>NC_041387.1:230982809-231134705 GCF_002162155.2 Triticum dicoccoides | reverse complement strand
GCACACACGCACTTTCAGTCGACGGGCCAGAGACATCTCACCAAGGTGGATCATAAAACGAACCAAGAATAATCCACCTTAGTCATACAACCTCTCTCTTGTTGTTGGTCAAACTGATGGTTGTTGATGTGACCCCGGAGATGGGCTAGCTCGTCAATAATCATGCAACTAGCTAGTCCCCGAAGACAACCACTGCCTGCGTGTGGCCCAAACATATATATGGAGAGGTGTGTTTGAATACACAATGGAACAACTTTGATTTGGCACCGTTCTTTCAAACCAGAAATCCCCACACTGAGTGAGGGTTAGTTGATGATGCATATGTATGTCACACCACACTTCAACCTGATGATGGAGATTCATGCATGCATGCATAGTATGTGCTCACACTTAATTAGGTCTGGATCTCACCATGACCTATACTATGATAACACAAACCAAAGGAAGAATCCGCCATGGTAACCTATCTTGTAGTCGGTCAAGGTGATCATGGATGTCCACGCAGGCCCACAAATATATAGGCTTGTAGCCGATAACCACGCGAGGGAGAGTATCATTCGAAGACAACCACTACATGCATATGTATGAAGGTGATGCATGCATGCATGTTTGACTACCATTTCACAACATTGATGTTGCGCGTGCGTCGAAAATTGTACTATAGTCCCCACACAGAGCGAGATCGGTTCATGACGCGTCGTGGTACTAGCCACTTCGACTCGATGGGAGGGATTCATGAGTACATATGCATGCGTGTGCTCAAACTGTAGCATGTCATCCCAGAGCATGACTTATATATATATACCGTATTATAAACAAAAAATAATCCCCTCCTAAGTCAAATTAACATGTCGCATTGTCAGGCAAAGTAGTTATGGACCAAGCGGGCCCAGAGATGGAAAGCATCGATATTGCTGATAACCGCTTAAGTGGGTGCTATAGGACAACCACCATCACTTTGCATGTGGGCCAAACATATGTTGAATACCCAAAATGCACAACTTTGATGTGGCACATGCCTCAAAAACCATAAAGTCCCCACACAGAGCGAGGTTCATGAAGCGTACTATATATGATGGTCCCGGCCATTCCTCCTCTTCGACGCATACTATATACTCCTACCGTAATACCACCCAAAAAGAATCCTCCTTGATGGTGAAATTAATTAACCTCTCGCGATGTAGGTCAAAGTGATGCATGCATCGACAATGGCCTCGTGGGCCTACAGATGGAAGCGTCACACGTGAGTGTCCTAGAATAACGACTGTGTGCATGCATGTGGCCCAAAGAGGTGTTGTGTGATGTTTGAATAGCCAATTCACATCTATGATGTGGCACGTGCCCCGGAAACCAAAAAGTCCCGACACTAAGTTAGGTGTACTTATTCATGAACGCGTACGTATAGTATATACGCTAGTCCCCTCCCACCTCTTCGACGCGTACTATATACTCCCACCATAACACAAACAAAAAACATTCTACCTTGATCGTCAAATTAATTTCTCCATCGGCTGTTCGTCACAGTGATGGACGATGACCTTGTGGGCCCAAAGAAAGCATCACGCACGAGTATCGATTGTCGTGTAGGACAACCATTGACTGCATGTGTCTAACACATGCATATATGAAGGGTTGTGTAATGTTTTAAATAATGAATTCCCGACTCTGATGTGGCACCTGCCTCACAAAACGGCCAACCCACCCCGTGGCTCACGACTCGTAGTGTACTGCCAGCCACCCGCTACCCCCGGATGCACACACACACCACAAGTACGATGCATGTTAAATTATCCCGCGGTGAACATATGTTACCAAAGGAGGGACGTTTTAATTTCAAAAACAAAAGAGAGATCATTAAGATATTTTAGTACATTAATTGATTTTCTAGGGGTATAATGTGCAAAAATCAAATTTGAGCTACATGCACACGTGACAGTGCACCTAAACGGATTGCAAAAACACATGCGTCTCACTGGGTGCATGTTTACTCCCCGTGCAAGAAATTTCAAGCATTGAGAATCCTGATTTTTAAATTCTAGTACATCCAAAACTTATTTGAAATTCATGAAACTTATTGTGTTGTCATGTGGACACCAATACAAAGTGGCATTGTACTTTTTTGTCAAATTTGAGACTAGTTTTGATGTAATCTTTATCTTCTTACAAATGGGAGATTATTAATAATTCTGAACCAATGTCCCAAACGGATTATTTATTCGAACTGTGAGCGTTACACCAACAATGGATACGTGCCATGCTTTGGTTAAGCAATAAAGCGACAGCATTAATCATCCAAAAAGAAAAACAATGCCGCCACATGACCCGTGTGCCGTCCAGGAAGGCATGAGTTGACGGGACGCATGCAAGCAGTCCGCCGCACAGGTAGACCAAGAGGAGTGCGTGCAGGTGTGTGAATTGACGGGAGGCGTGCTTGCTGCGCAGTGTCATTGAGAGGCATGCGAGTAGCTATGTGAAACGATGGTAGGCATGCCAGAAGTCCAGTGCACAGGCTCACCGGGATGCAAGCCAGCGGTTTGACCACCGCCCGCCTCTCTCCCACTACTCCATATTAATGGCGCGCCCGAGCGGCCGCAACCCCCATCCTCGCCACACACACACTCCTCTCTCTCCACTTGCGTCCTCAACGCCGCTCTCAGTCCTCAAAGCCGTCAGTGTATGAGGATGCTGCCGAAGCGCCCCATCAGAGGGAGTGGTGAAAGCCGTGGCTGCTGAACCATCGGTGCACGGCATGGAGATGGAGACAGAGGTTACCGTCACCGCCGGCAAGGTATCGCTGCACCCTAACGTCATCGACGACATCGAACTTCCACAGGAAGAGGCGGAGGTCCACACCGAATCTGGTGACAACTCGGGCGACGACTCCGATGAACACTCCGGCAATGACTCTGACAACGACGGACAACTGGTTAGTCATCCATTCCAGTTTATGTGTCAAATAGATCCTAGGGTTTCCCTGGTTAATCCTGCCTCCCCCTATTTGGAATAGAAATCCTATGGTTATGTTCTCCCAATCCATGAAATCTGAGTAAGTTTGGTTAGATCCGTGTAGTGTAATTATTGTTTGAATGGTACAAGTGATAAGTGATTAGTTGTTTCATCTGTGCAAATGATTTCTGCTAGTAATCCGTCTAGGGTTAGTGTTCATGCTATAATTCCTAGCCAGGACTTAACAGTTGATTTTGAATGACTTGCATATATGTTTGTGCCATTATTTTCTTCAAGATTGGTCTGTACATAGACGACTGTGCTTAAAAATCAAACAATAATCTCTGGATATGTATAAAAACTAGACATAAATTCCTAATCCTACTTCACGACATGTAAAAATTGATTTGATGCCAAGTTTTGGCACCTGCCAAATGTTCGCTAGAGATTAGTTTGTAAATATTAATTTGACGCCACACTTTTTTTACTATTTGTATAGGTGCTGTCTGACGATGTGGACAGCGAGGATGAAGATGGCCAGAGGAGGTACAAGAGGCAAATCCTAAGGGAGCTTTATGCGGGAATGCATAACAGGCATATTAGGACCTGGGACGGCGACTATCGATGCCCATTTTTGCAACCACAAACTTCATGACGTGTATGCAGGTGTTGTGGCGCATGCAAGAGGACGAGTCGTTGGCTCCTTCAGGCAAAAGTATTCTCACAGAGTGCCGCAAGGCGCGTACACCAAGTACCTGGAGAAGCTTCGGGATCGTGCCGACAGATGAGATGAGATGTGGGATCGAAGTATGTACACTTGAGTATGCTTAATGATGGTTGAACTATGTACTTATGGTTGAACTATGCTTGTGTATGCTTCTATGTCTGAGTATGTTTAATCTATATTTACTTATGTCTAAATGCGGGATATGGATGCAATCAGTTCGGTTGATGGAATCTACCTCCATCCTAGTTTATTGGTCCCTTTTGTAATTTGTGTTAAATTTTGACCAAAGATTTAACTGAAAAAATGTTAGTGCGGGTCAGCAAAATATATAGCTGGATGCACATTTCAACATAGTGTTCAATGATATAATATTTGGTGACATGCATTGTCACACCCTAGCTAGTTATGCATTAGAGTGTTGCATCATGTTTACTCATTCATCAAAAACTTGAAATGGGGATGACAGAACCCCCAGTCCCCTCTGAAACCAACTAGGGTTTACTAAAATAATTTTTCAATGAACCTAAAATGCCCTTCTAAAATGCCCATCATTTTTGCCTTGGTTCAGAACCTCTGCCAAAAGTGGTGCACATTTTCCTAGGCCATCCTAGGGTTTTGAATTAAATCATAACTATTTGAATTTGGGCATTTAAAATTATATAAAATATTTAAATGCTCAAATATCTCCAAACTAAAATGTTTCATGTTGGAAATAATCCAACTATGGACCAGGAGTAGTTTGGTGATTTTTGGAGTTGCCTAGGTATTTTATTTAATTCAACAAAGTCGCAGTTATATTAAATAAAAACAGAAATAAAGAAAGGGGAAGACTTACCTGTGCGGCCCAGCCCAGCCGGCCCAGCACTGTGCTGGCCCGTGCCAGCCAGCTGCTTCCCCTCGCCAGAGCAGGCAGGGAGGTGAGCATGGCGCGCCCGAGCTCGCCACGCACCACCCAGCCTCTCTGCATCGCCCTGGTCGCTGTTGCGCCGCGTGGATCGTCTTCTGGTCGCCGCCCCGACCTCGCCGACACCCCATTCACTCTCCCCCGGCTCTCCCTCACTCTCTCTCTCTCACGGCCGAAGCTCACCGTCGCCGCCGTTCGCCTTAGCCACCGTCTCCGACCACCCCTCGCTTCCCCGACCAGCTCAGAAGCTCCGGCTCAACTCCTTCTTCCTCCCCACCGCTCCACGGGTCCCCGGAAGCCCTGCATCGCCGCCACGTCGCCGTTCCCCCCTTCGGACTCCGACCACCGTCGCCGTCAAATTCGTCGTCTCCGACGCGTCCCCGAGCCCGCTTCGACGCCCACTGCAACCGCGGTGAGCTACGCCACCGTTTCCCCCTTCTCCCCTGCTCTCTCCCGACCCCTAGGCCCTAGCCCCACCGCGGCCGAAAGCTTCACGCCGCCGGCGATGTCGCCGTCGTGGCCACGATCGCCGTAGCGCCCAACCGAGCACGCCATCGTGCTCCACATCTCACTAGGAGCACGTAGCACGCTCCAACACCCCCCCTAACACCCTGCAACACCGTTCCCGTGCACGACCGAACCCCGGCCGCCGCAGCCGAGCTCGCCGCCGTCGACTCCGGCCACCCCGACCCCAACGGACTCCGCCAAGAGTCGCGGGTCGTCCTCAGCTTCACTCCGGTGGCCTCCGCGGTTCATTTGGTGGCCGAAACGACCAAAACCACTATCGCCGCCGCACTGATGGTCGCCGCCGGCCAGAACTCCGGCGAGCTGACATGGCCTAGTTAATTAGCCACTAAACCACCACCTACTGACGCTGACAAGTGGGCCCCAGGGCTTAGTCAAAGCTAACCAGCCCGGGTCAACACGGGATTAGCCCCTGTGTCACTGACGTGTGGACCCCACACGTCAGGTTTGACCTGAGCCAGCCCTGTTGACCTGCTGATGTCACTGTGACGTCAGGCTGACGCAGTAAATGATATTTCTGGATTTAAATTAAATCAGGAAATTCCAGAATATTAATTAAACTTCAAAAATTCATAACTTTTATTCTGTAACTCCAAATTGGACAAATTATATATGAAAAATGATCAGAAAAATCCAATCTATCCATCTGTACTATTTTCATGCATGATCCAACAAGTTAAATGGATGTTTTAATCAGAACAAGGAAAAGCACTTTAAAAGGCCATATTTGAAATTGAAATTTGAATCTTTGACTCAAATTTGTTCAAACCCTTCTGGCTTTAGTTGCATTAGCCCAACACACTCATATTGCCATGTTTCATGCATGCATCATATTGTTGCACATTGTTTGGTGATGCCTGTGTATCGTTATCCTTTACGACAGGATTTGTCCCCGAGGAGTACCGTGACTACCCTAACGAAGAACCGTATCCGTGCATCGAACCATCAGGCAAGCAACCAACCATTTGATCATATCGATACAATCCCATGTTCTCGCTCCTGCTCTCTTTTACTGCATTAAGACAACGCGATTCAAACTGCTGTGTGCTACGGTAGTTGAACCCATTTCCTCTGCATGACCTGTCATTGCCACAGTAACTAGATGAAACCCACTAGCATGTGTAGGAGTTGATTGAGCCATATGAATGTGTTGTTCCTACCTTGCTATGCCTGCTATGCTTAGAGTCGTGTCAGGTCTGGTTCATCTGGGTGATGGGCTAGAGTGAAATGATTATGTCGGTAATGAGAGTGGTGTGGTGAACACGATTTGGTAAAGGTATCGATGAGAGGCCATGTAGGAGTACATGGTGGGTTGTTTCATTGAAGCCGACCTTAAGCACTGAGATCTGTATGCGTGATTTAAGATACAGCTACTACCATGCATTGGGCCCTGAAATATGACCCCACTCGACTTCTTATTCACCCTAGCTCTCTGTCCAGGAGTTGCAAGTAGTTTCTGGTGTTTGTAGCCTACTGGAGGCCGTGGACAGCGCTGACCGTAGGGGTGGGCTGTGATGCGGTAGGTACGTGGCCGGGTGTACCGAATACCCGTTAGGTATCTCGGGAACCCTGTTCACATCGTTCGGGGCCGTATGGGAAACCTCGGCCGGACTCCCTGCGGATGGAACCTGAATAGGCGATAAACCTGGACTGGAGGCTTAGGTGATTAGGTAGGTCGTGGCCGACACCCACGTTGGGCTTCCGCTTGAAGGTTGCCGAGTACATGTCGTGTAAACGACGGTAAGTGGTGAGAGCGTGTATGAAGAAGTACCCCCTGTAGGGTTAACATGATCTATTCGAATAGCCGCGTCCGCGGTAAAGGACTACTTGGTTGCCTATACAGTTCATAGACAAGTAAATGGAAACTACTAAAAGCCTCAAGATAAGTGTGAGTGCCGAGGATGGCTCCTCCGTAGGAGGACGGAGGTGGATCCTCGGTAGTGTATTGAAGTGGTTAATAGTGGACTCGTGTGCGCAAAACTATTTCAAGTTGAAGTATCGTAGGATAGCCTAGCCAAGAGTCAAAGCTGGCTTGCTGCAATAACTCCACCAACCCTTCTTGATACTGTGCATGTATGTAGGATCTGATGTAAGTCTTGCTGAGTACCTTTGTACTCATGTTGCTATAATCTACATTTTTACAGAAGACGCTGCAACCCCTTCTGATGGGTTCTATGTAGACGTTGACATCAACGAGTAGGCTAAAGACCCAGGTGGTGACCCTGAGCTTGTGAAGGACCACATAGTATAGCCAGAGACTTTCCAAGCCTCTTTTATTTTACTAGTTGTCTGTACTCAGACAAGTTACTTCCGCTGCTGGCTTGTATGATTGTATGACTTGTATGTTGGGTCGTGAGACCCGTACCTTTGTGTGTATGTTATGTATGGCTCACTGAGCCTTAAATAAAGTACTTGTGTCGTAGAGTCACGTTGTGATGCTTCATTGTATTTGCACATATCGAGCATATTGTGTGTATGACTGAAATGCTTGGTATGTGTGGGATCTGACTATCTAGTTGTTTATCTTTAGTAGCCTCTCTTACCGGGAAATGTCTCCTAGTGTTACCGCTGAGCCATGGTAGCTTGCTACTGCTCTGGAACACTTAGGCTGGCCGGCATGTGTCCTTCTTCGTTCCTGTGTCTGTCCCTTCGGGGAAATGTCACGCTTTGAGTACCGGAGTCCTGTTAGCCCGCTACAGCCCGGTTTACCGGAGTCCTGCTAGCCCAGTGCTACAGCCCGGACCCACTTGCTGATGACCGACACGTTCGAAGCTGGGTCATGGATGCCTGTCCCTGTAAGTCTGTGCCACTTTGGGTTTACGACTAGTCATGTCAGCCCGGGCTCTTTATCATATGGATGCTAGCAACACTTACATATACGCGAGCCAAAAGGCGCAAACGGTCCCGGGAAAAGGTAAGACGACACCCGTGGGGATACCGTGCGTGAGGCCGCAAAGTGATATGAGGTGTTACCAGCTAGATCGATGTGACATCGAGTCGGGGTCCTGACAGCGTTGGCATCAGAGCAGGACTGCCTGTAGGTTCTCCAAGCCAAACTGGTCGATGTTGAGTCTAGAAATTCTTTAGTTATATGTAGGGGAATTGTTTGTGGGTTGGAACGTAAGGCTCTTTTTACTCCTTATACCTTATGACTTTCTGATCTGAGTCAGTCCATTCTTCCACCGGGGGTTAAGGAATTAGGATCTACTCTCTCTATCAGGATCACGTGTTACTAATCAGTAGTACCTTATAAGTTTGATGGTTACAAGCCTAGTTCAGTTCTACTACCACATTATGTTGTTAGAATGGTTCCAGAACTTTGATATGATGATGATGAGTGTGTACGAAATCCCTTGTCAAATGTCTCAAATCCTTCTTGAGCATTTACAGTCGTCATGCTGCCGAAATTTTGCTAGAAATTCTAATGCCTTGCATTATGATTATGCTTTCAGATGGCCACTCGCGACCTCAATCAAGTGGTTCGCCTAACTCGATGCCTAGATGTACCCGGCCATACTGCTAAGTTGGTCAGGGTAATGACTGAGGCTGGATACCACTGGTATCCTGAGTTCACGGTCGAAGAGCAATTCCGAGATTTTAATCAAAGCCAGTATCTCTGCACTGTCAGGATATTTCCATCTTATCCTGGATCCACTGAGCCTCTTCACTGCTCCTATGGACTCGGGGTTACTATCGAGATGGCTGTGCAGGATGCCGCCTACTCTATGATGACCATTATGCGAGTCAGATCTGGTTTATTTCGGGACTCTGACTTCCGGTATATGCCAGGATCACTTCCGGGAGCACAAGGATATCTCCAAGCTATTTATGCTGACTCCACTCAGGAGGATTCACGGACTCGCACCACTGCTGAGATGCTCGAAGATAAGGACCGTGAAAATCGGGCCTTAAGGTTAGAGCTCTTCAATACCCGTGCCGATCACTGGGCCACTTTGACTCGGTTCGCACCGGCGGTGCAAGCTGGATATTCGGATATGCGCGATCTCTATCCTGTGAGATCTGCTCTGCCGGACGTGATGGTTTGGCGTGATGTAGGAGGCATCACCCCACCTTGCGGTCTCCGCAGTCCACCGTTTGTTGGTCCAAGGCCTCATCCTAGCCCCTATGGTCCACAAGCTCCGCGAGATCGTCTGTTTCCGGATGAACATGTTGAGCTTCCAGGCTATGGAGGTGACTTTTATGAGGACTACTACGGATCGGTCTGAGTTAGGGGTAGCATCACTAGTTCGCACTAGCTGTGTCATCTATCGTTCCGCGTGACTCGTGGGATATGTCCTAGTTTGTACTCTTTCCGGAGGTGTAGAAAATAATGTATAGGAGCTTGGAATGCCTCTGACGAGATGTAATCCTTTTCTCACCATAATAGTACTTTGTTTGGTCTTGTACTAAACCTTGTATGGTGTGCATGACGATGGAATAAAGAAGCAGTTTCTGTATCTACCATGTCATACGGATGATCATCTTGCATTTCGAGTTATTCCTTACCTTATGTATCCTATGTCGGAATTTTACCATCCTGACTAAATCATTGTCTTGTCTACCTAGGATGGTCAACACGCGCGCTAATCTTGCTTCCCAAGAGCAGGCCGAAGGCAGTGAAGCCAGGAATGAAAATCTGCCTCATCCTCCTTCACTAGCCGAGGTGATGATGGAAGCTGAGAGAAACAAGCGGGAGACAAACCGTTTGTTGGAGCGTATAGAACAGAATACAGCACACCATCAGAGGGCTAACGTGGTATCACTCAGTGATTTTATCAAATTGCTTCCACCCACGTTCCACCACTCCGTCGAGCCTCTCGACGCTGATGACTGGCTTCGCAGTATCTCTCACAAGCTGCGTTCCGCGTTGGTAGCGGAGGCTGACAAGGTCACCTTCGCCGCATATCATCTTGAAGGCCCCGCCAGTCTATGGTGGGAGAATTATGGAGCCATGCGCCCAGCGGGCCATGTCACTACTTGGGCTGAGTTCAGCGAGGCTTTCCGTGAACATCACATTCCGGAGGGTCTCATGGACCGTAAACGTGAAGAATTTTGCAGTTTCACCCAAGGCCGACTTTCTGTGGATGCCTATAGCAGAGAGTTTGGTAATCTCGCACGATATGCAACTGAGGAAGTTTCTACTGACGCCAAGAAGCAAGCAAGGTTCCGAAAGGGCCTTAGCCCTGAGCTTCGCCGCGACCTCCGTCTGCATGAGTGCACATCTTTTTCGAAACTTGTCAACAAAGCCATCAGTGCTGAAACTGGTCAGACTGATTATGATGCAACACGCAATCATGGACGTGATATGGGTTCCTCATCCGGTGCTGGTCCTCAGAAACGCCGCGTGTGGGTACCCAATACCGCCCTGCCACCCAGGTTCACACCGAGGCCATCTTTCCAGGCGCCTCGCCCTGTTCAACAGTCTGCACCGGCCAAGCCCTATGGGGGTCCATCCAATAATGCTCCTCCACGTACCAGTTCCGTGACTTGTTTCAAGTGTGGGGAATCTGGTCATTATATGCGCGAGTGTCCCCAGACCAACCCCAATCAATCTGCTAAAGCTGTTGGCCGTGGCAAGCCGACAGGGAAGGTGTTCCATGCCAAACCGGTCACCGCTTCACGTGGCCATGTCAACTGTATCTCTGCCGAAGAAGCTCAAGAGGACCCCAACGTCGTTCTCGGTACGCTTCTTGTTAATTGCCACCCGGCATCCGTTCTTTTCGATACAGGAGCCTCTCATTCTTTTTCTGAAAGTTATGCCCGTTTGCATAACGTTGCATTCTGTGACTTGCCATCCACTATGGAAATCTCTACCCCTGGGTCTAGATGGCAGACCTCTAGGGTAAGTTATGGAAATGAGATCCAAGTCGACAGACTTGTTTTCCTTGCATCCTTGATAGCCCTTAAATCTTCGGATATTAATATCATTTTGGGTATGGACTGGATGTCAGCTCATCAAGCCAAAATTGATTGCTTCTCTAGGACTGTTCAACTCACCCATCCTTCGGGGAAGATAGTCAATGTCTTGACCCGAATAGCCAAGCGACAATTATATTCTCTTAACGCCAGCCCTTTGCCAGACCTTGAGGACGTTCCGGTAGTCCGTGACTTCCCGGATGTCTTTCCAGAGGAATTGCCAGGTGTTCCACCTGACAGGGATGTTGAGTTCGTAATAGATCTCATTCCAGGAACCGTTCCGATTGCTAGAAGACCCTATAAGATGGCACCCCTAGAACTAGCCGAGCTTAAGAAACAACTCGATGAATCCTTGAAAAAGGGTTTCATCCGCCCTAGTTCATCTCCGTGGGCTTGCCCCGTCCTATTCGTTAAGAAAAAGGATGGTACGGACCGGATGGTTGTAGATTACCGACCTGTCAATTTGGTCACAATCAAGAACAAATATCCACTTCCCAGGATCAACGACCTGTATGATCAGCTCGCTGGATCCTCAGTCTTCTCCAAGATGGATTTGAGGTTGGGCTACCATGAAATCAAAATCAGAAAACGGGGACATTCCTAAAACGGCCTTTGTTACTCGCTATGGCCAATACGAGTACACCGTTATGTCCTTCGGATTAACCAACGCTCCAGCCACCTTTTCTCGGTTAATGAACTCAATCTTCATGGAGTATTTGGATAAATTCGTCGTGGTTTATCTCGATGATATACTCATCTACTCCAAGAACGAGGAAGAACATGCCGAACATCTAAGGCTAGTGTTGAAGAAACTTCGAGAGCATCGCCTTTATGCCAAATTCTCTAAATGTGAATTCTGGTTGTCAGAAGTGACCTATCTGGGTCATGTAATATCTGGTAAAGGTATTGCTGTTAACCCTGAGCGAGTTCAAGCCGTCCTTGATTGGACTCCGCCCGAATCAGTCAAGCAAGTTCGGAGTTTTCTAGGCTTAGCGAGCTATTGCCGTCGCTTTGTCGAGAACTTCTCCAAGGTTGCTAAACCTCTAACTGAACTCCTCAAGAAAGATAAGAAGTTCGAATGGACTCCACAATGTGAGCACAGCTTTCAGGAACTGAAAAGACGCCTGACCTCTGCTCCCGTACTGGTACCACCAGACTTCTCCAAGGACTTTGTTATCTACTGCGACGCCTCGCGACAAGGACTAGGTTGCATTCTCATGCAAGATCGACACGTAATTGCTTACGCTTCACGGCAATTGCACCCACATGAGGAGAATTATCCCACTCATGACCTAGAGCTTGCAGCCGTAGTCTATGCACTTAAGACCTGGCGACATTATCTCCTCGGTAATCGTTGCGAAATATTCACTGATCACCAAAGTCTGAAGTATATTTTCACCCAACCGGATTTGAATCTCAGGCAGAGACGTTGGGTTGAATTGATCACAGACTTCGACTTAGGGATAACCTATACCCCAGGGAAAGCCAACGTCATGGCTGATGCGCTAAGTCGTAAATCTTATTGTAACAACCTGATGTTACAACAAAGTCAACCGCTTCTCCATGAGGAATTTCGGAAGCTTAACCTTCACATTGTACCTCAAGGTTTTCTCTCCACATTGGTGGCAAAACCTACCCTTACGGATCAAATTATCAACGCACAGAAGGTAGATCCGGGAATCTCCCGCATCAAGAGAAACATTCAGAAAGGAATTGCGAATTGTTTCTCCGTTAATGATCAAGGAGTCGTATACTTCGGGAATCGACTAGTAGTTCCCAAAGTGCGCAACCTAAGGCGATTAATCCTTAAGGAAGCTCATGAATCTCCTCTCACCATTCACCCCGGTAGCACAAAAATGTATCAGGACCTACGCCAGAGGTTCTGGTGGACTAGGATGAAGAGAGAAATCGCTCAGTATATTGCTAATTGCGACGTCTGTCGTCGTGTAAAAGCAGAGCATCAACGGCCTGCTGGCACCCTTCAACCATTAGCTATTCCTGAATGGAAATGGGATAAGATTGGTATGGATTTCATTACCGGTTTTCCCAGGACCAAAAGAGGGAATAATGCTATTTTCGTTGTGGTCGATCGTCTTTCCAAAGTAGCTCATTTCTTACCTGTTCGTGAGAGTATAACCGCTAGTCAGCTGGCAGACTTATACATCTCCCGAATAGTGTCTCTTCATGGTGTCCCTTTGGAAATCAATTCGGATCGAGTAAGTCTTTTCACCTCTCGATTTTGGGAAAGTTTCCAAAATGCTATGGGAACCCGTCTCTCCTTTAGCACCGCTTTCCATCCTCAGTCAAGTGGTCAAGTGGAACGCGTCAATCAGATTCTAGAAGACATGCTTCGAGCCTCTGTTATCTCGTTCGGAATGGACTGGGAGAAGTGCCTTCCATTTGCCGAATTCGCTTACAACAACAGCTATCAATCCAGCTTGGGTAAAGCCCCTTTTGAAGTCCTCTATGGACGGCAATGTCGAACACCCCTTAACTGGTCAGAGACCGGGGAAAGACAATTCTTTGGCCCGGATATGATTCAGGAAGCAGAAGAACAAGTTCGTATCGTTCGTGAAAAGTTGAAAACAGCCCAATCTCGTCAACAGAGTCAATATGACCGAAAACATAAGGCTATGACTTTCGAGGTTGACGAGAAGGCTTATCTTCGGGTCACCCCTCTGAAGGGAACCCATCGTTTCGGTATCAAAGGCAAATTGGCTCCTCGTTACATTGGACCTTTTCGCATTCTTGCCAAACGAGGAGAAGTTGCCTACCAATTGGAACTACCTCCGCACCTCTCCAGAGTTCACGATGTCTTCCACATTTCTCAACTCAGGCATTGCTTCTCGGATCCTATCCGTGAAGTGGACCACGAAACGCTTGATCTCCAAGATAATCTTACCTATCGAGAGTACCCCATTCGTATCCTCGATCAAGCCGAACGTACCACGCGACGTCATAATATCAAGTTTCTCAAGGTTCAATGGTCGCACCATTCTGAAGATGAAGCAACCTGGGAAAGGGAGGATCGTCTTCGACTTGAATATCCCGCCTTCTTCCCGGAGGAACCCAAATCTCGGGACGAGATTCTTTTGAGTGGGGGTGAGTTGTCACACCCTAGCTAGTTATGCATTAGAGTGTTGCATCATGTTTACTCATTCATCAGAAACTTGAAATGGGGATGACAGAACCCCCAGTCCCCTCTGAAACCAACTAGGGTTTACTAAAATAATTTTTCAATGAACCTGAAATGCCCTTCTAAAGTGTCCATCATTTTTGCTTTGGTTCAGAACCTCTGCCAAAAGTGGTGCACATTTTCCTAGGCCATCCTAGGGTTTTCAATTAAATCATAACTATTTGAATTTGGGCATTTAAAATTATATAAAATATTTAAATGCTCAAATATCTCCAAACTAAAATGTTTCATGTTGGAAATAATCCAACTATGGACCAGGAGTAGTTTGGTGATTTTTGGAGTTGCCTAGGTATTTTATTTAATTCAACAAAGTTGCAGTTATATTAAATAAAAACAGAAAACAGAAAATAAAGAAAGGGGAAGACTTACCTGTGCGGCCCAGCCAGCAACCGACCCAGCCCAGCACTGTAGCTCCCCGTCGTCTTCCTCCCCTCGCCCCGAAGCTGCTGCGTGCTCGCGCGCGCGCGGCCGCGCGGCCACCTCCTGCTTGCCGACGCCCTCCTGGCCGCGTGGACGACGCCCGCAGCCCGTCCCGATCCCCCCTGCTCTCTCTCACTCTCCCCGGCTCTCTCCTTCCTCTCCCTCACTCTCTCTCTCTCACGGCCGAAGCTCACCGTCGCCGCCGTTCGCCTTAGCCACCGTCTCCGACCACCCCTCGCTTCCCCGACCAGCTCAGAAGCTCCGCCTCGACTCCTTCTTCCTCCCCACCGCTCCACGGGTCCCCGGAAGCCCTGCATCGCCGCCACGTCGCCGTTCCCCTCTTCGGACTCCGACCACCGTCGCCGTCAAATTCGTCGTCTCCGACGCGTCCCCGAGCCCGCTTCGACGCCCACTGCAACCGCGGTGAGCTACGCCACCGTTTCCCCCTTCTCCCCTGCTCTCTCCCGACCCCTAGGCTCTAGCCCCACCGCGGCCGAAAGCTTCACGCCGCCGGCGATGTCGCCGTCGTGGCCACGATCGCCGTAGCGCCCAACCGAGCACGCCATCGTGCTCCACATCTCACTAGGAGCACGTAGCACGCTCCAACACCCCCCCTAACACCCTGCAACACCGTTCCCGTGCACGACCGAACCCCGGCCGCCGCAGCCGAGCTCGCCGCCGTCGACTCCGGCCACCCCGACCCCAACGGACTCCGCCAAGAGCCGCGGGTCGTCCTCAGCTTCACTCCGGTGGCCTCCGCGGTTCATTTGGTGGCCGAAACGACCAAAACCACTATCGCCGCCGCACTGATGGTCGCCGCCGGCCAGAACTCCGGCGAGCTGACATGGCCTAGTTAATTAGCCACTAAACCACCACCTACTGACGCTGACAAGTGGGCCCCAGGGCTTAGTCAAAGCTAACCAGCCCGGGTCAACACGGGATTAGCCCCTGTGCCACTGACGTGTGGACCCCACACGTCAGGTTTGACCCGAGCCAGCCCTGTTGACCTGCTGATGTCACTGTGACGTCAGGCTGACGCAGTAAATGATATTTCTGGATTTAAATTAAATCAGGAAATTCCAGAATATTAATTAAACTTCAAAAATTCATAACTTTTATTCTGTAACTCCAAATTGGACAAATTATATATGAAAAATGATCAGAAAAATCCAATCTATCCATCTGTACAATTTTCATGCATGATCCAACAAGTTAAATGGATGTTTTAATCAGAACAAGGAAAAGCACTTTAAAAGGCCATATTTGAAATTGAAATTTGAATCTTTGATTCAAATTTGTTCAAACCCTTCTGGCTTTAGTTGCATTAGCCCAACACACTCATATTGCCATGTTTCATGCATGCATCATATTGTTGCACATTGTTTGGTGATGCCTGTGTATCGTTATCCTTTACGACAGGATCTGTCCCCGAGGAGTACCGTGACTACCCTAACGAAGAACCGTATCCGTGCATCGAACCATCAGGCAAGCAACCAACCATTTGATCATATCGATACAATCCCATGTTCTCGCTCCTGCTCTCTTTTACTGCATTAAGACAACGCGATTCAAACTGTTGTGTGCTACGGTAGTTGAACCCATTTCCTCTGCATGACCTGTCATTGCCACAGTAACTAGATGAAACCCACTAGCATGTGTAGGAGTTGATTGAGCCATATGTATGTGTTGTTCCTACCTTGCTATGCCTGCTATGCTTAGAGTCGTGTCAGGTCTGGTTCATCTGGGTGATGGGCTAGAGTGAAATGATTATGACGGTAATGAGAGTGGTGTGGTGAACACGATTTGGTAAAGGTATCGATGAGAGGCCATGTAGGAGTACATGGTGGGTTGTTTCATTGAAGCCGACCTTAAGCACTGAGATCTGTATGTGTGATTTAAGAATCAGCTACTACCATGCATTGGGCCCGAAACCAATGGACCCTCTCGGCTTCTTATTCACCCTAGTTCTCCGTCCAGGAGTTGCAAGTAGTTTCTGGTGTTTGTAGCCTATTGGAGGCCGTGGACAGCGCTGACCGTAGGGGTGGGCTGTGATGCGGTAGGTACGTGGCACGGTGTACCGAATACCCGTTAGGTATCTCGGGAACCCTGTTCACATCGTTCGGGGCCGTATGGGAAACCTCGGCCGGACTCCCTGCGGATGGAACCTGGATAGGCGATAAACCTGGACTGGAGGCTTAGGTGATTAGGTAGGTCGTGGCCGACACCCACGTTGGGCTTCCGCTTGAAGGTTGCCGAGTACATGTCGTGTAAACGACGGTAAGTGGTGAGAGCGTGTATGAAGAAGTACACCCCTGCAGGGTTAACATGATCTATTCGAATAGCCGCGTCTGCGGTAAAGGACTACTTGGTTGCCTATACAGTTCATAGACAAGTAAATGGAAACTGTTAAAAGCCTCAAGATAAGTGTGAGTGCCGAGGATGGGTCTTCCGTAGGAAGACGGAGGTGGATCCTCGGTAGTGTATTGAAGTGGTGAGTAGTGGACTCGTGTGCGAAAAACCATTTCAAGTTGAAGTATCGTAGGATAGTCTAGCCAAGAGTCAAAGCTGGCTTGCTGCAATAACTCCACCAACCCTTCTTGATACTATGCATGTATGTAGGATCTGATGTAAGTCTTGCTGAGTACCTTTGTACTCATGTTGCTATAATCTACATTTTTACAGAAGACGCTGCAACCCCTTCTGATGGGTTCTATGTAGACGTTGACATCAACGAGTAGGCTAAAGACCCAGGTGGTGACCCTGAGCTTGTGAAGGACCACATAGTATAGCCAGAGACTTTCCAAGCCTCTTTTATTTTACTAGTTGTCTGTACTCAGACAAGTTACTTCCGCTGCTGGCTTGTATGATTGTATGACTTGTATGTTGGGTCGTGAGACCCGTACCTTTGTGTGTATGTTATGTATGGCTCACTGAGCCTTAAATAAAGTACTTGTGTCGTAGAGTCATGTTGTGATGCTTCATTGTATTTGCACATATCGAGCATATTGTGTGTATGACTGAAATGCTTGGTATGTGTGGGATCTGACTATCTAGTTGTTTATCTTTAGTAGCCTCTCTTACCGGGAAATGTCTCCTAGTGTTACCGCTTAGCCATGGTAGCTTGCTACTGCTCTGGAACACTTAGGCTAGCCGGCATGTGTCCTTCTTCGTTCCTGTGTCTGTCCCTTCGGGGAAATGTCACGCTTTGAGTACCGGAGTCCTGTTAGCCCGCTACAGCCCGGTTTACCGGAGTCCTGCTAGCCCAGTGCTACAGCCCGGACCCACTTGCTGATGACCGACACGTTCGAAGCTGGGTCATGGATGCCTGTCCCTGTAAGTCTGTGCCACTTTGGGTTTACGACTAGTCATGTCAGCCCGGGCTCTTTATCATATGGATGCTAGCGACACTTTCATATACGCGAGCCAAAAGGCGCAAACGGTCCCGGGAAAAGGTAAGACGACACCCGTGGGGATACCGTGCGTGAGGCCGCAAAGTGATATGAGGTGTTACCAGCTAGATCGATGTGACATCGAGTCGGGGTCCTGACATGCATAAACATTTGTTAGTTAAATATTTGGTAAAAAATTGGTACAAATTACAAAGGGGACCAACAAACCAGGACGGAGGTAGTACGTCAATCACGAACGGTTCCCAAAATTGGAACCATGTGCAATAACTTTCATTTTGCCTATTACGTCAATCACACACGGTTAGCTCTAGCAAACCGTTGCCTCCAAAATTATTTGTGGGACAGAAAACCCTCACCACCCAATTCAAAAAAGAAAAAAGAAAACCCTCATCATCCCCACATCACAAAAACCATCACCCCGCCCGCCACCCCCTCTGGCCCCCATTCACACCTGCACAAGCTCCTCCACATCTATGGATGGCACCACCTATCACGGAGGCAACCACTTAGCTCTCCGACTGCCGCCGCCACCAGGCTACCGACAAACCCCACTACATTTCTCCATTTCCGCTTGCCGCCGCCTATCGCATCGACTTTCTCGATGCTGCTCGCGATCGACCCAGCTCCGCCCAGTTGGGGAATCCGCCGTACTGAGGGTTTTTTCTCATGGACAACAAGGTAACTAATTTAATGAGATATTATCTCATCTCTTATCCTAGTTCATATATCTCATTTAATCACCCATCAGAAATCACCGTGAATTCATTTTTATTCAAGCTGATTTGTGGTCTTTCTTTCATTCATAGAGTGTACAGTGCACGGACACATCAGGACTTTGCGGCCTCCACTAGACATCCATGAGTTCCATCTCACCGTACCTGATGACTTGAGGTTGCGTATGGTATGTTCAATCTCACCCTATATTAGTTGGCATGGCCTACTTTCTTGAACATATACTAAATATTGCTACATTTTGATAAAAGGTGCCACCACCATAAACGTCGAAGGGGATTTTGTTTCCTCTTCTTTCTATATTAGGCACATTAATGATGTATTGTTCTTTCATTACTCTCAAATTTCCATGACATCATATTTTCCCTATCTGTTTAGTTATAGATTTTTGTCCTTTGATTTCAACTGATCTACAGTTCTTTAAATTTGGGCCCATATTTGTGTGTTACCATATTTTCTTTAGCAATCCTACCATTTTCTGTAGCGCGTCCCTTGCTATGCAACAAAATATGTAGAGCACAATCTTTCCCTTTACAAAAATCAAGAATGCAGGGATGTCATACTGAATACAAACCAGGATTTACAATCATTGCTACTATAAGACTTGGTGAATGTGGTGACTCCTATTTTGGCAATGGCATTTGGAAAGAAATTCCTAAGTTTTATGTATTGAAAGCTGGCACTAAAGTTGCACTGCACATAAAAGAACCTGGTCATGAGATATATGCTAACTTCCCCGACGATATCATCCGTCCAGACTTTGTTTGAAGTAAGTTTTCTTTTCAGGTATCTGCATGTTGACTTACCCAGCAATATCAAGTGAATTGTGTAGTACTTAAGCAACCAACTGTTATTACATTTTCTTACTCTATTCCTACCTACTTATTTCTAGTTATTAATACACTTTTCTGTTGCCCTATTTTAACTAAATATTCCATGTACTCCCACTTCTATCAGAAAGCGTCGCTGACAAGGAGACTCGAGAGGTGGAGAATGGGGCTGCCAACAAGTGGAGGCAGCACGAGTAAGAACTGCAAGCGAGTCCAGCAGGCCTAGACTTCATCAGCAGCCTCCTCGATGATATGTTGACAGTCATCATCTCCCTCCTACCAATCAAATATGGGGTGCGGACAACCGTCCTTTCTGGGCAGTGACACCCCCTATGGAACTCCACCCCTCTCGACCACATCGACACCCACGGGCTCTGCCATGGCTATCGGAAAAGCTTGGATGCGTTCTCCAAGATCCTCGGCAGTCACCCTGGCCCAACCAGAGGCCTTAGAATGGGCAAGTTTCATACCAACGGCAAGGACCGAGCCAAGCTTGACGACTGATTCCAATCCCCCACTCTAGATCAGCTCGAGGTGCTCACTTTTGATGATGGACATATGCGTCTGCTGTCGGTGTTAAAACCGACGGATCTCGGGTAGGGGGTCACAAACTATGCGTCTAAGGCTAATGGTAACAGGAGGCAGGGGACACGATGTTTTACCCAGGTTCGGGCCCTCTCGATGGAGGTAATACCCTACTTCCTACTTGATTGATCTTGATAATATGAGTATTACAAGAGTTGATCGACCATGAGATCATAGAGGCTACATGTTAGGAGCTAGCCTATGATTCTGATTGTTGTTGTCCTACGGACTAAACCCTCCGGTTTATATAGACACCGGAGGGGGCTAGGGTTACACAAAGTCGGTTACAAAGAAGGAGATCTAACATCCAAATTGCCAAGCTTGTCTTCCATGCAAAGGAGAGTCCCATCCGGACACGGGACGAAGTCTTGAGTCTTGTGTCGTCATAGTCCAATAGTCCGGCCAAAGTATATAGTCCGGCTGTTCGGATACCCCCTAATCCAGGACTCCCTCAGTAGCCCCTGAACCAGGATTCAATGATGATGAGTCTGGCGCGTAGATTGTCTTCGGCATTGCAAGGCGGGTTCCATCTCAAATACTCCAAAGTAAATCTCGAACACTTAAACCGTGTCCGGCCCTACAAGATAATTTACAAATCCAATATGCTGACAATTTTTCATGGTGTGCCCTTACGCCGCAGCCTGGCTTGATATGAACCGGGTTTTCTCGGCCTGCCACGACACGCACTGCAAGGCAATTTTATTGGCACGCCTCGTCGAAGCAGAGATCGTGTTCCCCTTATTGCGGGATTTTCATCAATACGGGTGCGGGTAGCCCAACCGTACCGCTAACCATGGCAAGTGGGAAACGAGCAGGTTCCATCAGGCAAGTAGGGAGGCGCAAAAAGCTTTCATTGCCTCTATAAAGAGATAAGGCCTCTTCCTCCTTACCCACGCCTTTTCCTTCCGCTCGTCCATTCCCTTTCGCTCGAGCCCTAACACCCAAGCGCTCGTCTTCTCCACCAAAACGAGGTTCTCTAAAATGTCCGGATCCGGAGCAGGAGGCAAGTGGATGGCCTCTACTGTCTAGGAGAAGGATATCAAAAAGCTTCGAGAGGCTTGGTACTTGGCCAAGAAAATCGGCCACCGTCTTCCTACGGCGGGACAGATCGTCCCTAATCCAGAACCTCATGAGAGGGTTGTGTTTCTTCCTCATTTTGTCCGTGGGCTCGGGTTTCCCCTTTACCAATTTGTTCACGGCATCATGTATTATACGGGATTGATTTTCATGATCTGTCCCTAACTCTTTCCTTAGCATGTAGACGTTTATCGTCACGTGTGAGGCCTTTCTCCAAATTTCGCCACACTTCGGCCTATGGCTGAAGATCTTCAATGTGAAGCCCAAGGTGGTGAACGGCGAGCACGCCGAGTGCGGAGGCGCCATGGTGAGCAAGATGCCCAAGGTCACATGGCTGACAGGCACCTTCAATGATTCCGTCAAGGAGTGGCAGCAGTAGTGGTTGTACATCGTTGAGCCGCGCGGCAAGAAGTGGGTTGGTGCTCTCGAATTCAGATCCAGGGCCCCCCTATGGCTCACGTCCTGGCCCAAGAAGTGCCTGAACTGGTCCTTGTCCAATGAGCTATCGGTGCTCCAGACGCGCATCAAGGGCGTGGTACACAAGGACGTCAAACTTTTCAACGTAGTCCAGGTGATGTTAATCCGCCTGGTTCTTCCTTGCCAACGTTGGGACTGTAATTTGTGGGAATACGACCCGGTCGAGCACTAGACCCTATGGGAGATCTACGGCTCCTCACACAAGGATATCTGGAAAGTTCTCGTCAAGACCGGCAAACCATGGACGGACTCCGCCGAGGACCGTGGGTATCAACTGTCCCGCGCCACAAGTCTGGTAAGTTATCACTATGTTCCGTCCACCATGTTTAGCTGGCCTATCCCGAGGGAGACTCTTTATCATGCTTTCCACAATTACCCCAGGAATGGACGAAGAAGGCAGGGCGGATACATTGTCCGGCCCCGCAGCCAGAAGAACTGGCAGGACCACTTCTAACGAAGATGTTGGTCCCAGCGCCTTACAAGGCACCAAAGAAAGAGGCCTTCA
Organism: Triticum dicoccoides; assembly: GCF_002162155.2. Classification (NCBI taxonomy): domain Eukaryota; kingdom Viridiplantae; phylum Streptophyta; class Magnoliopsida; order Poales; family Poaceae; genus Triticum; species Triticum dicoccoides. The sequence continues at coordinate 231,112,455 of NC_041387.1, read as the reverse complement.
AGGAGGCCAAGGAGACCCGGGGTGGCCTCCGTTGCCGCGGTGCTTCGGACACAAAATCCGAAGACTCCAACGCCCATCCTTCCTCCGAAGATGAAGAGGAGGAGGAAGAAAACGAGTCCCCCATGGGGGGAGGAAAGAAAAGGACGGCCTCCTCATCCTTGGAGGCTGAATCGCCAAAGAGGGGGAAAATCCCCTTCTAGTGGTGTCCACCACAGCTACAAGTAGCAGCCCAGAGTGGGATCCTAGGGCCTAGCCCCAGGTAAAATCGTGAGTACACGAAATCCGAACACGCCCACGCACCCAGGATCACTAAGGTGTGATATTTTAACTTGCTCCATACTTTGTGCAGCCCGGCGAGGTCTCGAGTTGAACAATTCTCATCGGAGGATTCGCTGAGCTCAGATGCCCTGGAGAGCGAGACGCCTCCGAAGGCCCCTTCCCCGAAGCCTGGGCGTGACATCGAGGTGTCGTCCCAGTGGGACCCAGGCCAGGGAGGGCACACCTCTGGGCGCGGATACACGGGAGCAACGGTTCCCATGAGCGTCGACGGCGGGGGCGATCTTAGATTCGGCCCGCAGCCGGACACAGTCCCAGAGACCTTTGAGGCTCTGGATTAGGCAGGCAGCCCCCTTGATGGAAGGGGGCGAGCTCGCCCTGCCAGCTACCTCTGTCCAACCAGAGCTGTGGGTCAGCTTATCGACAATGCTGAAGAGTGCTTCCATCGTCGATGAACATCGCGCCCTTATGGGCGCGGTGATTGAAAAGATTCAGTCCGCCGAGAGCGGACTGAATGAATCCTGCATTAGCCTTATAAAGGGCTTTCAGGTATGTTTTAGGAACCTTTGAAGATTGTCATAGTATGGATAGTAACCCCTGACGCATTGTCCGGTGAAAGGGAGAACCGGACAGGGGATCAAATTCCCGCTTCGCAGGAGACTCAGTTAATGACATATATCTCTTCGTTTTATAAATAGGCGTCTGTGGTGATGACCACCTCTCATACTGTGGAAGTGTCCGGACTAAAGCAGAGTCTGAAGCGGGCCGAAGAAGAATTTGGCCGAGCGAAGAAATAGTTGGAGGACAAGCAAGGTATATCGAAATCTTGATAAGTTTAGCACAAATGAGTAGTTGTGCCTGATTATTTATATTGTGTGCTCTAGGAGCAAATGCCGAAATTGAGGCGCTAAAAAAGGCTGTGGCTTAAGCCGACAAGAAGGCCGTCGCGGAGCAGGCTCTTCGTGAGAGGCATGAGGCCAGGGTCGTTGAAGCTGAACGAGAGCTCCAGGAGGCCGTGGAGAAAAGCGAGACTTTGGAGCAGAGTCTAGCAGGGAAAGAGTGCGAACATGCCCAAGCTCTCCAAGCCGCAAAACATGTTCGGGAGGAAGCCCGAGGTGCTCTGAAGGACATTCAGGAGGCGACGAGTGTCAGGACCCCGACTCGATGTCACATCGATCTAGCCGGTAACACCTCATATCACTTTGCGGCCTCACGCACGGTATCCCCACGGGTGTCGCCTTACCTTTGCCCAGGACCGTTTGCGCCTTTTGGCTCACGTATATGATAGTGTCACTAGCATCCATATGATAAGGAGCCCGGGCTGACATGACTAGTCGTAAACCCAAAGTGGCACAGACTTACAGGGACAAGCATCCATGACCCAGCTTCGAACGTGTCGGTCATCAGCAAGTGGGTCCGGGCTGTAGCACTGGGCTAGCAGGACTCTGGTAAACCGGGCTGTAGCGGGCTAACAGGACTCCGGTACTCAATGCGTGACATTTCCCCGAAGGGACAGACACAGGAACGAAGAAGGACACATGCCGGCCAGCCTAAGTGTTCCAGAGCAGTAGCAAGCTACCATGGCTCAGCGGTAACACTAGGAGACATTTCCCGGTAAGAGAGGCTACTAAAGATAAACAACTAGGTAGTCAGATCCCACACATACCAAGCATTTCAATCATGAACACAATATGCTCGATATGTGCAAATACAACGACGCATCACAACATGACTCTACGATACAAGTACTTTATTTAAGCCTCAGGGAGCCATACATAACATACACAAAGGAATGGGTCACACGACCCAGCATTCAAGTCATACAGTCATACAAACCAGCAGCGGAAGTAACTTGTCTGAGTACAGACAACTAGTAAAATAAAAGAGGCTTGGAAAGCCTAACTATACTACGTGGTCCTTCACAAGCTCAGGGTCACCACCTGGGCCTTTGGCCTACTCGTTGATGTCAACGTCTACGTAGAACCCATCAGAAGGGGTTGCAGCGTCTTCTGTAAAAATGTAAATTATAGCAACATGAGTACAAAGGTACTCAGCAAGACTTACATCAGATCCTACATACATGCATATTGTCAAGAAGGGTTGGTGGAGTTATTGCAGCAAGCCAGCTTTGACTCTTGGCTAGACTATCCTACGATACTTCAACTTGAAATGGTTTTGCACACACGAGTCCACTACTCACCACTTCAATACACTACCGAGGATCCGCCTTCGTCTTCCTACGGAAGAGCCATCCTCGGCACTCACACTTATCTTGAGGCTTTTAGTAGTTTCCATTTACTTGTCTATGAACTGTATAGGCAACCAAGTAGTCCTTTACCGCGGACGTGGCTATTCGAATAGGTTATGATAACCCTGCAGGGGTGTACTTCTTCATACACGCTCTCACCACTTACCGCCGTTTACACGACATGTACTCGGCAACCTTCAAGCGGAAGCCCAACGTGGGTGTCGGCCACGACCTACCTAATCACCTAAGCCTCCAGTCCAGGTTTATCGCCTATCCAGGTTCCATCCGCAGGGAGTCCGGCCGAGGTTTCCCATACGGCCCCGAACGATGTGAACAGGGTTCCCGAGATACCTAACGGGTATTCGGTGCACCGTGCCACGTACCTACCACATCACAGCCCACCCCTACGGTCAGCGCTGTCCACGGCCTCCAGTAGGCTACAAACACCAGAAACTACTTGCAACTCCTGGACGGAGAACTAGGGTGAATAAGAAGCCGAGAGGGTCCATTGGTTTCGGGCCCAATGCATGGTAGTAGCTGATTCTTAAATCACACATACAGATCTCAGTGCTTAAGGTCGGCTTCAATGAAACAACCCACCATGTACTCCTACATGGCCTCTCATCGATACCTTTACCAAATCATGTTCACCACATCACTCTCATTACCGACATAATCATTTCACTCTAGCCCATCACCCAGATGAACCAGACCTGACACGACTCTAAGCATAGCAGGCATAGCAAGGTAGGAACAACACATACATATGGCTCAAACAACTCCTACACATGCTAGTGGGTTTCATCTAGTTATTGTGGCAATGACAGGTCATGCAGAGGAAATGGGTTCAACTACCATAGCACACAGCAGTTTGAAACGCGTTGTCTTAATGCAGTAAAAGAGAGCAGGAGCGAGAACATGGGATTGTATCGATATGATCAAATGGTTGGTTGCTTGCCTGATGGTTCGATGCACTAATACGGTTCTTCGTTAGGGTAATCACGGTACTCCTCGGAGGCAGAACCTGTCGCAAAGGACACCGATACACAACCATCACCAAACAATGTGCAACAATATGATGCATGCATGAAACATGGCAATATGAGTGTGTTGGGCTAATGCAACTAAAACCAGAAGGGTTTGAACCAATTTGAATCAAAGATTCAAATTTCAAACTCAAGCATGGCCTTTTAAAGTGCTTTTCCTTGTTCTGCTTTAAACACCAATTTAACTTGTTTGATCATGCATGAAAATAGTACAGATGGATAGATTGGATTTTTCTGATCATTTTTCATATATAATTTGTCTGATTTGGAGTTACAGAATAAAAGTTATGAATTTTTGAAGTTTAAATAATATTCTAGAATTTCCTGATTTAATTAAATCCAGAAATATATATATTGCGCCAGCATGACGTCAGCATGACGTCAGTGGTCAACTGCGGCTGGCTGGGGTCAAACCTGATGTGTGGGGTCCACACGTCAGTGACAGGGGGGGTTTAACAGGGTTAATTTAATCCTAGTTAGGAGTTAGTGGCGCTGGGGCCCACTGGTCAGTGTCAGGGGGGTTAACTAACAGTGATTAGCGCTAATCTAACCACCTGGCCGATGGGGCCCACGCGTCAGTGACCCTGGGGGGGTCAAACCCCAGGTCGAACAGGTCAAACCCACCGGCGACATGACGCCGGCGAGGCCCGAGACGGCGGCGCGATACGGAAACGCGCTACAGGGCACGGGCGAGGCCGTGCTTGGGCTCGTTGGAGAGCCCTTGCTCCCGCGCGTCGAACGGAGGTGGTGGCCGTGCCTGTGGTGGCCGGTACCGACGACGGCGAGCTCGTGAGCAGCGGCCGGAGTCCGGGTGCGGTCGGGATCGGCGCTGCTGCTCGCAGGCGAGGGAGCTGAGGCGCTGGAGGGGCTCTACGGGTCGCGGCAAGCACAACGGGTGCACGCCCGTGACCAAATGGTCACCGGGGCTTCGCCGGCGACGAGCCCGTGCGGCGGAGCGTCTCTGCTCCGGTAGAGGGGCGGCTAGAGCTCGAATCGAACATGGGGTTAGGGGGAAACGAAGCAGGGGCTCACGGGGATCATGCAGGGAGGGTCAGCGAGCTCGGGGAAGCACGAACGGGGGCGAATCGACGGCGACCATCGGCGGCGGTCGAGGACGAAGACGATGGCGTGGAGGCGATGCAGAGCTTCCCGAGGGGCTTGGCTTGGTGGGGAGGAAGAGGGGGTCGCGGCGGAGCTCCTGAGCTCAGCGGAGGGGCGAGGGGTGGCCGGTGGCGGCTGCTATGGCGAACGGCGGCGATGGTGGCGTTCGGACACGGGAGAGGGAGAGCGAGGGAGAGGAGGGGAAGAACCGAGGGAGAGTGAGAGAGAGCAGGGGGAGGGCGTGGCGTCGTTCCAGGCCATCCAGACGAGGAGGGGAGGGGCAGGCAGGCAGGCGAGCTGGTGGCGTGGCGCGGTGGCGCGCGCGCGCGCCGGGCACACTCCCCTCCCTCTGTCGAGGACGAAGACGACAGAGGAGGGAGGCGGGCTGGGCCGCCTGCTGGCTGGGCCGGCCAGCTGGCTGGGACGGACAGGGAGGAGCCCTGGTAAGCTCCTCCTTTTATTTATTTTTGTTTTTCTAATTTCTGACATTTGTTTTGATTTAAATAAAATATTAAATCATTTTATAACCTTATGCCAATTTTTGCAGGAGCTAGATATATTATTCCAGAGCTCCCCAACAGGTGGCATAATTTTTGGACATATATTAATATATATAACTAATATATTTCTAATGCAAATATTTATGCACTAATTCCAAATGCCCAAAATAAATACTTATGAGCTCTTAAAAATATTGGTTTGCTTTTTATCTCTGTCCAATATTTTCAGAGAGCAACATGAGCATTTTCTTGGACCTTTTTGGAGAAATTTTTATTTGGGTCATTTTTAGAAATGATTCTGAGGGTTTCACAAATCCCCATTTCAAGTTTCTGATGAAAGATTGAACATGATGCAACACTCTAATGCATGACTAGCTAGGGTGTGACAACTCACCCCCACTCAAAAGAATCTCGTCCCGAGATTTGGGTTCCTCCGGGAAGAAGGCGGGATACTCGAGTCGAAGACGATCCTCCCTTTCCCAAGTTGCTTCATCCTCAGAATGGTGCGACCATTGTACTTTGAGAAACTTGATATTATGACGTCGAGTGGTACGCTCGGCCTGATCGAGGATACGAATGGGGTACTCTCGATATGTAAGATTATCTTGGAGATCAAGCGTTTCGTGGTTCACTCCACGGATAGGATCTGAGAAGCAACGCCTGAGTTGAGAAACGTGGAAGACATCGTGGACTCTGGAGAGGTGCGGAGGTAGTTCCAACTGGTAGACAACTTCTCCTTGTTTGGCGAGAATGCGAAAAGGTCCAATGTAACGAGGAGCCAATTTGCCTTTGATACCGAAACGATGGGTTCCCTTCAGAGGGGTGACCCGAAGATAAGCCTTCTCATCAAACTCGAAAGTCATAGCCTTATGTTTTCGGTCATATTGACTCTTTTGACGAGATTGGCTATTTTCAACTTTTCACGAACGATACGAACTTGTTCTTCTGCTTCCTGAATCATATCCGGGCCAAAGAATTGTCTTTCCCCGGTCTCTGACCAGTTAAGGGGTGTTCGACACCGTCGTCCATAGAGAACTTCAAAAGGGGCTTTACCCAAGCTAGATTGATAGCTGTTGTTGTAAGCGAATTCGGTAAATGGAAGGCAGTTCTCCCAGTCCATTCCGAATGAGATAACAGAGGCTCGAAGCATGTCTTCTAGAATCTGGTTGACGCGTTCCACTTGACCACTCGACTGAGGGTGGAAGGCGGTGCTAAAGGAGAGACGGGTCCCCATAGCATTTTGGAAGCTTTCCCAAAATCGAGAGGTGAAAAGACTTCCTCGATCCGAGTTAATTTCCAAAGGAACACCATGGAGGGACACTATTCGGGAGATGTATAAGTCTGCCAGCTGACTAGCGGTTATACTCTCACGAACAGGTAAGAAATGGGCTACTTTGGAAAGACGATCGACAACGACGAAGATAGCATTATTCCCTCTCTTGGTTCTGGGAAAACCGGTAATGAAATCCATACCAATTTTATCCCATTTCCATTCAGGAATAGCTAAGGGTTGAAGGGTGCTAGCAGGCCGTTGATGCTCTGCTTTTACACGACGACAGACGTCGCAATTAGCAATATACTGAGCAATTTCTCTCTTCATCCTAGTCCACCGGAACCTCTGGCGTAGGTCCTGATACATCTTAGTACTACCGGGATGAATGGAGAGAGGAGATTCATGAGCTTCCTTAAGGATCAATCGTCTCAGGTTTCGCACTTTGGGAACCACTAGTCGATTCCCGAAGTATACGACCCCTTGATCATTAGTGGAGAAGCAATTCGCAATTCCTTTCTGGATGTTTCTCTTTATGCGGGAAATTCCCGGATCTACCTTCTGTGCTTTGATAATCTGATCCGTAAGGGTAGGTTTTGCCACCAAGGTGGAAAGAAAACCTTGAGGAACAATGTGAAGGTTAAGCTTCCGAAATTCCTCATGGAGAAGCGGTTGACTTTGTTGTAACATCAGGTTGTTACAATAAGATTTACGACTTAGCGCATCAGCCATGACGTTGGCTTTCCCTGGGGTGTAGGTTATTCCTAAGTCGAAGTCTGTGATCAACTCAACCCAACGTCTTTGCCTGAGATTCAGATCCGGTTGAGTGAAAATGTACTTCAGACTTTGGTGATCAGTGAATATTTCGCAACGGTTACCGAGGAGGTAATGTCGCCAGGTCTTAAGTGCATAGACTACGGCTGCAAGCTCTAGGTCATGAGTAGGATAATTCTCCTCATGTGGGTGCAATTGCCGTGAAGCATAAGCAATTACGTGTCGATCTTGCATGAGAATGCAACCTAGTCCTTGTCGCGAGGCGTCGCAGTAGATAACAAAGTCCTTGGAGAAGTCTGGCGGTACCAGTACGGGAGCAGAGGTCAGGCGTCTTTTCAGTTCCTGAAAGTTGTGCTCACATTGTGGAGTCCATTCGAACTTCTTATCTTTCTTGAGGAGTTCGGTTAGAGGTTTGGCAACTTTGGAGAAGTTCTCGACAAAGCGACGACAATAGCTCGCTAAGCCCAGAAAACTCCGAACTTGCTTGACCGATTCAGGTGGAGTCCAATTAAGGACGGCTTGAACTCGCTCAGGGTTAACAGCAATACCTTTACCAGATATTACATGACCCAGATAGGTCACTTCTGGCAACCAGAATTCACATTTAGAAAATTTGGCATAAAGGCGATGCTCTCGAAGTTTCTGCAACACTAGCCTTAGATGTTCGGCATGTTCTTCCTTGTTCTTGGAGTAGATGAGTATATCATCGAGGTAAACCACGACGAATTTATCCAAATACTCCATGAAGATTGAGTTCATTAACCGAGAAAAGGTGGCTGGAGCGTTGGTTAAACCGAAGGACATGACGGTGTACTCGTATTGGCCATAACGAGTAACAAAGGCCGTTTTAGGAATGTCCCCGTTTCTGATTTTGATTTGATGGTAGCCCAACCTCAAATCCATCTTGGAGAAGACTGAGGATCCAGCGAGCTGATCATAAAGGTCGTTGATCCTGGGGAGCGGATATTTGTTCTTGATTGTGACCAAATTGACAGGTCGGTAATCTACAACCATCCGGTCCGTACCATCCTTCTTCTTGACGAATAGGACGGGGCAAGCCCACGGAGATGAACTAGGGCGGATGAAACCCTTTTTCAAGGACTCATCGAGTTGTTTCTTAAGCTCGGCTAGTTCTAGTGGTTCCATCTTATAAGGTCTTCTAGCAATCGGAACGGTTCCTGGGATGAGGTCTATTACGAACTCAACATCCCTGTCAGGTGGAACACCTGGCAATTCCTCTGGGAAGACATCCGGGAAGTCACGGACTATCGGCACATCCTCAAGGTCTGGCAAAGGGCTGGCGTTAAGAGAATATAATTGTCGCTTGGCTATTCGGGTTAAGACATTGACTATCTTGCCCGAAGGGTGAGTGAGTTGAACAGTCCTAGAGAAGCAATCAATTTGGGCATGATGAGCCGACATCCAGTCCATACCCAGAATGATATTAATATCTGAAGATTTAAGGGCTATCAAAGACGCGAGGAAAACAAGTCTGTCGACTTGGATTTCATTTCCATGGCTTACTCTAGAAGTTTGCCATTTGGATCCCGGAGTTTGAATTACCATAGAGGTTGGCATATCACCGAATGTGACGTTATGCAAACGAGCATAATTTTCGGATATAAAAGAATGAGAGGCTCCTGTATCGAAAAGAATAGATGCCGGGTGGCAATTAACAAGAAGCGTACCGAGAACGACGTTGGGATCCTCTTGAGCTTCTTCGGCAGAGATACAGTTGACATGGCCACGTGAGGCGGTGACCGGCTTGGCGTGGAATACTTTTCCTGTCGGCTTGCCACGACCAACAGCTTTAGCAGACTGGTTGGGGTTGGTCTGGGGACACTCACGCATATAGTGGCCAGATTCCCCACACTTGAAACAAGTCACGGAACTGGTACGTGGAGGAGCATTATTGGTTGGACCCCCATAGGGCTTGGCTGGAACAGACTGTTGAACAGGGCGAGGCGCCTGGAAAGATGGCCTCGGTGTGAACCTGGGTGGCAGGGCGGTGTTGGGCACCCACACGCGGCGCTTCTGAGGACCAGCACCGGACGAGGAACCCATGTCACGGCCATGCTTGCATGTTGCGTCATAGTCAGTCTGACCAGTTTCAGCACTGATGCCTTTGTTGACAAGTTTCTGAAAAGATGTGCACTCATGCAGACGGAGGTCACGGCGAAGCTCAGGACTAAGGCCCTTACGGAACCTTGCTTGCTTCTTGGCGTCAGTAGAAACTTCCTCGGTTGCATATCGTGCGAGGTTACCAAACTCCCTGCTGTAAGCATCCACAGAAAGTCGGCCCTGAGTGAAACTGCAAAATTCCTCACGTTTACGGTCCATGAGACCCTCCGGAATGTGATGTTCACGGAAAGCCTCGCTGAATTCAGCCCAAGTAGTGACATGGCCCACTGGGCGCATAGCTCCATAATTCTCCCACCATAGACTGGCGGGGCCTTCAAGATGATATGCAGCAAAGGTGACCTTGTCAGCCTCCGCTACCAGCGCGGAACGCAGTTTGTGAGAGATACTGCGAAGCCAGTCATCAGCGTCGAGAGGCTCGACGGAGTGGTAGAACGTGGGTGGATGTAATTTGATGAAATCACTGAGTGACACCACGTTAGTCCTCTGATGGTGTGCTGTGTTCTGTTCAATACGCTCCAACAAACGGTTGGTCTCCCGCTTGTTTCTCTCAGCTTCCATCATAACCTCGGCTAGGGAAGGAGGATGAGGCAGATTTGCATCCCTGACTTCACTGCCTTCGGCCTGCTCTTGCGGAGCAGGGTTAGTGCGCGTGTTGACCATCCTAGGTAAACAAGACAATAATTTAGTCAGAATGATAAATTCCGACATAGGATACCAAATGTAAAGGATAACTCGAAATGCAAGATGATCATCCGTATGACATGGTAGATACAGAAACTGCTTCTTTATTCCATCATCATACACACCATACGGGGTTTAGTACAAGACCAAACAAAGTACTATTACGGTGAAAAGAGGATTACATCTCATCGGAGGCATTCCAAGCTCCTATACATTATTTTCTACTCCTCCGGAAAGAGTACAAACTAGGTCATATCCCACGGTCACGCGGGACGATAGACGACACAGCTAGTGCAAACTAGTGATACTACCACTAGCTCAGACCGATCCGTAGTAGTCCTCGTAGAAGTCACCTCCATAGCCTGGAAGCTCAACATGATCATCCGGAAACAGACGATCTCGCGGAGCTTGTGGACCATAGGGGCTAGGATGAGGCCTTGGACCAACAGACGGTGGCCTGCGGGGACCGCGAGGTGGGGTGATGCCTCCTACATCACGCCAACCCATCACGTCTGGCAGAGCAGATCTCACAGGATAGAGATCGCGCATATCTGAATATCCAGCTTGCACCGCCGGTGCGAACCGAGTCAATGTGGCCCAGTGGTCAGCACGGGTATTGAAGAGCTCTAACCTCAAGGCCCGATTTTCACGGTCCTTATCCTCGAGCATCTCAGCAGTGGTGCGAGTCCATGAATCCTCCTGAGTGGGGTCAGCATAGATAGCCTGGAGATACCCTTGTGCTCCCGGAAGTGATCCTGGCATATACCGGAAATCAGAGTCCCGAAATAGTCCAGATCTGACTCGCATGATGGTCATCATAGAGTAGGCGGCGTCCTGCACAGCCATCTCAATAGTAACCCCGAGTCCATAGGAGCAGTGAAGGGGCTCGGTGGACCCAGGATAAGATGGAAATATCCTGACAGTGCAGAGATACTGGCTTTGATTAAAGTCTCGGAATTGCTCTTCGACCGTGTACTCAGGATACCAGCGGTATCCAGCCTCAGTCATTACCCTGACCAACTTGGCAGTATGGCCGGGTACATCTAGGCATCGAGTCAGGCGAACCACTTGATTGAGGTCGCGAGTGGCCATCTGAAAGCACAATCATAATGCAAAGGCATTAGAATTTCTAGCAAAATTTCGGCAGCATAACAGCTGTAAATGCTCAAGAAGGATTTTGAGACATTTGACAAAGGATTTCATACACACTCAACATCATCATATCAAATTCTGAATCCATCCTAGCAACATAATATGGTAGAAGAACTGAACTAGGCTTGTATCCATCATACCTATAAGGTACTACTGATTAGTAACACGTGATCCTGATAGAGAGAATAGATCCTAATTCCTTAACCCCTGGTGGAAGAATGGACTGACTCAGATCAGAATGTCATAAGATAAAGGAGTAAAAAGAGCCTTACGTTCCAACCCACAAACAATTCCCCTACATATAACTAAAGAATTTCTAGACTCAACATCGACCAGTTTGGCTTGGAGAACCTACAGGCAGTCCGGCTCTGATGCCAACGCTGTCAGGACCCCGACTCGATGTCACATCGATCTAGCCGGTAACACCTCATATCACTTTGCGGCCTCACACACGGTATCCCCACGGGTGTCGCCTTACCTTTGCCCGGGACCGTTTGCGCCTTTTGGCTCACGTATATGATAGTGTCGCTAGCATCCATATGATAAGGAGCCCGGGCTGACATGACTAGTCGTAAACCCCAAGTGGCACAGACTTACAGGGACAGGCATCCATGACCCAGCTTCGAACGTGTCGGTCATCAGCAAGTGGGTCCGGGCTGTAGCACTGGGCTAGCAGGACTCCGGTAAACCGGGCTGTAGCGGGCTAACAGGACTCCGGTACTCAATGCGTGACATTTCCCCGAAGGGACAGACACAGGAACGAAGAAGGACACATGCCGGCCAGCCTAAGTGTTCCAGAGCAGTAGCAAGCTACCATGGCTCAGCGGTAACACTAGGAGACATTTCCCGGTAAGAGAGGCTACTAAAGATAAACAACTAGGTAGTCAGATCCCACACATACCAAGCATTTCAATCATACATACAATATGCTCGATATGTGCAAATACAACGAAGCATCACAACATGACTCTACGATACAAGTACTTTATTTAAGGCTCAGGGAGCCATACATAACATACACAAAGGAACGGGTCACACGACCCAGCATTCAAGTCATACAGTCATACAAACCAGCAGCGGAAGTAACTTGTCTGATTACAGACAACTAGTAAAATAAAAGAGGCTTGGAAAGCCTAACTATACTACGTGGTCCTTCACAAGCTCAGGGTCACCACCTGGGCCTTTAGCCTACTCGTTGATGTCAACGTCTACGTAGAACCCATCAGAAGGGGTTGCAGCGTCTTCTGTAAAAATGTAAATTATAGCAACATGAGTACAAACGTACTCAGCAAGACTTACATCAGATCCTACATACATGCATATTGTCAAGAAGGGTTGGTGGAGTTATTGCAGCAAGCCAGATTTGACTCTTGGCTAGACTATCCTACGATACTTCAACTTGAAATGGTTTTGCGCACACGAGTCCACTACTCACCACTTCAATACACTACCGAGGATCCGCCTCCGTCTTCCTACGGAAGAGCCATCCTCGGCACTCATACTTATCTTGAGGCTTTTAGTAGTTTCCATTTACTTGTCTATGAACTGTATAGGCAACCAAGTAGTCCTTTACCGCGGACGCGGCTATTCGAATAGGTTATGATAACCCTGCAGGGGTGTACTTCTTCATACACGCTCTCACCACTTACCGCCGTTTACACGACATGTACTCGGCAACCTTCAAGCGGAAGCCCAACGTGGGTGTCGGCCACGACCTACCTAATCACCTAAGCCTCCAGTCCAGGTTTATCGCCTATCCAGGTTCCATCCGCAGGGAGTCCGACCGAGGTTTCCCATACGGCCCCGAACGATGTGAACAGGGTTCCCGAGATACCTAACGGGTATTCGGTACACCGTGCCACGTACCTACCGCATCACAGCCCACCCCTACGGTCAGCGCTGTCCACGGCCTCCAGTAGGCTACAAACACCAGAAACTACTTGCAACTCCTGGACGGAGAACTAGGGTGAATAAGAAGCCGAGAGGGTCCATTGGTTTCGGGCCCAATGCATGGTAGTAGCTGATTCTTAAATCACACATACAGATCTCAGTGCTTAAGGTCGGCTTCAATGAAACAACCCACCATGTACTCCTGCATGGCCTCTCATCGATACCTTTACCAAATCGTGTTCACCACACCACTCTCATTACCGACATAATCATTTCACTCTAGCCCATCACCCAGATGAACCAGACCTGACACGACTCTAAGCATAGCAGGCATAGCAAGGTAGGAACAACACATACATATGGCTCAATCAACTCCTACACATGCTAGTGGGTTTCATCTAGTTACTGTGGCAATGACAGGTCATGCAGAGGAAATGGGTTCAACTACCGTAGCACACAGCAGTTTGAATCGTGTTGTCTTAATGCAGTAAAAGAGAGCAGGAGCGAGAACATGGGATTGTATCGATATGATCAAATGGTTGGTTGCTTGCCTGATGGTTCGATGCACGGATACGGTTCTTCGTTAGGGTAGTCACGGTACTCCTCGGGGACAGATCCTGTCGTAAAGGATAACGATACACAGGCATCACCAAACAATGTGCAACAATATGATGCATGCATGAAACATGGCAATATGAGTGTGTTGGGCTAATGCAACTAAAGCTACCAACGCTGTCAGGACCCCGACTCGATGTCACATCGATCTAGCTGGTAACACCTCATATCACTTTGCGGCCTCACGCACGGTATCCCCACGGGTGTCGTCTTACCTTTTCCCGGGACCGTTTGCGCCTTTTGGCTCGCGTATATGAAAGTGTCGCTAGCATCCATATGATAAAGAGCCCGGGCTGACATGACTAGTCGTAAACCCAAAGTGGCACAGACTTACAGGGACAGGCATCCATGACCCAGCTTCGAACATGTCGGTCATCAGCAAGTGGGTCCGGGCTGTAGCACTGGGCTAGCAGGACTCCGGTAAACCGGGCTGTAGCGGGCTAACAGGACTCCGGTACTCAAAGCGTGACATTTCCCCGAAGGGACAGACACAGGAACGAAGAAGGACACATGCCGGCCAGCCTAAGTGTTCCAGAGCAGTAGCAAGCTACCATGGCTCAGCGGTAACACTAGGAGACATTTCCCGGTAAGAGAGGCTACTAAAGATGAACAACTAGATAGTCAGATCCCACACATACCAAGCATTTCAGTCATACACACAATATGCTCGATATGTGCAAATACAATGAAGCATCACAACATGACTCTACGACACAAGTACTTTATTTAAGGCTCAGTGAGCCATACATAACATACACACAAAGGTACGGGTCTCACGACCCAACATACAAGTCATACAAGCCAGCAGCGGAAGTAACTTGTCTGAGTACAGACAACTAGTAAAATAAAAGAGGCTTGGAAAGCCTCTGGCTATACTATGTGGTCCTTCACAAGCTCAGGGTCACCACCTGGGTCTTTAGCCTACTCGTTGATGTCAACGTCTACATAGAACCCATCAGAAGGGGTTGCAGCGTCTTCTGTAAAAATGTAGATTATAGCAACATGAGTACAAAGGTACTCAGCAAGACTTACATCAGATCCTACATACATGCATAGTATCAAGAAGGGTTGGTGGAGTTATTGCAGCAAGCCAGCTTTGACTCTTGGCTAGGCTATCCTACGATACTTCAACTTGAAATAGTTTTGCGCACACGAGTCCACTATTCACCACTTCAATACACTACCGAGGATCCACCTCCGTCCTCCTACGGAGGAGCCATCCTCGGCACTCACACTTATCTTGAGGCTTTTAGTAGTTTCCATTTACTTGTCTATGAACTGTATATGCAACCAAGTAGTCCTTTACCGCGGACGCGGCTATTCGAATAGATCATGTTAACCCTGCAGGGGGTACTTCTTCATACACGCTCTCACCACTTACCGTCGTTTACACGACATGTACTCGGCAACCTTCAAGCGGAAGCCCAACGTGGGTGTCGGCCACGACCTACCTAATCACCTAAGCCTCCAGTCCAGGTTTATCGCCTATTCAGGTTCCATCCGCAGGGAGTCCGGCCGAGGTTTCCCATACGGCCCCGAACGATGTGAACAGGGTTCCCGAGATACCTAACGGGTATTCGGTACACCCGGCCACGTACCTACCGCATCACAGCCCACCCCTACGGTCAGCGCTGTCCACGGCCTCCAGTAGGCTACAAACACCAGAAACTACTTGCAACTCCTGGACAGAGAACTAGGGTGAATAAGAAGTCGAGCGGGGTCATATTTCAGGGCCCAATGCATGGTAGTAGCTGTATCTTAAATCACACATACAGATCTCAGTGCTTAAGGTCGGCTTCAATGAAACAACCCACCATGTACTCCTACATGGCCTCTCATCGATACCTTTACCAAATCGTGTTCACCACATCACTCTCATTACCGACATAATCATTTCACTCTAGCCCATCACCCAGATGAACCAGACCTGACACGACTCTAAGCATAGCAGGCATAGCAAGGTAGGAACAACACATACATATGGCTCAAACAACTCCTACACATGCTAGTGGGTTTCATCTAGTTACTGTGGCAATGACAGGTCATGCAGAGGAAATGGGTTCAACTACCGTAGCACACAGCAGTTTGAAACGCGTTGTCTTAATGCAGTAAAAGAGAGCAGGAGCGAGAACATGGGATTGTATCGATATGATCAAATGGTTGGTTGCTTGCCTGATGGTTCGCTGCACTAATACGGTTCTTCGTTAGGGTAATCACGGTACTCCTCGGAGGCAGAACCTGTCGCAAAGGACACCGATACATAACCATCACCAAACAATGTGCAACAATATGATGCATGCATGAAACATGGCAATATGAGTGTGTTGGGCTAATGCAACTAAAACCAGAAGGGTTTGAACCAATTTGAATCAAAGATTCAAATTTCAAACTCAAGCATGGCCTTTTAAAGTGCTTTTCCTTGTTCTGCTTTAAACACCAATTTAACTTGTTTGATCATGCATGAAAATAGTACAGATGGATAGATTGGATTTTTCTGATCATTTTTCATATATAATTTGTCTGATTTGGAGTTACAGAATAAAAGTTATGAATTTTTGAAGTTTAAATAATATTCTGGAATTTCCTGATTTAATTAAATCCAGAAATATATATATTGCGCCAGCATGACGTCAGCATGACGTCAGTGGTCAACTGCGGCTGGCTGGGGTCAAACCTGACGTGTGGGGTCCACACGTCAGTGACAGGGGGGGTTTAACAGGGTTAATTTAATCCTAGTTAGGAGTTAGTGGCGCTGGGGCCCACTGGTCAGTGTCAGGGGGGTTAACTAACAGTGATTAGCGCTAATCTAACCACCTGGCCGACGGGGCCCACGCGTCAGTGACCCTGGGGGGTCAAACCCCAGGTCGAACAGGTCAAACCCACCGGCGAGGCCGTGCTTGGGCTCGTTGGAGAGCCCTTGCTCCCGCGCGTCGAACGGTGGTGGTGGCCGTGCCTGTGGTGGCTGGTACCGACGACGGCGAGCTCGTGAGCGGCGGCCGGAGTTCGGGTGCGGTCGGGATCGGCGCTGCTGCTCGCAGGCGAGGGAGCTGAGGCGCTGGAGGGGCTGTACGGGTCGCGGCAAGCACAACGGGTGCACGCCCGTGACCAAATGGTCACCGGGGCTTCGCCGGCGACGAGCCCGTGCGGCGGAGCGTCTCGGCTCCGGTAGAGGGGCGGCTAGAGCTCGAAATCGAACATGGGGTTAGGGGGAAACGAAGCAGGGGCTCACGGGGATCATGCAGGGAGGGTCAGCGAGCTCGGGGAAGCACGAACGGCGGCGAATCGACGGCGACCATCGGCGGCGGTCGAGGACGAAGACGATGGCATGGAGGCGATGCAGAGCTTCCCGAGGGGCTTGGCTTGGTGGGGAGGAAGAGGGGGTCGCGGCGGAGCTCCTGAGCTCAGCGGAGGGGCGAGGGGTGGCCGGTGGCGGCTGCTATGGCGAACGGCGGCGATGGTGGCGTTCGGACACGGGAGAGGGAGAGCGAGGGAGAGGAGGGGAAGAACCGAGGGAGAGTGAGAGAGAGCAGGGGGAGGGCGTGGCGTCGTTAGGCCATCCAGACGAGGAGGGGAGGGGCAGGCAGGCAGGCGAGCTGGTGGCGTGGCGCGGTGGCGCGCGCGCGCGCCGGGCACACTCCCCTCCCTCTGTCGAGGACGAAGACGACAGAGGAGGGAGGCGGGCTGGGCCGCCTGCTGGCTGGGCCGGCCAGCTGGCTGGGCCGGACAGGGAGGAGCCCAGGTAAGCTCCTCCTTTTATTTATTTTTGTTTTTCTAATTTCTGACATTTGTTTTGATTTAAATAAAATATTAAATCATTTTATAACCTTATGCCAATTTTTGCAGGAGCTAGATATATTATTCGAGAGCTCCCCAACAGGTGGCATAATTTTTGGACATATATTAATATATATAACTAATATATTTCCAATGCAAATATTTATGCATTAATTCCAAATGCCCAAAATAAATACTTATGAGCTCTTAAAAATATTGGTTTGATTTTTATCTCTGTCCAATATTTTCAGAGAGCAACATGAGCATTTTCTTGGACCTTTTTGGAGAAATTTTTATTTGGGTCATTTTCAGAAATGATTCTGAGGGTTTCACAAATCCCCATTTCAAGTTTCTGATGAAAGAGTAAACATGATGCAACACTCTAATGCATGACTAGCTAGGGTGTGACAACGAGGATTGCGGCTGGTAAGGCGATTTTTATGTAGCAACAGGAGAAATTCAAAGTGACAAATTGAATTCTTATTTCTCCAGGGGCGTTTGCGGACCTTCCACATAGCATATCTGATGCTGCTCAATTCTACCGGGCTGAGGAGAAGAAGACTGTGGAAAAGCATTTCTGGTCGCAGTATTTGGCGCCGAATTATCCGGTCCCATTTGTCGATCAGCTGAAGCAGTTGATCAAACTGCACCAGGCAGTCGAACTAGCCATGAAGGACTTAGTTGCCTGGTTGTGGTCCGCGGAGCCAATTCCAAGCAGTTACTTCGGGCTCGTTAAGCGTATTGTTGGTGCTTGCCCTCGGCTCGAAGTCATTAAGCGGTCGGTCTGTATAGAAGGTGCACGAATGGCATTTGCCCGTGCGAAAGTGCACTGGGGAAGCTTGATGCTGAAAAAAGCTGATGATTGAGGGACCGCCGGAGGGTAAGGAGCACCGCAAGGTATCCTGGAAGGAGCCCGCCTTGTGGTAGAGCAATGTCCAAAGACATTATATTTCCCTGAAGATAGTCACTCTGTCCTTTGTAATGCGGAACACTGGCACTTTTATTATTTATTGCTTGTTATATTAAAGTTTTTCTTCCTGTGTGGCCATTTGATATATATGAATCCTGAGAGTTGGCCAGTCGTCGGCTTCTGCCCCCACGTAGAAAGCACGGGGGTGTTTGGGATAAACCTGAACACTCTACATCCCATTTTTGGGTCCTTGAAGGAGGTGTTCAGCACAATGAACCAGGCAATCAGACTATAGGGCTTTATCACTCTCACTTAGCCATAGGAATTCGAGTATGGTAGGCGCAGCCCCTGGTGTTCAGAAAACCATACGAGGGGCTCTAATAGCACCTGATCGGAAGACCGATCCGTCACACTCTGCATTCGTGATGGCATTATGTAGAATAAATCCTTAAAGATTTTACAACCTGTTGAACAGCTGACCAGCTCTCGCCGTATCATGACAGCCAGTTTTCGGCTTTCTCTACTGAGGTGCTCGTCCGGAAGAACCGGGACACAATCAAAGTAGTTCTCCCAGCAATACCCTAGCCGATGGAGCGGAACATAAGGTACCAAAACATGGGAGCCGGGCAAACCCAACTAATGACCCAAGACATGATTCGGAGCTGATGCATATAGTGCTATAAGTTCGGGGTGCCGAGCGACCGAGAAGGTGCCCGGACTTTGTTGCCATATTGTGGGTACAAAGGAGCCCCTGGCATAGTAGGGCATGACACTATGTGCAGGTGCCGTTATGATGAAAAAGGTGTCAATGAGGAATGATGGCCGGTAGGTCTTATGTAACTCTACATATTGTAGTGGAGTGACACGTCTATGCGTATGAGTACGGTTTATGCTATAAAAGGAGGTATGATGGTGTAACCTGTTGCGACCGGGGGGAGGAAGCTGTGTGCGGATCCGAAGTGTATCCGGATTGTCTTCTTGGGGAATATTTGTGTATTCCCTCTTTGTGCATCCAAGCTGATTCCGTGTCGCCAGTCCTGTTCTGC
This sequence comes from Triticum dicoccoides, assembly GCF_002162155.2. Lineage (NCBI taxonomy): Eukaryota > Viridiplantae > Streptophyta > Magnoliopsida > Poales > Poaceae > Triticum > Triticum dicoccoides. Next base: position 231,093,030 of record NC_041387.1, on the reverse strand, counting down.
GCGAAAGTGAGTCCGTGAAGAAAATGATTGGAGACATTTATGTGTCATAGGGTTGTTGAACCGCAGGACCCTCCCCTGCTTATGCCGGAGTGCTTGATTAGAGCTTGGTCGAGCCGGGCTATCAAGTCGTAAAGTAGCTACGACTCCTTTGTTGCTGTCCGGGGGTTTGGCTGTCGAATCGAGGTTCGATAGAAAGGCACAACTCAATACCTCAGCGGCTGTATACTTTCTAGTGTCGGGGTGGAGTTCGGCCTTGCCCGTAATTGTGACTATGTGACGTGGGCTTGGCATGGTGTAGTACCGTGTTGAGTCGAGCCAATGTGGTTCGTCCCGGCAGTACGTAATAGTTACTGTTTAAGGGGACAATGTCGAAGATTTACTCTTCGGTATGGTGATTGTTTGGTGGTCCGAAGACAGCCTCCAGGGTGGTGGGCCTGTAAAACTGACCTATACACCTAGTACGTCATCTTGAGAAGTTGTTTTTAGTGGGTTTGATCCTCGAGCGATCAATACCTATCTGGTGCACTGTGTCCTAGTGCAGCAAGTTTGGTCTGCTGTTTACGCCAATAAGGGCTCGTGTGAGGTTGAGCCCACCAACTATTGGGTCGAGGATAAGTGCAGCTGAATTGCCACGGTTGAAGTTGGCTGGACGGTCTGTGTGATCGGAGATGATCGGCCGTATTTGTGTACCATGTGGTGACTTATATTGTTGAGTCGGCGTCCCAAGGAGTACACATTCATTCCCCTTCGGGGACGTTGGTGGTGTTTATCACGTTCATCTTGTTGGTTGGCCGAGAATTTTCTTTTGCCTCATGATGTTTGATGGCCTGGGCTCCTCGTTGTCTTTATAGCTTTGAGACCCCTTCTTACTGTTTCCGGCGTGCGACCGGCTAGTTTGTTTTGAAAATCCGGCATTCTCTATTGGTATGATTGGCTGCCGTTCCAGGGGTACCATGAATTTGACATGGGCGGTCGAGTATGCTGCCCCTGCCGGATGGGTCTGAATTGTTCTATTTCCGCTGACCGGACTGGGAGTCGCGGAATCGGGCATCGACTGCCGTGTATTGGGCGTCATCATTATTTTTGTGATGCTTATGTTTGTTGCGTCGAGCTTTATATGGATGTTGTCTCGAATTTCCTGCGTATTGCCCCGGACCATGATGTATTGGCGTCGAGGTGTGGGCTTTAGGACCTCGTCCTCCAGTTGAGGTAGCAAATTGTGCTTTGGGTACCTTTGGTGAGGCGCTCGAGTCCGTATTCCTTGGCTGCAAGGACCTCGGTCCATCTATCTGTGAGCAGATCTTGATCAGCTTGGAGCTGCTACTGCTTCTTGCAGTGGCCATAACCTGGCATTTGAAACGCTCCTGCTCTACGGGATCCTCACGCGCGCCGAATTCATCATCGCAGAGCCTCACCTCGTCTTCGAAGGGAGGCATGTATTGTCCTTCTCCAAGTATCCGTCTTCCGATCCGGCCTCCTCGAATGCAGGCTAATCGAGATTGTATTCATCTTCGGCACCAACCAGACAGTTTTCGTCTCCTGTGCCGGTATTGCTATGGCGGGGCTTAGAGCGGCGCCGATGACGCCCATGCTTTGATTTCTTCCATAAGGGGTTATCTTCTCTTGCCTCATCGCCATTGGTTTCTTTGGGAGTGTCCACAATATATATATATATATATATATATATATATATATATATATATATATATATATATATATATATATATATATATATATATCATACGAGGAGGTGGCTGTCCAGCGCCCTGTGGGCGGTGTTTCCTGTTCTTCTCCTGCATCGGCGTCCACACCGTCGATGTCTTCGGAGTCGAAGTCAAGCACGTCGGTCAGATCATCGACAGTGGCAATGAAGTGGGTGGTGGGTGGGTAACGAATTTCCTCGTCGCCTGCTTCCCACTCGAGCCAGACATAGTTCGGCCAAGAGTCTCCTGACAAAGAGAGAGACCTTAATGAATTCAGTATGTCACTGAAGGGCGAGTGCTGAAAGATATCCGCAGCGGTGAATTCCATTACCGGAGCCCAATCGGATTCGATGGGCCCGAGTGCGTATGGTCCGGAGCCTACAGCCGGACGCAAGCCCGGGGGTCCGGCGACACAGATTTCCTAGGAGGTGGAGTCTGTGTTTGGCTCTACCACCGATGAGTATGCGGCCTCCAAGGCGGGGTCCATCCACCCGTCTTCGTATGACGCGATCTTCCCCGGTTTTAGGTCCGGAGCTACTGCAGGTGCGATATCCCGAATATTGTCTGACAACAGATCTAAGCCGTGCTCGTCATGACTATTCTACGCTGCTGGCGTAGGCCCGAATCCGTCGAAGATCAAGTCTCCACGGATATCGGCCGTGTAGTTCAAGTTTCCGAACCTGACCTGATGGCCAGGGGCGTAGCTGTCGATCTGCTCCAGATGGCCAAGCGAATTGGCACGCAGTGCGAAGCCGCCGAACACGAAGATCTGTTCGGGGAGAAAAGTCTCACCCTGGACCGCGTTGTTGTTGACGATTGAAGGAGCCATCGAGCCTTGCTGCGACGACACAGAGGAACTCTCAATGAAAGCACCAATGTCGGTGTTAAAACCAGCGGATCTCGGGTAGGGGGTCCCGAACTGTGCGTCTAAGGCTAATGGTAACAGGAGGTAGGGGACACGATGTTTTACCCAGGTTCAGGCCCTCTCGATGGAGGTAATAACCTACTTCCTGCTTGATTGATCTTGATGATATGAGTATTACAAGAGTTGATCTACAACGAGATCGTAGAGGCTAAACCCTAGGAGCTAGCCTATGATTCTGGTTGTTGTTGTCCTACGGACTAAACCCTCTGGTTTATATAGACACCGGAGGGGGCTAGGGTTACAAAGAAGGAGATCTAACATCCGAATCGCCAAGCTTGTCTTCCACGCAAAGGAGAGTCCCATCTGGACACGGAACGAAGTCTTGAGTCTTGTATCTTCATAGTCCAACAGTTCGGCAAAAGTATATAGTCCAGCTGTCCGGATACCCCCTAATCCAGGACTCCCTCACCTGCTGCGAACGTCTGCGCTCCGCCTCGCGCCCACGCTACACGTCGCCAACTTCAGGAACTGCCATTCCCGCCTTAATGACGTGCCTGCTCTGTGGCACCCCAGCTTAGAGAAACCACAACGCACACGTATTGCAGCCCAGAGATCGAGGTGAAGTCTTCTGGAATACAGCACTGTAGAGCATAGAACAAACCAGCTCTCTATTACAACACGAATATGAATACTTGGTCTCTGACATTACAACAAATAACACCGGTGAGGGAGTCCTGGATTAGGGGGTATCCGGACAGCCGGACTGTGTACAACGTCCAGACTATTGAAGCACGAAGATACAAGACTCAAGACTTCGGCTCTTGTCCGGATGGGACTCTCCTTTGCGTGGAAGGCAAGCTTAGCGATCCGGATATTGTGTTTCCTTCCTTGTAACCGACTCCATGTAAACCCTAGCCCTCTCCGGTGTCTATATAAACCGGAGAGGTTGGTCCTTAGAAGGCCAATCACAATTACGATCATACCAACATAGGCTAGCTCTTAGGGTTTAGCCTCTACGATCTCGTGGTATATCTACTCTTGTACTACCCATATCTTCAATATTAATCAAGCAGGAAGTAGGGTTTTACCTCCATCAAGAGGGCCCGAACCTGGGTAAACATCTGCGTCCCTTGCTTCCTGTTACCATCAGCCTTGACGCACAGATCGGGACCCCCTACCCAAGATCCGCCGGTTTTGACACCGACAACCGGCACGACGACACAACGCCAACCATAGTTGTTCTATGCAAGAAGCATAACAACTCGGGGCAGCGGAACCTCTACTGGCAGCGGAACAACTATTGGTAGCGGAACAGTGAATGACGATGATAGACTCCAGTCCGCAGGGACTGTGGCTGGAATGTTTATCCTAGATCGCGAACATAGGAAGCACACCAAACAAGCAAGCAATCCAGGCACGACCTACAAACTGGCATGACACGTCAGGTCAGTACATTGAATGTACTTGCAAGCTCACAATAACCAAAAGCAGTGAAGACAAACAACAGCATGGCAATTACATGTTAAGATGCTACTATTGGACCAATCATAGCATGAACAAGATGAACATGATACCGCTAGAATAATATGAATATGGCATGAACATATGAACATCATGATTCTAGCATACAACATGATGACACTATCATGCACCAACTTCCTCTCTCAGGTAACCTCGTAACCATCACGTGCACCAGTTACCACCGCGGAAATCACACGATCATCTTAGGATCAAATAAAGTTTGGTATAAAAAATACCGTAGTAATCATTACATGACCACAAGGAGCTTGACATTTACCCATGATTCTTGCATAGCACCACAAATATCCAACAACTCGTTATCCTCGATACCACGGTGATCCTCTCACGATCACATAAAAATCGACCAACTTTTCTCATCATCGAACCAAGGTTGTTATTAAACACATCATTATTATTATTACTGTTGACTCATAGTGTGACCAACTACGAACTGGGCCCTTATCCGCAGGCGCGTCTATCGATAGATTAAACACATACTCTGTAGAGGTAGCACGCTATACCCACACCATGGAACCCAAGGCCTCGCACTCCCATTCAGGTGGACCAATGGCGTTCCGATAAAACCGCTCTATTGCCCATGACACTCACCCATCCATCCGACCAACTCCCCTCTGGGCTAAGTCATGGGTGGCACCGTGCCTACCAAAGGCATCAATGGCCACCGTCGTGGTAAAACATAATCGGTCCCAAACGGGGACAAGGTACCATAACAACAACAACAACAACAACAACAACAACAACAACAACAACAAGCAGACAAGGCTTATATCCACCTACCTGATCAGGGTAGCGCACGCCCATAACCTTCCCTTGTTGGAGGCACCAGCGAGAGGCATGACTATAGACCCGGTTAAGACCTTCCCATAAAAGGCAAATGTGGTTGTACTGGTCAGCTCGATATGGTGGCACCATGACTTAGCCAACAGTTGTTCAAGTTTAATTAAGTCCGGTTAAACTTGAATGCCATAAGTTGAGTCATATGAAAATAACAAGATGCAACTATGATGCATGAGCATGATATCAACATAAGCATGGATGTGCAACATAATCACTGAGCATAACCACAATGAATCATATATCCAAATGAGCATGGCATACTGATGAGCATCACACGACACATGAGCATCTACTACTCAGAACATAACATGGCCACTAGCATCATGAATAAATACCATGCCAGAACATAGCAAGAACAATACCAAGTAAGCAGTTAAACCACTAACAACAAAGAAACATGCATCTCAATGGTACTCGGTAACCGACAATAGTCAGGCACCTAAGAACATGACCAACGCAACATGTACTACTAGCAAGTATGAACATATGAAAGTAATGCTAGCAAGTAGAACATGATAACCAGGTGCATATAAACATAGCATGAAAATAAACACAGATCCATTGCATAAGTGAAACAACGATAGTAGTAGTGGACAAACAGACAGTTATTAAAGATTCAAGTTGAAAACCAATGCTAATGCATGGCTATCATGCAAATGGTGGTTGTGGCTTGCCTGGGGGTGACGGAGACTCCGAGAAGAAGTGTGGTGAAGCCGCAGAAATGAAACGCCGGACGTTTCTCTCTCGAAGGGGGATGATTAGATGCAAGGGCAAAAGGGTCATTTTCACTATGGGACAACCTAGAGAAAATGTTACCAATAGAAATGATGAGACGAAGACGTGAGCGTTGGTTTCACCTCAATCGGAGCTATGGTTGAAAAAATGCAAGAGGTTGAACACCAAGGACTAATCCATAAAAACTTTATCCATAGACAGGCCCCTGGTGGCTAAACTGAAAGCGTCTTTGGGCGAAATACACCTTCTGCACAACAAACACATTCTCAGCCGAAGAAGAACAATAATGCGCTTTCTGACTTAGAAAAGGTATTTTAAGCCAAAGGAGAAAGAAATACGATTTCAGAATGGGGAAACTTATTCAAGAAAAAGCACTTCCACGTGTGGGTCTAGGGGGCAGGGGGCCAGGCTGGCTCTCGTCGCCTTCTTCCTTGCACGAGCACATGGCAGCAGAAACAGAGGCACGGTGGGGCGCACTGAAGGCGACGGGCCCGGCCAGCTCCGGCTGTCTCCGGCCAAGGGGAGGCTACTTGCGGGATCGTGGAGGTGCGGTGTGTCTGTTCCCAGGGAGGCACGTCGACGGGAGGAGGACAGGAGGAGGTAGAGGCAGCGGGCAGTGATGAAGGCCGACGACATGGGCTACTCCGGCGAGAGGGAGAGGGGCTGTGGAGGGTCCACGTGTTGCGGTGGAGCTCCTGGAGGGATCAAGGAGGAGAGAGGGGCTCGGGATGGTGGAGCAAGGGAGGGAGCTGTGAGCTGCAGAGGAGCTCGGGCACGCTATATATAGGCGTGGGGTAGAGCTCTAGAGCTAACGGACGAGATCATGCCAAGATCTAATGGAGGACAATGGTTGTGCATGGCACGGGCATGGAGCTAGCAGCAGATTTAAGGCGAACCACGACGAGGCAGTGAAGTAGGGCGACATAGGGCATCACGGGGCAACTATTAGACATGAATGGAGGGCGAGACGAGGAGGGAGCGGACGAGCAAAGTGGCAGGACCGATCTAGAGCTTGCAATCTGCATGACGCCAGCATGATCACCACGGGCACTGGCGCAAGCGGCGCGCTTTGGCGTGGCCGACCATGTCCATTGGATTGAGTGATCTACAGAGAGGGATGTGAAGCAAAGCAATGGGCATGGGGAGGTGAGAGACTTCCACAGCTTGCAAGAAACAAAGTGATCACCAATGTGTTTTTAAGTTGTTGTGCTTCACATGTGCGGAGTTGGACTCAGATCTTTGGCACAGCGTGATCAAGTACTAAGATGATCCTGATTACCAAAAATGAGCTTAAGAGAAGGAGTTTAGAGGAGGGTTGCTATAGAAATGACTAAAATGGCCAAAATTAGAGATTTGGATGATGCACTCACATGAACATGCAACTTGAGATGAAAATGGTTATGGCCCAATGATTTGAGTATATGAAGATGCCCAAAAATTTTCAGGCCATTTGGATGAACCTAAGTGGCACTTGCTTCACAAAGCTATATTCTGACCCAAAAACTTGCAAAAATTCTGCAGGGCAAATGGAGTAATGGATTGAGCCAAAACTTTGTGGAGAGATTTTATATGGATAAGAGAAAGTCCTGGTAAATTGGCAGCATAAATGAAGCAAGATAAATTATAGTTGCTTCAAAAACTGAAAATTTGACCAGAAACCAAGATTTGGAGCTGGGCTCACATAAATGAGTTACGTCACCTCAAATTTGGTGGAGAGTGATGATTTTATCATATGAAGGACCTTGCAAAATTTCTACTCATTTGGATATGCCTAGCTAGCTAGCACTTCCTTCAGACGAGAACTTTGATAAATTTGCTCAGGAGTATTTACTAAGAAAATTGAGTTCCATTTTGGCATGGGGCAATGATATGGACAGGAAAAGATGCCCAAAAGGTTTGGTGTCAATTGGGCAAAGATAAATATCACTTGCTTTGCAATGTGCCATTTAGGGCAGAATCGGAAAATAATTATTGGAGGATTGAACATGGCAATGAAAAGTTTTGCCATATTTGAGCAAGATATGACCCAAACAATTTATGAGAATTATTTGGGAATTTTTGGAGTGATAGAAAGATGGGTTGCTTCACAACCTAGGGCAAATAGGGTTAATTCCTCTAATGAAAAAGGAATATTTCGAATAAAAGAATATTGGGATTTGGTCTAGGACGGAAATGACATGATCTAGGGATGGTTTTGGGGATGACAAGCCACTATAAAACCATGGAAGACATGATCTTCCCAAGTTTTGGAACCACATACCACAAAAAAGCAAACAAAATTCGGAAATCCAAGAAAATCATCGAAAAAAGAAAAAGGGCAAAATCCAGGCTGTTACACGCTCTTATTCTACCATGACTGAAGCACCTCGAGCTCATTGCTGTCTGCCTCCCAAATGGTGGCATGGAGCGCCTGCTCCGTGGCTGTACTGCACTCGAGTACCTTCGTCTTCAAGCGATCAATCGGTTGAGTAGCTTCCACATCACCTCCATGACTCTCCAAACTATTTGTGTGTGCTGCTGGTGCATCAAGAAGACATCACAGGATCTGTACGATGGTATAGTCACTGAGGACACACCTTCACTTGAGAGACACTTGTAGTTGATCAAGAAGGTCCAAAAAGAATCAATGTCGTTTCTGCGCCGAAATTTTGATAGTGGTGGGCTACTCGTCTAACAAATACTCCAAACTTGTTATTGGATCCACAACCATTCAGGTATAACAACCGCCTTCTACCTCTACTTTAGAAATTAACATTATTTCTAATTTTTTAAGATGTATGTTCGTCTGCCATCCAGAAATGATTCCCACAAGCTTGACTGTGAAACTGCGCTAAGCGCAGGTCTTGGCACTAGAATCTATCGGCCCCAACCTTGTGACGCCCCAAAATTTTGACATTGTTTTATTAATTAAAATTTTGCAAGGAAATTAAAACTTTTATTTTCTGGGCTCCCTTTTGATTTTTGAACCTTTTTCTCCCTTGCTATTATGGAGTTTTCCCCAGAATGAAAACTTTTCAAATATGTTATTGGACTTGTTTAACCTCTCAAGAAAAGCTTTTCTTTTATTAATAGAACTAATTACATAGTTAAATTGCTTGATCTTTATTTTCTTGAAAAATGGTTTTCCAAGGTTATATGGCCATATTTGAACTACAACCATTTGATAAATTCAGTTAAAATTCCAACCAAAATTTGGAGATGTCAGGTGATGTTTTTAAATCACTTTTATGCAAAAATATATTTTATTCATGAAATATTTTGAGCTCTACACCCAATTTTCTTCTATGGTCCAGTGGGCAATTTTGCACTACAACTCATTTAAATACTTCTTTCTAGCCTCCACCAAAATTATGGGATGCTGGTAGTAGCTTATGATTCAACTTTTTGCAAAAACCCAATGATGTTCTTTGAAAAAATTTGAGTGTATCAACCTCATCTTCATTCTGGTCCAACATGATGGTTTGTACAACAACCATATTATTGCTTGCTCTTTGGCCCTTGATTCTTTCTCTTGCATGTAGTGTACCTAGCCAAACCCTTAAGTCCAGGAGAGTGGACCCATTGGATGATTCTAAGTGCTTGCAGCCATGTCCTCTTCTTTCTGTCAAAAACTGAGGTTTTGCAAAACTTGCACTAACAAGTTTCTTCTTTTGACAAACTAACCTCACCACCCTCTTGTGCATCCAAAGAGACTTCACTCTGGAAGAATTGCCCACTCCAAGAAAAGCCTAGGTGCCTGTGGCATTTTGTCAAACACCTGGAGTGCATGGACAGAATTGGCATGAGTGTTTGTTTGCATTGTGAACTTGGCCACCTGATCTAACCACCATGTCCATTTACCTTATGACTAACCCTCACCTAGCCCTATTTCTTGCCAGCCTCACCCGCGACCTCTAGCATGCACTGGCATTTCGTCGAACACGTCCCGGGCGTGCTCTGGGCGTGCCCAGAGCGTGCGTTTGGCACGCACGTGCGCCCGAGCCGCCGCGTCTCGCCCCGCACCCGTTCTGGCCCTTGGCCAACAGCAGCTAGCACGCCACGTATCCTCCTGCACCGCCACGCCACCCGACCACCCCTGGCACCCCACAGCGCCACCGTCAGGACGATCGTGGCGGCTAGCTGACGGCCGCATGCAGGCCCCGGCCGTGTCGGCGCCGCCCGAGCCACTCCCGCTCGCCAGCTCGCCCTAGAGCAGTGCTCTGCTCGTCCGCTAGCTCTTGCCGCCATCCTCAGCCCCGTCCCCCTGCTGCTACAGAACATCGGTCGTCGGCGATCTTATCCCCACCGCCGCAGAACCGACCGCGTGCGCTATAAAAGGAAGCCCCGAGCTCCTCAAGCCCTCAAGCAACTTCCCTCACTCCCTCACTGACCCTCCCGTGGTAGTTGAAAGACCAAAGGGATCGTCTGCTTCCTCTCCGGCAACTCCTGCCGCCGCCACTGCCCCAGCCACTCCGGCACCACCAGGGCCTCCCCCTCTCCACTCTCTCCACCAGAAGCTCTCTATTCCTCCCGTGAGCCCGTCCCCCTGCTCGATTTTGATCGGGAGCCACCATAGCCCCAAACCCACTTTGCTCCCGAATGCCTCCTCCGCCGTGAAGCTCGCCGCCGGCAGCTCACTCCGTCCCCGCCGACCCAACGACCACCGGGAGGACCGCCCCGGCCTTGCGGATCATTCCGACCCTCTGGAGCCCGCGGGGAGCCTCCGTTCACCGGCGTTGATCGCCGTTGCCTCGGCGCCGTTCGGGCAGAGGAAGAGGAGGGAGAGATGGACTGGTCAAACCTGACCAGTGGGCCCCCTGGACCCACTGTCAGAAACCCAGCCCCGCCTCCACGTGTTTAAGTGGAAGCGCAAAACCCCGAGTACGTCTCCCCTCTTCGAAGACGTATTCTGCCCGAAACGTTTTTCTATTTTTTCTGTTTTATTATAAAAACAGATTGGACTAAACTTTGACTGGCTATAACTTTTAAAATATAACTCCAAATGAATTGATTCTTTTTCCTGCATCTCTCAAATTCTGTCTAGTTTATTTTAAGATTTATTTGAAAAAATTTCAAACAACTTTTTTGTGCTGTTTTGAAATTGTGTGTTAATTCCAATATTTTCAAAATAGGATTTTGGAGAGAGGCAGAGAGCTTTCAAAAGTTTTGGAGAGCACCTCCACCTCTCCACACCTTGAAGGCAAGCATCCTGAACCCTGGCATAATATTTGCATGCATTGTTGACACGATAATGACACAACCTCAATACGTAGAACTCGTTATTTTATGTGGTGATGTGATCATTTGCATGAATGCTCATTGGAAATTTCCTTGCTGTTGGAAATGGACAGGCTTGTGATAGTGATCATCTTCGTATGCCTTTCGTGCCTACCGGAAGGATAATGGGAAAGTCTCTGTCTTGGGTAGACCCGAGCTTGTCCCTAGTTTCTCGTTGAGACGAGTGTGTCCGGCATGGCATGAAGGGTATGATGAATGGTGATTCTGTCTGTTGAATGAAATATACTCGTTATGCTAATCTTGCAGGAAATACTTAAACCTCCTGAGTCGACCATAGATCGAGTCTTGTTACAGTAACCCCCATACTTCTTTCGTACTACCACTCGTCTCTAAAATAAGTAGAGTACGGTTCAGTAATTTGTTAACCCCTTTCTAGCACACACCATACAGAGGGGCCGGGATGAGGGTACCACGGCCATGGATTAAAGCCAGTCATCCGGTCAGGGGGCATGGGTGTTTCGGTTGTAGCCGAGGGGGTAGCTTCCCCAGTTTTGCGCGCGGTATAAATTTTTTGATCCCATGCTAATCGAGGTTGTAGCCTCCCCACTTAGGGTTTTGCTTAACGAGTGTCGTGGGTGATTCCAGACACCGGTGAGTTAAGCTGGTGTGTGCAAGTCAGGTGCGTTTTCATTTAAAAGACCATAGACGGAATTAGTCCCGATGGACTAAAGGAATCCGTTACTCATGGGTAAAGAGTACACCCTCTGCAGAGATTAAACCTATTCGAATAGCTGTGTCCATGGTTAAGGACTACAGTCTGGGATGGGTCAAGTGTCGGTCTTAGTGTCGGTCTTCGGAGGAGAAACTACTAAACCAGAACGTGGATCATGACTGATGACTTGTGATAAATATATTTATGTTTATTATGGACTAACCCATTTTATTATCTGAATTATTGGGTATCCCTGGGACGGTTCTACCCCCTGGATATTCATTGTGATTATTTGTTTTATAAGCCCTTTATGTGGTGTCGCTGAGACGCCCGACTATGGCATTGTTTGTTATTTATTTTCTTTATAAGCCCTTTATGTGGTGTCACTGAGACGCCCGACTGTGGCATTGCTTGTTATTTATTTACCTTATAAGCCCTTTATGTGGTGTCGCTGAGACGCCCGACTGCGGCATTGCTTGTTATTTATTTACCTTATAAGCCCTTTACGTGGTGTCGCACAGACGCCCGACTGCGGCATTTTATTTCCACTCCATTATTGCTCATTCTTGTTGCATATAAATAACCTGTTCGCATGCATAAGAAATTTTATTTATGACTGACGATATGATCATAGAATATTTTAGTGCATGGTTATCATTTATATTATCCCAGTGTTCATAATGTTTGCGAGTATATTCAAAGTACTCACTTGCTTGTCCCTCGCTATTGTCTTGGCCAGATTTCTTGCACGGAGAGGAGCGACGTGATGACAGCCCCAGAACCTAAGCAGTGGTGGTAGCAGCCTCGCCAAGATAGGAGTTAACCTGGTCAGCTGTTCCTGTGGAAAATGGAGTTCCATAGACACTGATGATTCACAAAACGCTTCCGCCATCAACCACTAGAAACCATTTGTTATATTCTCAGGCCAGAATGGTCTTGTACTACACATTTTGCATTTTGCTTGGAAATTCCGTATCAAGTTGGTGTCTCATCAGCTAACAGTAATGCTGGGGCTGGTGAGCACAGCGGCCTTTTTCTGGAAATTAATACCCGGAAAACCGGTCATGACAAACTTGGTATCAGAGCCAGGCTAACCATTGGCTAATCATGTCTTAGCCAGGTCGAAAAACCTAGGAAAACCAACCCACTAGACCCTAACCAAAACCCCAACTAAGCTTCCCATGCAAGATAGCCACACAGTGACCCAACACCTTTTGGCAGTCGGTGCCCAACCTATCGGGATAGCATGTCAATCACGCGCCAGTAATCGACACATGATCTGTCTTTTTCGCAAGCATGCGAAGGAAGACTCCGTTCCCTTTTTCTATATAAAGGGCATGCTAGCCTCAACACAGCACAGCCCCGGCCATCAACCAAAAGACCTTGATGACCCCAGAAGTGCTTTGTCGCCTTTTGGGAACACGCTCCAACGGGATTGTGGCCAACAATCCCCGAGATGGTCATCATTGCTACCCCGACCCTGTAGCCCCTCAACCCCCTCCAGCAGATCACGATGGTGAAAACCATGGAGAAACCTCGACGTCCGCGAAGCAAGCCCGCTTAGATATGAACGAGGTAGACTAAATTCGCTCGAATGATACCGAGTCTTAGAATGACTTCGCCTTGTAATCTTGTGACCCTGTATCGTTGTAATTAAATGCTGTTTGATTGTGCGCTCCTGTTTTTAATAGTAGCCATGCATGAGTATGTTGATGTGCGATTGCATTTTTTTTCCGGGCGTAGCTGCCAACCTCGACGACGCAAGTTTGTGCTATGAATAAATCTTTTGGTTCCAGCTCACAGGAAAGATTTTTTTTCAAAACAACTCTTAAAAAATCTCGAGGACGAGATTTTCTTTTAAGGGGGGTAGTGTTGCGACACCCCAAAATTTTGACCTTGTTTTATTAATTAAAATTTTGCCAGGAAATTAAAACTTTTATTTTCTGGGCTCCCTTTTGATTTTTGAACCTTTTTCTCCCTTGCTATTATGGAGTTTTCCCCAAAATGAAAACTTTTCAAATATGTTATTGGACTTGTTTAACCTCTCAAGAAAAACTTTTCTTTTATTAATAGAGCTAATTACATAATTAAATTGCTTGATCTTTATTTTCTTCAAAAATGGTTTTCCAAGGTTATATGGCCATATTTGAACTACAACCATTTGATAAATTCACTTAAAATTCCAACCAAAATTTGGAGATGTCAGGTGATGTTTTTAAATCACTTTTGTGCAAAAATATCTTTTATTCATGAAATACTTTGAGCTCTACACCCAATTTTCTTCTCTGGTCTAGTGGGCAATTTTGCACTACAACTCATTTAAATACTTCTTTCTAGCCTCCACCAAAATTATGGGATGCTGGTAGTAGCTTATGATTCAACTTTATGCAAAAACCGAATGATGTTCTTTGAAAAAATTTGAGTGTATCAACCTCATCTTCATTCTGGTCCAACATGATGGTTTGTACAGCAACCATGTTCTTGCTTGCTCTTTGGCCCTTGATTCTTTCTCCTGCATGTAGTGTACCTTGCCAAACCCTTAAGTCCAGGAGAGTGGACCCATTGGATGATTCTAAGTGCTTGCAGCCATGCCCTCTTCTTTCTGTCAAAAACTGAGGTTTTGCAAAACTTGCACTAACAAGTTTCTTCTTTTGACAAACTAACCTCACCACCCTCTTGTGCATCCAAAGAGACTTCACTCTTGAAGAATTGGCCAATCCAAGAAAAGCCTAGGTGCCTGTGGCATTTTGTCAAACACCTGGAGTGCATGGACATAATTGGCATGAGTGTTTGTTTGCATTGTGAACTTGGCCACCTGACCTAACCACCATGTCCATGTACCTTATGACTAACCCTAACCTAGCCCTATTTCTGGCCAGCCTCACCCGCGACCTCTAGCATGCACTGGCATTTCGTCGAACACGTCCCGGGCGTGCTTTGGGCGTGCCCAGAGCATATGTTTGGCACGCACGTGCGCCCGAGCCGCCGCATCTCGCCCCGCACTCGTTCCGGCCCTTGGCCAACAGCAGCTAGCACGTGACGTATCCTCCTGCACCGCCACGCCACCCCAACCACCCCTGCCACCCCATAGCACCACCGTCAGGACGGCCGCGGCGGCTAGCAGACGGCCGCATGTAGGCCGCGGCCGTGTCGGCGCCGCCCGACCCACTCCCGCTCACCAGCTTGCCCTGGAGCAGTGCTCCGCTCGTCCGCTAGCTCTTGCCGCCATCCTCAGCCCCGCCACGTCCCCCTGCTGCTACAGAACTTCGGTCGCCGGCAATCTTATCCCCACCATCACAGAACCGACCATGTCGCACTATAAAAGGAAGCCCCGAGCTCGTCAAGCCCTTAAGCAACTTCCCTCACTCCCTCACTGACCCTCCCGTGGTAGTTGAAAGACCAGAGGGATTGTCTTCTTCCTCTCCGGCAACTCCTGCCGCCGCCACTGCCGCAGCCACTCCGGCACCACCAGGGCCTCCCCCTCTCCACTCTCTCCACCAGAAGCTCTCTATTCCTCCCGTGAGCCTGTCACCCTGCACGATTTTGATCGGGAGCCACCGTAGCCCCAAACCCACTTTGCTCACGAATGCCTCCTCCATCGCGAAGCTCGCCGCCGACAGCTCACTGCATCCCTGCCGACCCAACGACCACCGAGAGGACCGCCCCGGCCTTGCGGATCATTCCGACCCTCTGGAGCCCGCGGGGAGCCGCCGTTCACCGGCGTTGATCGCCGTTGCCTCGCCGCCGTTCGGGCAGAGGAATAGGAGGGAGAGATGGACTGGTCAAACCTGACCAGTGGGCCCCCTGGACCCACTGTCAGAGACCCAGCCCCGCCTCCACGTGTTTAAGTGGAAGCGCAAAACCCCGAGTACGTCTCCCCTTTTCGAAGACGTATTCTGCCTGAAACGTTTTTCTTTTTTTTTCTATTTTATTTTAAAAACAGATTTGACTAAACTTTGACTGGCTATAACTTTTAAAATATAACTCCAAATGAATTGATTCTTTTTCCTACATCTTCAAATTCTCTCTAGTTTATTTTAAGATTTATTTGAAAATTTTCAAACAACTTTTTTGTGCTGTTTTGAAATTGTGTCTTAATTCCAATATTTTCAAAATAGGATTTTGGAGAGAGGCAGAGAGCTTTCAAAAGTTTTGGAGAGCACCCCCACCTCTCCACACCTTGAAGGCAAGCATCTTGAACCCCGACATAAGATTTGCATGCATTGTTGACATGATCATGACACCACCTCAATACATAGAACTCGTTATTTTATGTGGTGATGTGATCATTTGCATGAATGCTCATTGGAAATTTCCTTGCTGTTGGAAATGGACAGGCTTGTGATAGTGATCATCTTCATATGCCTTTCGTGCCTACCGGAAGGATAACAGGAAAGTCTCTGTCTTGGGTAGACCCGAGCTTGTCCCTAGTTTCTCGTTGAGACGAGTGTGTCCGGCATGGCATGAAGGGTATGATGAATGGTTATTCTGTCTGTTGAATGAAATATACTCGTTATGCTAATCTTGCAGGAAATACTTAAACCTCCTGAGTCGACCATAGATCGAGTCTTGTTCCAGTAACCCCCATACTTGTTTAGTACTACCACTCATGTCTACAATAAGTAGAGTACGGTTCAGTAATTTGTTAACCCCTTTCTAGCACACACCGTACAGAGGGGCCGGGATGAGGGTACCATGGCCATGGATTAAAGCCAGTCATCCGGTCAGTGGGCATGGGTGTTTTGGTTGTAGTCGAGGGGGTAGCTTCCCCAGTTTTGCGCGCGGTATAAAGTTTGTGATCCCATGCTAATCGAGGTTGTAGCCTCCCCACTTAGAGTTTTGCTTAACGAGTGTCGTGGGTGATTCCAGACACCGGTGAGTTAAGCTGGTGTGTGCAAGTCAGGTGCGTTTTCATTTAAAAGACCATAGACGGAATTAGTCCCGATGGACTAAAGGAATCCGTTACTCGTGGGTAAAGAGTACACCCTCTACAGAGATCAAACCTATTCGAATAGCCGTGTACATGGTTAAGGACTACAGTCTGGGATGGGTCAAGTGTCGGTCTTCGGAGGAGAAACTACTAAACCAGAACGTAGATCATGACTGATGACTTGTCATAAATATGTTTATGTTTATTATGGACTAACCCGTTTTATTATCTGAATTATTGGGTATCCCTGGGACGGTTCTACCCCCTGGATATTCATTGTGATTATTTGTTTTATAAGCCCTTTATGTGGTGTCACTGAGACGCCCGACTGTGGCATTGTTTGTTATTTATTTTGTTTATAAGCCCTTTATGTGGTGTTGCTGAGACGCCCGACTGTGGCATTGCTTGTTATTTAATTACCTTATAAGCCCTTTATGTGGTGTCGCTGAGATGCCCGACTGTGGCATTGCTTATTATTTATTTACCTTATAAGCCCTTTACGTGGTGTCGCACAGACGCCTGACTGCGGCATTTTATTTCCACTCCATTATTGCTCATTCTTGTTGCATATAAATAACCTGTTTGCATGCATAAGAAATTTTATTTATGACTGACGATATGATCATAGAATATTTCAGTGCATGGTTATCATTTATAATATCCCAGTGTTCATAATTTTTGCGAGTACATTCAAAGTACTCACTGGCTTGTCCCTGGCTATTGTCTTGGCCAGATTTCTTGCACGGAGAGGAGCGACGCGATGATAGCCCCGGAACCTAAGCAGTGGTGGTAGCAGCCTCGCCAAGATAGGAGTTAACCTGGTCAGCTGTTCCTGTGGAAAATGGAGTTCCATAGACACTGATGATTCACAAAACGCTTCCGCCATCAACCACTAGAAACCATTTGTTATATTCTCAGGCCAGAATGGTCTTGTACTACACATTTTGCATTTTTCTTGGAAATTCTGTATCAAGTCGGTGTCTCATCAGCTAACAGTAATCCTGGGGCTGGTGAGCACAATGGCATTTTTCTGGAAATTAATACCCGGAAAACCGGTCGTGACAAACCTGGAGCAAGTTATCAGTTTCCTGAGATGCTTTTCGTGTCTGGAGAAGCTATATATAGAGGTGATGTTTCTTTCATGTTAAATGTTAACCATAAGGTAGTTCAATTTGTGACACCTTTTTCCAAGTTTACAATGACAACATACTACGATTTTTGAAGGATTTTTTGGAGGATTTTAGTACATACATGCCCTCCCCATATTGGTTGCTTGATCCATATGGTTACAGTATATAAGCATTTCTCCTTTGGATTCTTTTGTACTAGTTTTCTTAGGGAACTTTTCATCCACTCCAACCTCTTGTGAACAAGGCTACATTTTTCTAGATTGTAATCAAATTCCCATGTTAATCATGTCGGATCAAAGATGGCATGTTAGTGCATTTTACAAATCCTGCAGACCAAATAGGCCTGTAGTAGAGTTCAAAATTGCATGTAGGCACTAACACGTTTTCTTATTTTGCAAATAAGATTAGGCCTGGTGGTGGATAATGTGATTCAGTATAAAAATCACATCGAATGCTAGATCTGCATCTCTCAGAAATTACTTTGAACTCCTACCGAGGGACCTTACCGGAGATTATATTTGCGAGGTTCTTTGTTTTCAGATTAAGGGTGCTGAAGGTAATGAGGTTTTCCCTACATTTGTTTCACAAAAATGAATAGCTTGTTGATCGACGCCTGCGGCTATGGCAGAATGGAATAGGCTCCAAAATGCTGAATTCATTTTAGAACTTCAGATGACAGAGTAATTAGAAGTCATCATGTCAACCCCATACATGACTTCTCAGTGGCCGACCCCTTTGCAAAAATTATGAGGTTTCGAAATCAGACTTATAAGTGGTAATATTAGTTTCAACCTCTCTGATATCCATGTTCAAGGGATCAGCGCGAGAGTTTGCAGCTGATGAGCTGAATTTCATTTATAAATATTAGTTTGAACATTGTAATCTTTGAATTTGAGCCATCTAACTCTGGAATTTGAACCTTGTAATATTTCAAGCTTTTGTGGCACAATCATTGAAATGGCATCATATGAGACTCGTATATTGGTAGCACTATTTTGACCTTAATATGAAATGGACTTTGATTTTATTAACCATTCTCGAATCTGTTTACCTTGTCGATCTCATAGCACACGATCTGTATAACTAACTTGACTGTGATCTTTGACATTCTTGCACACATTTTGTTTCTTCAACCATGTGCCCTGTAGAGCACATAATTATTTATCGCAATCAAGTGCCCATCATCACCCTTCTGTGTAACTTTGACCTCATCACCCACGGGTAAACTTATGACCGAAGTCATTCCACAAACTTTGTCTATACAAAGCTTTTTGATAATAACTGCCCATGATTTGTCCCTCTTCTAGCTGACGCGTGGCCAAACTAGCCGGCCGCAAAGCTTGCGTGGTAAACTGCATGGTAGCATGAGAACAGGTTCACAGATGATACATTTGGTGCCTCTTCAAGCCCTCGCGTGTTCAAATGAAACACGTGTGGTGCGGTGTTGTCAAGCGTGCACTAGAATCCTACACTACGAACGCGATTACAAGCCATGACGATTATAGGCTGGCCGGCCCTGATTTATTACAACGTCCATTTAACCCTTGTGTCTCTCCAACCTTTTGATCGCGCCCCACCATTGCAAGAAGCACACCCACCACAAAAAATACTTAGAGGGTATCCTGCGCGGCTCCAATGGCATTCCGAGCGGCAGCCAATGACGAGTAGCAGTTGTGGACACCCACAGAAGGTTCATGGAGCTCTCGATGATGTACACCAACAACCCAATCTGGGTGGAGCACGCCATCCACATCATGGAGCTATTGCTTGCCGAGGAGAAGTACAAGGCGATCCGGTTCGACCTCGAGTACACTCGTGCTCATGCTGGGTCTCGTCCCAAGGTCTTCATCTCCCAGATGTGTGTGCACAACCACATCCTTGTCTACCACTACCGCCTGGACACAAGGCCTTGCGAGCGTTTCAACAGGTTTGTCAACAGCCCCCACTACATGTTCTCTATGGTGG
The DNA here is from genome assembly GCF_002162155.2 of Triticum dicoccoides. Lineage (NCBI taxonomy): Eukaryota > Viridiplantae > Streptophyta > Magnoliopsida > Poales > Poaceae > Triticum > Triticum dicoccoides. The sequence goes on along the minus strand of NC_041387.1, from coordinate 231,073,394 downwards.
ACATCACTAATTATGTAAAGGTGCTCAAGAATTCGGGCATCGCCTGCCAGAATCTTGTCAACATCCAGGGCCAATACAAGTTCTAGGCAGCAAGGAGCATGAGAAGGACACACTGGTTTTCCTCGCCATGGCCATCATCGTTCCCTACTACGGAGACATGAAGGCTTCCAGCAACAAGGACAAGTGTGCCTGGCACTCATCCTGGATGGAGAAACTCCACAAAGCTCACATCGTGTATGCGGCCAAGGAGGCATACCTGAGGTACGACATGTACAAGCGTATCATTGACATGACGAAGAGCGTCCTTCCCCAAAACGGCCAGCGGATCCATCTGGAAGCAGAGCAATGGCAAGCGTCATCGCAACAATAAGTAGATGATTAGATCCTCATTTCTCCTAGATTAGTATGCATGTAATTGCTTACTTTGGTGTGTGGAAATGTTATGTGTGTAGTCACTTGTGTAATTGTATGCTTAATTTGGTTTTGCAGTGCTATCTTTTTAAGTATATATGTTGACGCTCTGTAGACAGAGCAAATCACATCACACACGGACTAAACAATGGAACCCGTCGGTGATGATTTCATCAATCACTAACAATTGTATACCAGCAATTATTTGGTCACAACACACACGGCTTGTTAATAGGAATCATCTGTGTTGTTATCGGTCTTCCCACACATTTACAATTACAAATATGTTTGCCGTGTATCACACACATCTTGTTAAGTTGAACCGTTTCTGTTCTCTTTGCTCAATGCAAACAGTTCATCCGAGTGAACTGTATGATGTATATCGCACACACCTTCATCTGTCCGCCCGTTTCTGTTGTTCCGCCTGATCACAAACAGTTTATCTGAGTGAACTATATGTTGTATATCTCGCATGCCTTCATCTGGCTGCCCGTTTCTTTTGTTCTGCCTCATTGCAAACAGTTCATTGAACTGAACCATATGCCCCTCATCGCACATGCATCTAAAATATGAATTGTGTTTGATGTATCCTTCATCGCAGATGTTTTGCGTCTTTTTGACGTTTTTTTTACATCCCCATTTGCGATTAATGCATCGCACACAGTTTCGTCAAAGGGTGTCTGATCGTAGTGTCGCGTTAGCAGCATCCTGCAGTAGTGATCATCCTCATTGGTGCCTCTCCTATGATGCAAGAGTAGTTCATTGTAGACCTATGGGCATGTAGTAAGTAGCTAGATGTCTTTCTTTCTCTCTTTTGATTCTCAATATAATGGTCTCTTGAGATCTATTTGATGACTCTCTTTGCAGTGGGTTTGTTGGGACCCGATGGACTTTAAGTTTATGATCAGATCTATCTTATACATGAAACTTATTTTAGTTTTTATCCCTTATATGCATGATTACTTATTGTCTCGTATTCTTCTTTGAATCTTTGGTTTAGTTAGGCTGACCGATTTTTCTTGCGATGGGAAGAGGTGCTTTGTGATGGGTTCGGTCGTGCGATGTTCTTTCCTAGTGACAAACGGGGAAGCAAGACATGTATTGATCGTTGCTATTAAGGATAACAAGATGGGGTATATTCCTATATGAATAGATCTTTTCTAAATCATGTCATCGTTCTTATTGCATTACATTGTTTCTCCATAAACTTAATACACTAGATGCATGCTGGATAGCGGTCGATGTGTGGAGTAATAGTAGTAGATGCAAGAAGGAATCAGTCTACTAATCTTGGACGTGATGCCTATATAATGATCATTGCCTTGATATCTTCATAACTATTTGAAGTTCTATCAATTTCCCAAGAGTAATTTGTTTACCCGCCATATGCTATTTTTCTCGAGAGAAGCCACTGGTGAAATCTACGGCCCGCGGGTCTATTCTTTATAATTTTTGCGAGATCTATTTTTATTTGCTTTTGTTTTCAGATCTATTACTCTAAACACCCAAAAATACCTTGCTCCACTTTTTCTTTATTTATATTATTTTGTTTTATTGCGAGATATATTTACCCAAAATCATACAAACCAATCTATCTTTTACCCGAGAGGGGTTGACAACCCCTCTTACGCGTCGTGTTGCAAGTATTTGTTCTTTGTGTGCTGGTACAGTTTACATAGTGTTGCTTGGTTCTCCTACTGGTCTGATAAGCTTGGTTTCATAACTGAGGAAATACCTACCGAATCTGTACTATGTCATCCCTTCCTCTTCGAGGAAATACTGACGCGGATATGAGCCCTCAGATACCTATTTTTTTAATTATTTAAGTACATAATGATAAGTTTATTTTTATTATGTATGCAATTTTCGAGAAGTTTGATTGCTTTCTCATTAGAGAAACTATCACCATCATACTAGAGCCTTAAAAAAATCGTAATGAACTCTCTCTTTAATTCACAATATTGTGTAGTTCACACATGCTTACAGTTTATCAGTGTACGTGTGCAAATTTAAATACCACTGATATTTTTACTCTCCATACTTTATCATGTCCATATTGATCCTGTTTCATAATCGTCACCCAATCCAACGTTTAAATCATATTGTTGTTGTGTAATATAATTTGCATTTCTCTCACGGTAAAAAATGTACACTAAACTGCCTAAGTAAGTTTCTGTCCTTGAAACTTAGTGTGCCCTATAAGTTATTTGTCGTCGAACTTATTCATGTTTTTCTTACAAATGTCTATTAATTATATGATTTTAAGTAACTTCAATCCTGCGCGTTGTATCTTGCGCGTTGTCTATTGAGTTTCCGAAACATCACTACTACATTAGTGTAACCTTTCTGCACAAGTCTCACCGTCTTCTTCAACTCTACTCGTTTGTTCTTATTGCCCTTCTATGTTCCTTCTTCTCCTAGTTTTCCTGTCGAAGTACATACTTTTGTGCAAGAATTAGAGAGAAGGAATCTAGAGACGCAGAGGTGACGATGACAGGAAAAGGTTAAGTTCCATCGTCTCGTCCTCACAATATTGGATGTTCAATTTTTACAATTTATTATTATATATTAAGAACAAACGATAAATTCCATTCCACTATTATTATGGTATAATTTGTATGTTTCACTATATTTTCCATTGCAGTATTTAGGGTTTTACTGCCAGGTTTGATAGATAGGTACATTTAATAAACAACGATGTTAGATTCATGGCTCTTGGGTGGACGATGTGCGACCTCTGTGTTTCTTGCTACTAAACTTACCTGTAGCATTAGAAACTACGAGATGGAGGATGGATGGCTCCTCATTCAGTTGCCTTCTCGTCTGCCTTTCACATAAAGCTTCTACCATCTCGGGAAGGAACGTAGAACAGTTTTCTATGCTCCTCTTACTCCACCTCTCCTACCAGATAACCTGGCCGCGAATGATACTCTATTGAGATGGAGGACGAGGCTGAAAAGAAGCGAAGGCCAGCCGGGCCAAACAACAACAGACTCCGGCAAGCCTGGACTTCATTAGCGGCCTCGTCAAAGACATGTTGGTAATCATTATCTCTGCTATGACCTTGTCTCTGAATGGGGCCAAAATCTTTGTGTACCATGTCAGTCCCTGGATCTATAGCCGACACGCATAATCGATGATGAAATACCGAGAATACATCAAGTGTCAAGTATTACCCTGCAAATCCAGTGCTTTACAATACACACTTGCTTAGCTCATAGGCTAGCTTACAATATACTCATGTAGTGGAAATATCTTTCTAGTCTTGTGGCGTCCATGCACTCATAGGTAGAAGTTGAGCATAGTGTCATAACCCTACTTCGTACCTTCACTCGATACGACAAACCTACAACATGACACATTGCAGCCACAAGCGTCAACACATAGAATGTATTGGCAAGTTTCACGGGGATTGGCTTGCTGAAAAGTAAGCATGTAAGGTGGTGTGGCTGGGTTTTTTTGTGCGAAAGTAGCTTTCCCTATTTTAATAGTAGTGGTCTACTCTAGTATTAGTATGACACTTCAGCTAAACGCCAGTCGCAGTTAATGCAAAACTGAGCATGTGGGTTCCCTGGTAATACCCGATTACCCCAACCTTCCCAAAAGAAGCTTCCAGTAAGCCCCGGGATCATGGTAAATCCACAGTCCCCGTTGGTTCAATCCATTGATTTTAATTAAAAAGAGGTGATGAGATCAAGATGCCATCTCTTAGATAATTTGCTCCAAGTTCTCCATAACCGGGGACATGACTAATCATGATCGGTTTTATACACTCTGTAGAGGTTTGTGTACTTTACCCATGATTCACAATCACACACTTGAGCTACTAAACTTCACTTATGAAGTATCCAGGTAGACCAAGACTGGAATTTTGGGAAGTAGTAGCCTCTCTCTAAAGGCAAACCCAGTCCGACTACAAGCTACATCTGCTGGTCTACCGCAGGAGGGTTCCCACAACTTATTTGGTCTGGACAGAGTTCATATTGTTTCCGGTTACAGATGGAATCTATTCAACTTTGAACTCAAACAATCCCTTTGAGCCTCGCCGGTTGCGGAAAAATATTCAACCATACAAGAAAATCCAAAGCAGTGCCCAGATGATTTATTAATAAAGTAGTAGTTAAGTAGTCAACCATGCAGTTGTTTGGTGGAATAATATAGGTGTTTCCCAATCCATGGTATAGCAGCTAAGCAAGTACTTGTTAGTTACAAGGTCAGGGTATAAATGGACCTACATCATTCTACTAGGTTCTATCAAGCATAAAGTACAAGTCCTATAGGGGTTCCTAGTTGAAAACAACTACAATGCATGAAAACATAGGTTATAATCAAAGGTTCCACTTGCCTGTATTGACGATTCTTCGATCCCACAATATTGATCATGTTTCTCTTCACTCTACATACAATCTATTGCAAGTAAAGATAAATCATAAACAACCATACAGTACAATCAAACATATAGCAGGTGTTGTGCATGGTACCAGTGTTATTGTGTTGTGATATCATGTGTTAGTGTTACCTCATAAGAGTGTGGAAACAACATAGTGGTTGTTAATTGAAATACATGTGACATAAGGGTGCACATGCAAGTTTCAACATAAAGGGTTCATCACATAATGAGTATGTGATATCAAGTTGTGGTTGTTAGATTCTTGAAAAGAATCTAAACAATAGAGACATGGTCTCATGGAACTTGGACAGCCAAGTTCATGTTCAGGTTTGAATAACAATTCAAATTTCTTGACCTTTCATGAGCTTCAATACACTAAGGTCTGAAAATGATAACTTGGTCTAGCTTCCTATTCAATCTGGATTTGAATTAGGGTTCAGCTGTCAGGACCCCGACTCAATGCCACATCGATCTAGCATGTAACACCTCATATCACTTTGCGGCCTCACGCACGGTATTCCCATGGGTGTCGCATTACCTTTGCCCGGGACCGTTTGCGCCTTTGGGCACACGTATATGACAGTGTCGCTAGCATCCATATGATAAGGAGCCCGGGCTGACATGGCTAGTCGTAAACCCAAAGTGGCACAAACTTACAGGGACAGGCATCCATGACCCAACAACGAACGTGTCGGTCATCAGCGAGTGAATCCAGGCTGTAGCACTGGGCTAGCAGGACTCCGGTGAACCGGGCTGTAGCGGGCTAACAGGACTCCGGTATTCATCGCGTGACATTTCCCCAAAGGGACAGACACAAGAACGAAGAAGGACACATGCCGGCCAGCCTAAGTGTTCCGGAGCAGCAGCAAGCTACCATGGCTCAGTGGACACACTAGGAGACATTTCCCGGTAAGAGAGGCTACTAAGGACAAACAACTAGATAGCCAGATCCCACACATACCAAGCATTTCAATAACATACACACAATATGCTCGATATGTGCAAATACAACATGGCATCACAACATGACTCTACGACACAAGTAAATATTCAATAGGCTCCGAGGAGCGAGATATTACAAACATGGGTCTTATGACCCAACACTCAGAGCATACAAGTCAAAGCACAAGCGGAAGCTATCATGTCTGAGTACAGACATCTATAAATGAAAAAGGCTGAGAAGCCTGACTATCTATCAGATCCTGCCGAGGGCACAAGATCGTAGCTGAGGTATCAAGCTAAACGTCGAAGTCCACGTGGAACTACTAGTGAGACTGAAGTCTCTCTGCAAAAAAATAAATTAAGCAACGTGAGTACAAATGTACCCAGCAAGACTTACATCAGATCTATCTACATATGCATCATTATCAACACAGGGGGTGGTGGAGTTTAACTGCAGCAAGCCAGCTTTGACTCGGTGGCTAACCTGAACTACGACTGCAAGTAACTCTTTTGAGGTGGCGCACACGAGTCCACATATTCACCATATCAATACAACACTATGGATTCGCTCCCGTCTCCCTACGAGAACGCCATCCATAGCACTCACGCTTATCTTGCGTATTTTAGAGTATCCACTTTCACTTGTCTATGAACTGTACAAGGGGTCCAAGTTTCCATATCCGAGGAATCCGGCTATTCGAATAGATAATGATAACCCTGCAGGGGTGTACTTCTTCACACACGCTCTCACCACTTACCGCCCTGTACACGTCATGTACCTCGGCAACCTTCAAGCGGAAGCCGGGCGAGGGAGTCGGCCACGACCTGACTAACCGAACAAGTCTCTAGTCCAGGTTTATCGCCTATTCGGGTTCCATCCGCAAGGAGATCCGGCCGGGGTGTCGCTCACGGCCCCAAACTATGTGTGCAGGGTTCCCAAGCCCACCATCCGGGTGCCACTTGGTACACCGTGCCACTGTGCCTAGTCTGTCCCAAGCCCACCTGTACCGGGTGCCACTTGGTAGACTACTAACACTACCTACAAACACCAGAAACTAGTTGCAACTCCTGGACAGAGATCATGTTGATTAATAAGTCGAGAGAGTCAATTAAGGATCCCAATGTGTGGTAGTAGTTGTTCATGGGTCACAGGCACAGAACTCAGTTCCTGAGGACGGCTGCAATGAGACAACCCACCATGTACTCCTACATGGCCTCTCACCGCTACCTTTACCAAATCGTGTTCACACACTTAGCTCACACCCAGTAGGACATGTTCACCGCCTCTGATTCATCCCTGATGAATCAGACCTGACTCAACTCTAAGCAATAGCAGGCATGACAACAAGCATGAATGAGTAGGCACATCAGGGCTCAAACAACTCCTACTCATGCTAGTGGGTTTCATCTATTTACTGTGGCAATGACAGGTCATGCAAAGGATAAAGGGGTTCAGCTACCGCAGCAAGTATCAAATATGTCGATGTTGTCCTAATGCAGTAAAAGAGAGCAGGAGCGAGAGAGTGGGATTTTATCGGAATGAACAAGGGGGTTTTGCTTGCCTGGCACTTCTGAAGATAACATTGAGTCTTCATCAGTGTCAACGATCACATCATCGGTATCACGTCTATCGAGAGGGGACAAATACCGGCAACACAGAAGGGAACACAATCAATGCAATGTACAATATGATGCATGATCATGACATGGCAAAATGAATGTGTTTTGGGCTAATGCAACTAGCAACAGATTAAATGAAGTTGGTTTGAATACAAAATTCAAATTCAAACTCCATATGTGATTATTCAAATGCCATTCAATATGATTTGTGCTAAACAGCAGCTATAAGTTGTTCTAACATGCATGAAAATGGTACAGATGGATTCCTTGAATTTTTCTGATAATTTTTCATATATAAATTATTTAATTTGGAGTTACGGTTGAATTTCTATGATTTTTAGAAGTTTTAGGCATTTTCTAGAATTTCCTGAATATTAATAAATCCAGAAAATACTTATTGCGTCAGCATTGCGTCACTATGACGTCAGCAGGTCAACAGACGCTGCTGGTGGTCAAACCTGACCAGTGGGGTCCACTGGTCAGTGACTGGGGCTGATTCGGGTGTATGACAGGTGGGTCCGGTCAACGGACACGTCAGCACAGTCAACTCTGACTTGTGGGCCCCACTTTATTAAACTAATCTAAACAGAAAATAAACCCGGAGTTAATTAGACGCGGGGCCCAGCTGTCATTGTCATAGTGTTAGACTAATAGCGTAATTAGTACTAATCTAATCCGCCATGTCAGCGTCACCGGAACCTCGCCGACGGCGACCAGAACGACGGCGGCGCGGCTCAGAAACGTGCTACAGGTGGCGGTTGGACACGCGGAGACCACCGGGACGTAGCCCGTGCTCTCCCGCATTAAGAGGAGGCGGAGTTGGGCGCGGGGGTTGCCGGAATCATGCCGGCGATGAGCTTTGGCGGCGGTCGGAGTTCGGGTGGGTGTGGGGTTGGTGCTAGGGGGCACGTGGGGAGAAGCTGGTGGCGGCTACGGGCTCCTGGAGACGTGTTGAGTGCGGTGGTGTGCTCGGCTTCGAGCTACAACGGCTCCAGCCACGGCGGTGATGAGGCACGGCGGCGGCGAGCTTCGGAGCTCAAGGGGACGGCAACTACAGGATGCTAGGGACGACGGGGCAAGGGGGAATCGGGTCAGCGGCTCACCGCGGAGCTGCAGGGATGGTTAGCGGGCTCGGGGGGCGGCCGGAGTGCAGCGAATCGACGGCGACGATCTCCGGTGGCCGAGGAGGGGAACGGCGACGTGGGCGGCGATGCAGGGCTCCCGGCGTTGCGTAGCTCCATGGAGAGGTCGGGGGCGTCGAGGCGGAGCCTTGGTTCACTCTGGTGGGGTGGAACGACGGTGGTGGCTACGGCTGCGACGAGCGGCGGCGACGGCGGTCCTCGGTCGCGCGAGTGAGAGAGCCAGAGGAGGGGGGAGCGGTCCAGAGGGAGAGGGGAGAACGCGGGGACGCTCTGGGTGTCTCCATGGCGTCGCGAGGATGTCGGGGAGGCTGCCACGGCGAAGCAGGAGGTGGAGGCCCGGGCACGGGCGCGTCGACACGCCTCTGCCAGTAGGCAGAGGTTGAAGACAACGGTGCCCCTGGTGGGCTGGGCCGCCAAGTGGACTGGCAGGGGGGGCTGGGCCAGCACAGGTGAGCGCCAGGTAGTTCCTTCTCTCTTTTTTTTAGTTTCCATTTTCTATTTTTTTCTGTATTTGTTTTGATTTAGTTTAGCAACTAAACCATTTTAATAAATTCTGTAGTTTATTATGTGGCTTACTAAAATATATACAAAGCCACTAGTTATTGGATTAATTCAAATGGCCAAAATAAATATCTCTGTGACTCCAAAAATATTGGTTTAAATTTTACCTCTCACCAATATTTCCATGGAATAACAGGAACATTTTCTTGGACTCATTTGATGAAATTTAAATGTTGGTTATTTTTAGAGGTCTTCTGAGGCTTTGAAAATTCCTCAATTCAATTTCATTTGAATTTAAACATGATGCTCACATGAGGTCTAGCCTAATGCATAATAGGACCAGGGATGTGACATCAACACATATGAATCCAATATGATTTGAGTTTACAATTTCGTTTGTTCCTACTAAGTCAAATTGGATTATGGAGTATTTCATAATTGCCTAAGTTGGTTCAACAATTTCAACATGATTGATACTTCCTTAGTAGTTAAGTATAAATCTAATACATCTACTAGTGTTTATTTATTAATTCAGGTTCAATGTAGGTCAAATATGATTCATTCGGTTTGACATGTTCATTCATTTAATTTGAAATCAGTCAAGTATAAATCCTATATGGTCCACTAATGTTCACCTATTTGATTTGAGCTTTGATATAACAAACAAAATGGTTTGGAAAGTGCAGATAATTTTCAAACTATATTTCAATTAATTTCAGGTCATATTACCCTAAATGTTAAGACCAACAATGTTTTCTAGGTTTATTTCATCTCACTAAACCATATTGCATTTGTTTTATTTAAATTAGACCTAGGATTTTAATGTTATATTAAAACTGTGTTTGAATTTAATCAAATTGTTGACACCAGATTTTGGCACGGCCAAGATCGTAATTAAGATTGCCTCAAATGGAGAAGTGCTCAAAGTGGGAAAGCTCTGTATCGTCAAAAGGAGAAACTATGATATTTGGGCCATAGCCACCCAGTCTCATTTCTAAGGCCGAAGTTGTGTTCGAAGTATTCAGATTTTGTATTCAGAACACTATTCGGCTGATTACGCCCTTAAAAAGGCCTCATATGAGAATAGTTTCTACACGGATTGTCTTCGTCTCGTCGCATCGATTGATTTTGATATAAAATATGTCCAAATCCGAGTTCGTATGCAAAAGTTAGAGCCAAAACAGTGTGCTACATAAGTCTGCCCCCGAAGTTCCGGGCAAAACTTCCGGGGAGGTTCCGGGATAAACCGAAAGTTTGCATGTGGTGTGCCCCGAAAACTGGAATTTTAACATTATTTGCAGATTTGCGGGGTCAATTTCGACATCAAGATGACCTCGGATAAAAAAAGTGATCAACTAAGGAATTTTTCTCCATTGCAAGATCTACAACTTTGCGTTTGGGACCATCACGATCCAAAGCCATATGCGATCTGCAAGAGCTGTGCAAGAGGGCAACTTGATGTAATTTTAGGCCAGAAGTTCCGCGCTGATCGGAAGTTTCGGCCCTTGTAGTCCGAGTGAGGTTATCTTTTGATGTTTTGGATGGGATTTGCGTCCTTTTCTTGTACGGAAAGTCCAGCCGCCTCATATATATGTAAGAGGTGACAAACGATTGAAGAACAACACACAATCGAACAATCAATCTACTTTTTACCCTAGTTTTACACCTTTGCCTTGTTATTTCTCTCTCGTTCTTCGTTTGTTCTTCGTTGAAGGGCAGCGATCCTCGAGGCTCTAGGGGCGGGCGAACCGACATAGGGAAGCCCATTGCCGCCATGCGTCTAGAAGGGGTCCCTCCCAGGCGCATGGGGTTTCGGGTCCTGAAAAGCACCCGCCGGATTGCTTGCGTATCGCGCTTCCAGATGGGTCTCCTTCGGCGTGAGCTGCGGTGCATCACCCTCGGCGTTGGAGGTACACGATGACGCGTTCGTGTGCCAACACACTTTTTGGCAACTCCGCTGGGGACGAAAGATCAAGAATCATCATCAACCATGTCTAATCTCCCCAAGCCCTCAGAAGTTAGCACCGATAACATCATTAAGACCGGTCTTGATGAACTATCGGATGAACATCGCCAAGCCTACGAAGCGCTCAAGAAATAGCGTGAGGAGGATTTTGAGGCACTCAAGAAGAAGCGCGAGGAGCAATATTTGGAGGTGTTTCCTGCAATTATCAAGAAGGACGGTCAAGGCAACATCACTCCAGTTGGAAATGTCAATTTCCTCCCATCATTGATGAACAAGATGCAATCACTGTGAGCAAAGTTTTTTCTCCAAAGCAAGTGGCTGTGATTGAAAGTCTTGTTAGTAAGGGTAATGTGATAACGTATAATTCTTTTGTGGCAAAGACTAATGCTAAGAAAAATATGCCTCCGTCATCTAGTCGTACTGTTGGTGTATTTGAAAACCCTAGTCCAACTTTACCTATTTCATCTGCACCTCCTATACAACAAAAATATAGTATGCCATTGAATTTTTACCCTAGTCAAACCAACCAACTTGTGGCTGCACCTGCATATCCTAATCCTATTATGGGTGTGCCCAATTCGGTGTCAACACCGAATCACTTTGTCACACAACCCATAGGCGCAAGCATGTTTAGTCTTCTGTCGAATTATGGTTCAGCGCCCATCCCACAAGTTGCACCAATTACTAGTACTCAGGTTGCTCCTATGTCATTACAAAAACATGTTCATCCACCTCAGATCCAATTTTAGGTAAATTAAGCGAGGATTTGCATCAGATGTTTCTAGAAACTTTCCTGCACATCCCAAATTTTCAATTTGGATTTTATACATAGATCATCATATGCATATCATATTTTATTTGTATTTTGGTTTGTGATCCTCGAAATCCCAAGCAACTCAAGGACCCAAGGAAAGAGTTGGGGATTTCGTTTATTTTCATATTTGATTTTTTCTCAAATCTGAACACAGGATCAGTTTGGTTTTAATAATTTTTCTCTTCAGATATTTCTAATATTAAAAATAAAAGAGAGAAGATAATATGACTTCTTCAAAAGAGAGGAATATTGAGAATTTTTTTAAAAATCAAATACATATTTTAGTTGGATCTTATTTGAGATTTTATTTGAATTAGAAAAATAAGCATTTTTGAAAATTGCATTTTTAGGCCAGTAAAATGTTCACTTTGTTCTAAATATTATATTTAGATGGTGAAAATTGTTTTTGGAATTTTTTGGGATTTTCTTATTTTATTAGGATTTTTTTCTTCGGAGGAATTTATTTTAAAAAAAAAGTTTCGCCCGACTAGGCCAAAGGCCCTGCCGAGCCGGACCGCCCCCGCCATCCCTGCGCGGTAGCCGCGCCGCCGCCGGACTCCACCCCGAGCCGGACTTCACCCCGAGCCAGACTCCGCCTCCTCGCCGCCGCCTTTGCCCCTCCTCCAAGCAGCCCCCCTTTATATACCCCGTCGCCACCGCCCTTATCTTCACCCCGAGCCGCCCACCACCGCAGCCACCGCCGCCGAGCCGCACCGTGCCCCGCCTCCAGAGCCGCGTCGCCGCCACTTGCTGCCGCTGCTGCGCCGCCGTGTCGCACCGCCGCCCCGCGGCCAGCGAGCCCCCACCGCCTCGCTGTTGCCCGCACCATCGTCGGACTTGCCGGATCTCGCCGCCGTCGGTTTTCTTTGTTGGACTGGTAAACCGACAAAACCGTCCCCGGTTATTTTTTTAGATCGGTTCGGTTGGTTTGATTTTTTTGTCGGTTTCGCTATTTAGTAGACATTCACTCGAACGTCTCCGTTCACGAACGTTTTCATTCGTTTGACTCTGTTAGCGAGCGCTCGTTCGTTAGTATTTTTTCATTTTAGTTTATTTTCAGTCAGGGACCTATCCGTGATTACTTTTATCGCGAATTAGCCCCTGATCTTTAAACTAGCATAAGTTTTTACTCGTTTATCCAAATTAGATGAAACCAGCGCCTAAGTCTTTGTATTGTTCTGTTCTTTCCCGTTAACTAACTTGAACATGATTTTGGTACAGTAAAATTTCAGTTTAGTCCAGATTAGTAAACGATTTTATTTCGTTCGTATTTTGAGTTTCGTTGCTCCGTTTGAGTTGAATCTTTTATTTCTCGGTTTTTCTCGTGTTTCGTTTGAGTGATTGCTTATGTATGCTATTGTTTGTCTACGCTAGATTACACAGTGTGCGAAGCTTGTTACTACAAATCTCTATAGTTTGCAGATCGTCAGCAAGGCAAGTTACACTTTGATCATACTCTTTTATACCCAGTTTTTACTATGCATTAGTATTGCTCCTCAAACAATTGCATGAGTAGGATTGGGAACATGTGGTTTTGGTTGTAGTGCTTGAGGTAGTAACCTAATACCATTTGATCACCCCGGGAATATAGGTTATGCTTATTTATTGCTTAGCCATGCTCGTAGATGGGGATTCGATCGTGATTCACACATGGAAGTTTGAGAGTTATTTAATTATGGACAACATTAAGGTGGCCACTTTAATATACATCTGGGTGGATTCGTTGCAGGCACCTGGGGAAACCAGTGATGCCTATTTTGGGAAATCTCGGAGTATCCATGTGATTCTTCCTATGGTACGCCACCCAGGCTCAAAGGGATCATAAGATTATTCATGCTAGAAACTTCTGTGTGCAGCCACAGGCCATTATGGGCTCTGGCATAGTTGAGTATGCTGTGTGACCTCTTTCAGTGGTAGGTTAGTAGATGTAGGGGATGTACGTGGTACTGTCTACCCAGAGTAAAGAGTTAATGCTTCTGAAAGACTGTGTCTTGGTCATCCGTTTCTCAAACATCTTGAAGTGCAATAAATTCAACGAAGGAGATTGAGTCTTGTGGGGAAAAGTGCGCAAACCTCTGCAGAGGTTATAAACTAATCATTGCTAGTCGTGCTCCCGTTTATAGACATCTTGAGTATCTAGTACTTGAAACTATTGATGTGATCTCATCACGTTACCTCAATTAATTTGAATTGGGTTAATGATGATATTTTTAATTGGGATTTGAGTTGGGGTTACCTTCTCAAATAATGGGCACCTCGGGAGTAGTTAAATAAATTTATTCCTTTGTTGTAGGGAAATACTACCATTATGAACCATGAAACTTATAGCCTCCACCAGCCAGATATTGCATGTAGATGTAGTTCTTGCATTTCATTGCTTTACAGTGTAACTCTGCCAGCATATTCAATGTGCTGACCTTCATGGCTGCAACGTCTCATGTTGCAGACTACTCAGATGACGAATAAGGTACGATAGGTCGTTGTTTTGCACTCAGCTATGTCCTTGGAGTTGATGGACTCATTTACCTTCAAAGCTTCCACAGTTATCTAGTTTAGATGGCCTTCAGTCATGATATTTTGTTTAAAAATACTCTTTATGAGGACTCGATGTAATAACTGTGTGATTGAAACTCTGTTATAATTCCTCGAGTACTGTGCATGTCAGCATTAGCAATCCAGGGATGACACTGATGCACAGAGACTTGACCGTTTGAGGTCTGGTCGCTACAAGATGGTATTAGAGCACACACTGAATGTAGGACGCGACCACTAGAATGAGCCATAGGATTTCTCTTCTCTACTCATTTCTAATTCTCCTCTCTTTCTACTCTATAGATGGCGGATCCCAGGAACAAGTTCACTCAGCCGAATGATGACACCCCTTTCGGATGCCACTTGAAGGAAGTCACTAAGTATTTGAACATCGGACTACCAAGCTTCACGGGGACTTTGTCTACATTTGTACTGAAAGAGGAGCGTTGGAAGATCAAATTATGGGTACCTGGGAGGACATTTGCAACAACAACGGAGCCTATTGATTTCTACCTGGATGCACAAAGCTGGAGTATAGGAAAGAGCATGGCCGCACATATTACCTTTGGACACATATGTGAGGTGTATCACAAGGTGCTGGAGAATACCATTTACTAGATATGTTGCCGCGGATATGACAAATGGGAGATGATTCGTACCAGGAGGGATGGATCAATTGCAACTTACATTCAAGATATGGGAGATCATATTCGTCGACAAGAGAATCAACAAATTATTCTCATGAAGAAGATCAAGAAACTGGTGAAGAGAAATAATGAGCTAGAAGAGGAACTCAAGTCAATGCGCGATGGATACGAGGAAGAGATTGTCGTACTACTGGAGAAGAATGAAGACCTGAAGAAGAAGCTAGGAATATTCATGGAAGACCCTGCTCCAGAGGAGAACAACCACCCAAGAGAGTACATCATCATCGACGACACCGACTCCTACCCTGATAGTGAAGATGATTATGAAGACGAAGCTGGAGCAGATATCATGGTGTCTTCATCTGATGAAAATTTCTAGATGACCACCATTGTAACTAGTAGTATGTACATCCAAGTAGTTAGCAACGATCAAGTTTGTAATCATAGGTTAGACCGCTTTTTGTGATCTTGTGTGCTTGAATGAAGTGTAATTGATTGTGTTTGTCTCATGAGCATATGGGTAGTGAATCTCTCTTAGACCTCATTCTATTCTATTTTCTCACCCCTTCTAACCCATCAGATGCCTCCGAGACGTGAAATTGGATTTGCCTTCCCACCGGAGCTCACTTAGTTGATCCAGTAGTAGAATGCCTTGATGCAGATACTAGTTCAAAACCAGAACCAAGGCAACGACAACAACAACAACAACAACAACAACCCACCACCACCACCCCCTGTTGATCGCCTAGCCCATTTTCTAAGGTTGAATCCGTCGGTGTTCTCTAGTAGCACCGAGCCGATTGTTGCAGATGATTGGCTCCGCAAGATTGGAAGAGAGCTGACCACTTCAAGATGCACAGATGCGGAAAGAGTGTGTTTTGCTGCACATAAGCTTGATGGACCCGCAGCATCATGGTGGGAGAATTTCACAGCCACTTACCCTATTGACACTGTTACATGGGATCAATTTCAGCAGGCTTTCCGCACTGCCCATGTTTCAGCAGGAGCTATGAGGATGAAGAAGTGTGAGTTTCGCAACTTGCACCAAGGAGGGCGTACAGTGGGCCAGTATGTGGATGAGTTTAGCAAAGTAGCATGCTATGCACCTCATGACGTATCTACAAATGCCGCCAAGCAGGAGAAGTTTTTGGGAGGACTGAATGATGAGATGAGCGTGAAGTTGATGGTGTCAACATTCAACAGCTACTAGAAGTTGGTAGATAGGGCTCTCATGATTGAAGGCAAGCAGCAACAGATTCATAATCGCAAGAGCAAGTATTGATAGGGGAGGTACACTTCAGGAGCTCAGCAGAAGCCACACTACTCTCCGTACTCAGGAGGACATACCCACAACCATGGAGGCCATAACCATGGAGGACACACGCACAACGGAGCAAGTTCGCACAACCACAATGGCCCCAAGAATGGCAATGGGAATGGAGGAAGCAGCAGCCAGGACGTTCCAACCCTTCAACACCAGCCAAGAGGGATCTGAGCCACAATACCTGTTTCAAGTGCCAGAAGACCGGACATTATGCCACAGAATGTCCTGAAGCTAAGAATGGAAATGTCAATGGAGGTTCTACTAAGAAGCCCAACCCCTTCACCAAAATTTAGGTTAACCATGTCAGCGTGGAGGAGATTGAGGATCAACCCGACATAGTTATCGGTAAGTTTTTGATTAATGCATTTACCACACTTGTTCTTTTCGATACCGGTGCATCACATTCATACATATCAAGGGGATTTGTGGACAAGTTTAAGTTGCCAACCCTAGCCCTTAGGTCACCCATGTTAGTAAGCTCGCCTGGAGTATATGGCCAACCGATGGTGTGATCAGTTACCCTTAACCATTGGTAGCCATGTGTTTCCCTCTGATCTAATAATTTTGGAGTCACAAGGATTGAATATAATACTAGGCATGGATTGGTTA
This sequence comes from Triticum dicoccoides, assembly GCF_002162155.2. Classification (NCBI taxonomy): domain Eukaryota; kingdom Viridiplantae; phylum Streptophyta; class Magnoliopsida; order Poales; family Poaceae; genus Triticum; species Triticum dicoccoides. The sequence continues at coordinate 231,056,496 of NC_041387.1, read as the reverse complement.
TCGAAGTATGGAGGAAACATCGATTGTGCTAGTAAACCAATTCTTCTCACCGCCCCAGAAGCAAAGAGGATCAAGTATGTATCCCGGCATGCGTCGAGGAGGACTCAAGTGAATTCCTTATCAGGAATTGTACAGAAAGAAGTACCAGTGGTGAAGGACTACCCCGACATATTTCCGGAGGAGTTACCAGGCATGCCACCGAATAGAGACATTAAGTTTTTGATTGAGCTTTTGCCCGGCACCGGGACAATATCAAAGAGACCGTATCAGATGCCCGCACAAGATCTGGAGGAAATTAAGAAACAGATAAAGGAGTTACTGGATAAAGGTTACATTCGACCAAGCTCATCACCTTGGGGAGCCCCAGTGCTTCTAGTGGAGAAGAAGGATGGATCTTTAAGTATGGTTGTTGGTTATCGTGCGCTAAATGAGGTGACGATCAAGAACAAATACCCACTGTCGATGATCAAGTATTTGTTTGACCAGTTGCAAGGAGCTAAATTTTTCTCTAAGATTGATCTTCCATCAGGTTATCACCAGTTGAAGATTCGGGAGCAGGATATACCAAAGACAACTTTTACCACAAGGTACAGGCTATATGAGTATACCGTTATGTCATTTGGTCTGACTAATGCGCCTGCCTATTTCATGAACATGATGAACAAAGTGTTTATGGAGTTTCTGGATAAGTTCGTTATGGTGTTCATTGATGATATATTGGTCTACTCGAAGAACGAAGAGGAGCATAAGGAGCAGTTGCGTTTGGTTCTTGAGAAGCTCAGAGAACATCAGTTGTATGCTAAGTTCAGCAAATGTGAGTTTTGGTTAAAGGAAGTTGGATTTCTCGGATATGTTATATCCGGAGAAGGAAAAGCATTAGACCCTACCAAGGTTGCTTCTGTTACTAAATGGGTGTCACCCACATCAGTTGGAGAGATCAGAAGTTTTCTTGGACTCGCAGGATATTATCGGAGGTTCATTGAGAATTTCTCCATGATTGCAAAGCCCATGACGGAGTTATTGAAGGAAGACACCAAGTTTAAATGGACTGAGGAGTGTGAAGCTAGTTTTCAGGAGTTGAAGAAACATTTTGTTACAGCCCTAGTGCTGATTCTCCCAGATCAACGTAAGGATTACCAAGTATATTGTGAAGCTTCGCGACGAGGACTTGGAGCTGTGATTATGCAGGAAGGGAGAGTTGTTTCATATGCCTCACGACAACTTAAACCTCATGAGCTGAATTATGCTACGCATGATTTGGAGTTAGCAGCCGTAGTGCATGCGCTGAACACATGGAGGCACTTTCTCATCGAAAACCATTGTGAGGTATACACGAATCATAAGAGTTTGAAATACATCTTCACGTAAAAGGAGTTGAACCTTAGGAAAAGGAGATGGTTGAAGCTCATCATGGATTATGAAATGAAATTGCACTATCATCCCAGAAAGGCCAATCTTGTAGAAGATGTGTTGAGCCGCAAGAGTTATGTTAACACGCTCATAACCGAAGGTTTACCTAAGGAGCTAGTAGATGATCTTCGAGAGCTGTGTTTCGAGATAGTTCCGAGAGGTTATGTTGCAGCTTTGGAAATTCATTCCACTTTGTTGGGTAAGATCGGGGAAGCCCAGACGATTGACAAGGAGATTGTCGATATAAAGGAAAGGATGAGCAAAGTAAAGGCTAAAGAATTTCTTGAGGATGAGCACGACACTTTATGGTTTGAGGATCGCATATATGTGCCTAATGACCCCAAGATCAGGAAGTTGATTCCGTAGGAGGCCCATTATTCACCATATTCAATTCACCCAGGAAACACTAAGATGTACCTGGATTTGAAGGAAAGTTTCTTGTGGACAGGAATGAATAAGGATATAGCCGAGTATGTAGCAGTATGTGATGTATGTCAGAGAGTTAAGGAAGAGCATAAGAAGCCAGCTAGATTGCCACAGCCATTGCCGATACCCGAATGGAAGTGGGATAAGCTTGGCATGGATTTTATCACTGGATTACCAGGATTCATTCAAGCTATGACTCTATCTGGGTTGTAGTCGATCCTTTGCCGAAAGTAGCTCATTTCATCCCGGTGAAGACCACTTATACGAGTGCTAACTTGGCAAAGATATACATGACCAGGATCGTATGTCTGCACGGAGTTCCAAGGACCATTGTATCAGATAGAGGAACCCAATTTAGATCAATGTTTTGGAATCAGTTGCATGAAACTTTGGGTACCAGGCTAGAGTTTAGTACAGCTTTTCATCCACAGACAGATGGACAGACGGAGAGAGTCAATCAGATTCTAGAGGACATGTTGAGAGCTTGTGCGCTAGATTATGGATCTAGTTGGGATGACAATTTTCCATATGCAGAGTTCTGTTATAACAGCAGTTGTCAAGCCAGCTTGAAGATGGCCCCTTTCGAAGCTTTGTACGGAAGGAGGTGCAGGACACAGTTATCGTGGGATGAAGTTGGAGATCAACATTTGTTCGGACCGGATTTAATTGAAGACTCTGAAGACAAGGTTAATTTGATTCGTGACAGACTCAAGGTAGCCCAGTCCAGGCAGAAGAGTTATGCGGATACTAAACGCAAGGAGATAGTTTACGAAGTTGGAGACAGAGCATATCTTCATATGTCCCCGCTTCAAGGAGTTTAGCATTTTGCAGTCAAGGGAAAGCTAGCACCATGTTTTGTGGGTCCATACAGAGTTTTGGAACGCATGGGAGAAGTTGCATACAAGCTCGAATTGCCAGAAGGATTGTTAGGAGTTCATGATGTGTTTCACGTTTCCCAGTTGAAGAAGTGCCATGTAGAGATGGTCGATATTCCTCTGAAAGATACAGTGCCACTGGAAGCAATTCAGTTAGATAGTGATTTGACCTATGAAGAGAAGCCAATAAAGATTCTCGAGTTTTCCAGCCAATTTACTTGCAACAAGGTTATCAAGTTTTGCGAAGTTGAGCGGAGCCACCATACCGAGGAGGAAGCCACCTAGGAGCGAGAAGAAGATCTCTGTAGAGACTACCCAATCCTTTTTGCTGACCAACCCGAATCTCGAGGGCGAGATTCATCTTAAGGGGGGTAGGTTTGTAACATCCCAAATTTTAAATTTGGATGTTATACATAGATCATCATATGCATATCATATTTTATTTGTATTTTGGTCTGTGATCCTAGAAATCCTAAGCAACTCAAGGACCCAAGGAGAGAGTTGGGGATTTCATTTATTTTCATATTTGATTTTTTCTCAAATCTGAACAGAGCATCAATTTGGTTTTAATATTTTTTCTCTTCGAAATTTGTAATATTAAAAATAAAAGTGAGAAGATAATATCACATCTTCAAAAGAAAGGAATATCGGAGATTTTTTTTTAAAATCAAATACATATTTTATTTGGATCTTATTTGAGATTTTATTTGAATTAGAAAAATATGCATTTATGAAAATTGCATTTTTGGGCCAGTAAAATGTTCACTTTGTTCAAAATATTATATTTAGACGGCGAAAATTGTTTTTAGCATTTTTTGGAATTTTGTTATTTTATTAGGATTTTTTTTCTTTGGCGGTATTTATTTTAAAAAAAAGTTTTGCCTGAGTGGGCCAAACGCCCAGCCGAGCCGGGCCGCCGCTGCCTTCCCTGCGCGGGAGCCGCACCGCCGCCGGACTCCACCCCAAGACGGACTCCGCCTCCTCGCCGCCGCCTTTGCCCCTCCTCCAAGCTGCCCCCCTTTATATACCCCATCGCCGCCGCCCTTCTCTCCACCTCGAGCCGCCCACCACCACAGCCACCGTCGCCGAGCCACGCCGCGCCCCGCCTCATGAGCCGCGTCGCCGCTGTCGTTGCACGTCGCCGCCGTCGCTTGCTGCCGCTGCTGCTTCATCGCGCCGCACCGCCGCCCCGCTGCCGCACCGCAACCCGTGACGCCCCGCCGCCTCGCTGTTGCCCGCGTCGCCGTCGGACTCGCGGATCACGCCACCGTCGATTTTCTTTGTTGGACCGGTAAAACCGACAAAACTGTCCCCGATTATTTTTTTTTAGATCGGTTCGGTTGGTTTGGTTTTTTTGTCTGTTTCGCTATTTAGCGGACGTTCACTCGAACGTCTCCGTTCGCGGACGTTTTCGTTTGTTTGACTCTACTAGTGAGCGCTCGTTCGTTAGTCTTTTTCTTTTTAATTTATTTTTAGCCAAGGACCTATCCGCGATTTCTTTTATCGTGAATTAGCCCCTGATCTTTAAACTAGCATAACTTTTTACTCGTTTATCCAAATTAGATGAAACCAGCGCCTAAATCTTCGAATCGTTCTGTTCTTTCCAGTTAACTAACTTGAACATGATTTTGGTACTGTAAAATTTGAGTTTAGTCCAGATTAGTGAATGATCTTATTTCGTTCGTATTTTGAGTTCCGTTGCTCCGTTTGAGTTGAATCTCTTATTTCTCAGTTTTTCTCGTGTTTTGTTTGAGTGATTGCTGTCTATGTTAGATTACCCGGAGTGCGAAGCTTGTTCCTATGAATCTCTACAGTTTGCAGGTCATCAACAAGGCAAGTTACACTTTGATCATAATCTTTTATACCCAGTTTTTACTATGCATTAGTATTGCTCCTCAAATAATTGCATGAGTAGGATTGGGAACATGTGGTTCTGGTTGTATTGCTTGAGGTAGGAACCTAATACCTTTTGATCACCCCGGGAATATAGGTTATGCTTATTTATTGCTTAGCCATGCTCATAGACAGGGATTCGATCGTGATTCACATATGGAAGTTTGAGAGTTATTTAATTATGGACAACATTAAGGTGGCCACTTTAATATACATTTGGGTGGATTCGTTGCAAGCACCTGGGGAACCCAGTGAGGCCTATTTTGGAAAATCCCTGAGTACCCATGTGATTTTTCCAATGGTACGCCACCCAGGCTCAAAAGGATCATAAGATTATTCATGCTAGAAACTTCTGTGTGCAGCCACAAGCCATTATGGGCTCTGGCATAGTTGAGTATGTTGTGTAACCTCTTTCCATGGTAGGCTGGCAGATGTAGGGGATGTAGGTGGTACTGTCTACCCAGAGTAAAGAGTTACTGCTTCTGAAAGACTGTGTCTCGGTCATCCGTTTCTCAAACATCATGAAGTGCAAGAAATTCAACGGAGGAGATCGAGTCTTACGGGGAAAAGTGCGCAAACCTCTATAGTGTGTATAAACTAATCATGGTTAGCCGTGTCCCCGTTTATGGACATCTTGAGTATCTAGTACTTGAAACTATTGATGTAATCTCATCATGTTACTTCAATTAATTTGAATTGGGTTAATGATGATATTTTTAGTTGAGATTTGAGTTGGGGTTACCTTCTCAAATAATGAGCACCCTGGGAGTAGTTAAATAAATTTATTCCTTTATTGTAGGGAAAAACTAGCTTTATGCAAAACCATGAAAACTTATAGCCTCCACCAGCCAGATATTGCATGTAGATGTAGCTCTTGGATTTCATTGCTTTAAAGTGTAACTCTGCTAGCATATTCAATGTGCTGACCTACATGGCTATAACGTCTCATGTTGCAGACTAATCTTTATGAGGACTTGGAGCTGTGATTATGCAGGAAGGGAGAGTTGTTTCATATGCCTCACGACAACTTAAACCTCATGAGCTGAATTATGCTACGCATGATTTGGAGTTAGCAACCGTAGTGCATGCGCTGAACACATGGAGGCACTTTCTCATCGAAAACCATTGTGAGGTATACACGAATCATAAGAGTTTGAAATACATCTTCACGTAAAAGGAGTTGAACCTTAGGAAAAGGAGATGGTTGAAGCTCATCATGGATTATGAAATGAAATTGCACTATCATCCCAGAAAGGCCAATCTTGTAGAAGATGTGTTGAGCCGCAAGAGTTATGTTAAGACGCTCATAACCGAAGGTTTACCTAAGGAGTTAGCAGATGATCTTCGAGAGCTGTGTTTCGAGATAGTTCCGAGAGGTTATGTTGCAGCTTTGGAAATTCATTCCACTTTGTTGGGTAAGATCGGGGAAGCCCAGACGACTGACAAGGAGATTGCCGAGATAAAGGAAAGGATGAGCAAAGTAAAGGCTAAAGAATTTCTTGAGGATGAGCACGACACTTTATGGTTTGAGGATCGCATATATGTGCCTAATGACCCCAAGATCAGGAAGTTGATTCCGTAGGAGGCCCATTATTCACCATATTCAATTCACCCAGGAAACACTAAGATGTATGGGAGAAGTTGCATACAAGCTCGAATTGCCAGAAGGATTGTTAGGAGTTCATGATGTGTTTCACGTTTCCCAGTTGAAGAAGTGCCACGTAGAGATGGTCGATATTCCTCTGAAAGATACAGTGCCACTGGAAGCAATTCAGTTAGATAGTGATTTGACCTATGAAGAGAAGCCAATAAAGATTCTCGAGTTTTCCAGCCAATTTACTTGCAACAAGGTTATCAATTTTTGCGAAGTTGAGCGGAGCCACCATACCGAGGAGGAAGCCACCTAGGAGCGAGAAGAAGATCTCTGTAGAGACTACCCAAACCTTTTTGCTGACCAACCCGAATCTCGAGGGCGAGATTCATCTTAAGGGGGGTAGGTTTGTAACATCCCAAATTTTAAATTTGGATGTTATACATAGATCATCATATGCATATCATATTTTATTTGTATTTTGGTTTGTGATCTTAGAAATCCTAAGCAACTCAAGGACCCAAGGAGAGAGTTGGGGATTTCGTTTATTTTCATATTTTATTTTTTCTCAAATCTGAACAGAGGATCAATTTGGTGTTAATATTTTTTCTCTTCAGATATTTCTAATATTAAAAATAAAATAGAGAAGATAATATGATTTCTTCAAAAGATAGGAATATTGGAGAAATTTTATGAAAATCAAAAACATATTTTATTTGAGATTTTCTTTGAATTAGAAAATATGCATTTTTTGAAAATTGCATTTTTAGGCCAGTAAAATGTTCACTTTGTTTTAAATATTTTATTTAGACGTCAAAAATTGTTTTTCGCAGTTTTTTAGAATTTTTTTATTTTATTAGGATTTTTTTTCTTCGGTGGAATTTATTTAAAAAAAAGTTTCACCCGACTTGGCCAAAGGCCCAGCCGAGCCAGGCCGCCGCAGCCTTCCCCGCGCGGGAGACGCGCCGCCGTCGGACTCCACCCCAAGCCAGACTCCACCCCAAGTCGGATTCCACCTTTGCCCCTCCTCCAAGCAGCCCCCCTCTTTATATATCCTGCCGCCGCCTCCCTTCTCGCCACCCCGAGCCGCCCACCACCGCAGCAACAGCCGTCAAGCCGCGCCGCGCACCGCCTCCTGAGCCGCGCCGCCACTGCCGTTGCTTGCCTCCGCCGCTGCCGCTTGTTGCTGCTATTGTGCCGCCGCGCCACGACACCCTGCCGCCTCGCCGTCGGACTCGTCGGATCTCGCCGCCGTCGGTATTGTTTGTTGGACCGGTAAAACCAACAAAACCATCCCCAGTTATATTTTTAGATTGGTTCGGTTGGTTTGGTTTTTTTCGGTTTCGCTATTTAGCGGACGTTCACTCGAACGTCTCCGTTCGCGAGTGTTTTCGTTCGTTTGACTCTGTTAGCGAACATTCGTTCATTAGTCTTTATCTAGTTGGTTTATTTTCGGCCAGGGACCTATCCATGATTACATTTATCGCGAATTAGCCCCTGATCTTTAAACTAGCATAACTTTTTACTCGTTTATCCTAATTAGATGAAACCATCACCTAAATCTTCGTATCGTTCTGTTCTTTCCAGTTAACAAACATGAATATGACTTTGGGACTGTCAAATTTGAGTTTAGTCCAGATTAGTAAACAATCTTATTTCGTTCGTACTTTGAGTGTCGTTGCTCCGTTTGAGTTGAATCTTTTATTTCTTGGTTTTTCTCGTGTTTCGTTTGAGTGATTGCTTATGTATGCTATTGTTTGTCTACACTAGATTACCCGGAGTGCGAAGCTTATAACTACGAATCTCTAGAGTTTGCAGATCGTTAGCATGGCAGGTTACACTTTGATCATACTCTTTTATACCCTGTTTTTACTATGCATTAGTATTTCTCCTCAAACAATTGCATGAGTAGGATTGGGAATATGTGGTTTTGGTTGTAGTTCTTGAGGTAGGAACCTAATACCTTTTGATCACCCCGGGAATATACGTTATGCTTATTTATTGCTTAGCCATGCTCGTAGACAGGGATTGGATAGTGATTCACACATGGAAGTTTGAGAGTTATTTAATTATGGACAACATTAAGGTGGCAACTTTAATATACATCTGGGTGGATTGGTTGCAGGCACCTGGGGAACCGAATGATGCCTATTTTGGAAAATCCCGGAGTACCCATGTGATTCTTCCTTTGGTACACCACCCAGGCTCAAAGGGATCATAAGATTATTCATGCTAGAAACTTTAGTGTGCAACCACAAGCCATTATGGGCTCTAGCATAGTTGAGTATGTTGTGCGACCTCTTTCAGTGGTAAGATAGCAGATGTAGGGGATGTAGGTGGTACTGTCTACCCAGATGTCACGCCCAATATGCGACCCTCCTAAAGGAACTCAAAGGTCCCACCAAGGATAGAAGTGCATATTGGAGACACTTTTGCAAGGTGGATATCATTACATCATACCATTACATAATAGTTGGGGGTACATACAAGAGGCATACAGTGCCACATGAATACAACAACATCATACATGAGAGCAACATCCGACTATGGATGAACCACAAACAGATACTCAAACGTCATCCACCCTGCTAGCCCAGGCTGCCGACCAGGAACCTATTCCCTGAACGACGAAGCAGAAGAAGAACTCAAAACAAGCAAGCACCGCTCTCGCGTCATGATCATTGCATAACCTGTACCTGCAACTATTGTTGTAGTAATCTGTGAGCCACGAGGACTCAGCAATCCCATGACCATGGGTATGAGGACTAGCAAAGCTTAATGGGAATGGCCTGGATAGTGGTGAGGTTGCAGCAGTGTCTAAGCATGATATGGTGGCTAACATATGCAAATAAGAGCAAGAAGAGAAGCAACACAATGATCGAGAAGCTAGAAGTGATCAAGAAGTGTTCCTGAAACTACTTACGGTCATACATAACACAAACCGTGTTCACTTCTCGACCCGCTTGAAAAGAGACCATCACGGCTACACACGCGATGGATGCGTTTTAATTTAGTCAAGTGTCAAATTCTCTACAACCGGACATTAACAAATCCCATCTACCACATAACCACAAGCACGACTTTCGAAAGTTTATACCCTGCAGGGGTGTCCCAACTTAGCCCATTATAAGCTCTCACGACCAACGAAGGATATTCCTTCTCCCGGGAAGACTCGATCTGCCTCGGAATCCCGGTTGCAAGACATTTTGGCAATGGTAAAACAAGACTAGCAAGACCTCCCGAATATGCCAACAAATCCCGATAGGAGATGCACATATCTCGTTCTCAGGGCACACCGGATGAACACTATGTACAGCTAAAACCAACCCTCAAATTTCCCCGAGGTGGCGCTGCAAGTGGCCCTAGTTTGGACCAACACTTAGAGAAGCACTAGCGTTAGAGGTTTAAAATAAAGATGACCCTCGGGTTAATTACTCCCAAGGGAAAGGTAATGGGTTCTTAGGCAAATGTAAAACCAAGGTTGGGGCTTGCTGGAGGAGTTTTATTCAAGGCGAACTGTCAAGGGGTTCCCATACACCCGGCCGCGTAAGGAACGCAAAATTAAGGAACATAACACCGGTATGACGGAAACTAAGGCGGCAAGAGTGGAACAAAACACCAGGCATAAGGCCAAGCCTTCCACCCTTTACCAAGTATATAGATGCATTAATTAAAATAAGAGATATTGTGATATCGCAACATAATCCGGTCTATCATGGAGCAATCTTCAACTTCACCTACAACTAACAATGTTATAAAAGGGCTGAGCAAAGCGATAACATAGCCAAGCAACCGTTTGCTAGGAAGGATGAAAAGGTTAGAGGCTGACATGGCAATTTGGGAGGCTTGATAAACAAGTGATAGGTAGCGCAGCATAGCGATAAAACGAAGCAACTAGCATAGCAATGATAGTAGTGAGATCCAGGGTAACGGTCATCTTGCTTGAAATCCCGCAAGGAAGAAGAACGAGTCCATGAAGAAGACGAACGGATGAAGACGAACCAAGTGTAGACGAACGAATACTCACGATCGCAGCGAAACAGGAACTGTCGAGAAGAAGCACAACCGGAAAGAAGCAAACCACATGGTGAACACACAACACATAAATAGGACATGATGCACAACCAAGCATGATGCATGACAAGGCTATATGTTTCTGCTCATGGCAAGAGATGATGCATATAAGAACAACACATGAAAGCAAGTTTAAATAAGGCCGGAACACCATATAACTAATCTGGTAAGTCCTCATATGCAAATTTCGAAATTGGTCCAGATCTGAACAAACCTTATGTTCAAGTTGTTAAACAGCAAGTTAAGATGCACCAACATGATCTACACGAGATTGTAGTCAAGTTACATATAAAGTTCATTTAGTTCGGAGCTACGGCCAAGAAGATGTGAGCAAAAAAAGGCAAACATGGCATTGATGCAAAATGCAGTCAAACATCAATAAAACACTCTCAAACAAGGATTCAACATGATAATATGGAACTACATGCAAAATCAAGCAATTTTCATATAGAGCATGCTCAAAACGGAGCAACGGTGCAACACATATACTACAAACAAGATATAACAACAATCTGCCCAAAACAGCAAGTAGGCATTGTGCAAACATCAAAACAACATTCTATAGGAACCAAATGAGCATAAACTTGACATGCACTTCATGTACAGATAACATACTTCAAATATCATTAAGGTTCAGTTTCATAGGAATCATTATTAAACCAATATGGTCAATGCAAAATGCTACTCTATAACACAGCAGCATATGCATGAGCAGAGTTAATATGATGGCAACCTGAGAGAAAAAAAGAGACAAGCTACAGCAAGTAAACATACCACCAAGGGCTTGGTATCCAAGTACACATAAGGAAGAGAAAATAACATCATGTCATCATATACATATGGCTCATGGATTAGTAGGAACCAACATGACAAGATTGAATGTTGAAACAGTTTCAGCAAGTGTAAATCAGCAACATCATGATAGCATATTTGCAAGCATGAAACAGAGGCATATGACATCCAAAATTAATAACCATGGCATGTGACCAAATTACTCATAGCATACTTCAAAACATGTAATTGGAGCATCTCCATAATAGGGATGTCTCAACTAATATCAAGCTCACAACAAGGTAACATGAAGTTAACAGGAATGATGAATGAAATATATATGCTACAGGACATACTTCAAAACATTATATAAGCATGTTCATGGCAATGAATATATATGCTACAGGACATATATGAGGAATGAAAAGTGATGGCATGATAGAGCATAACATAGACAACAAAACATGTCAACTAAGAATCTCCAGCATATGCATGGATTAATTGGTAGCATCAAGCAAACAGGGCGACATGATATAGCAGTTTCAGCATTGACATAACATTAACAGCAAGTAGCCCACTTCACAATCTTGATCCAATCACTACAGGGCATATAAAAACATATTGATTGCACACCTATAGATATGGCATAAATATTCTCCTAAAACATGTAGACATCATGCTCATAGGATGCACACACAAAATGCAACCAAAATGACTAATCAGCAAGTTATAGCAGTTAACAGCAACATGCACTTTTGGAACTTGGATTAAGATATCAATATGCACCCTATTATTAATGAGAAGTACACCAACTTGTAGAGCATGAAGATAAGAACATGTGCATATCAAGATCATCATCATAGCACCAACAGGGACAAAGTTGTGGCACTCACAAGATGCACAAAGGATGTTAACAATCACTAGATTCCAGCAGTTTATATCACATATCAGTTTCGCAACAAAGATTTAGACATCAGTAATAAAAGGAAAATGAATGGAAACTACTCCATCATGAAGAGCACTCTGAGATGAACATTTTGACATATCATACACGCGATTTGGAGCAACATGCACAGACTTAGAGCCACTCAAACATGCACACGTGATGATAAAATCTCAGGGATAGCCGATTTTTCACCTCGCGAAAAAAACTGGCAGGTCGGGGTTGGCTCCTTCTCTCAGATAGAACCACGGGCATGGAAGTCAACACCGGCGGGGAGGAGGCATGGGACTCCGGTGAGGGTCGGGGAGGTAGGGAATGGGTAGATCGGGCGCGGGGCAACCCATTCCAGGTGAGGAGGCGGCTTGGGGTGTCGCAAGCGCAGAGACCGGGGCGACCATGGCAGCTCTTGGTACAAGGAGAGACAGAGAGAGCGTGAGAAGAATAGACTGGAGCACGGGGAGGAAGAAGGAGAGGGACAGGGAGGAGGAGACGGGGCCGGCCTGGACGCGGTGCTCGCCGGCGGTGGAGGCAACTCCGGCGAGCGGCGCGGCGCTGGCGGGGCGCGGAGACGGGAGGCATGGGAGCGCAGGAGGCGGAGCGAAGAGCGCTCAGGAATAGGCGGAGCAGGATGGCTCGGGCGGATCTGGGCCCGGCGGGCTTCGGATGGGCTTCGCGGGCCACGGCAGAGGGAGAGGTGCGGGTGAGGTGGCGCGGGTGAGGTGGCGACGCCGGATTGGTTGCGGGCGGCGGCGGGGTGACGTGGCGATGCCCGATTGGTCGGAGCGACGTGGCTGGCGGTGGCGGACTCGTCCGGCGGCGTGCGTACATGTCCGGCGACGGGAGGAGGAGGGGGCTAGGGTTTCATCCGCGAAAATGGAAGGGGAGGGCCTATTTATAGATATGGGAGCTAGGAGAGTCCAAATTAGGTGAGGTTTTCGCCCACACGTTCACGATCCAACGACCGAGAGCATGGCGCTGGCTTAGATGGGCTAGCGGGCTGTTTGGAGGGGTGTTGGGCTGCAAAGAGAGAGGGGCCTTTGCGGCTACCTGGTTAACCGTTGGGGCATCAAACGACCTCCAAATGGAAGGAAATTTGACAGGAGGTCTACCGGTGATATACCAAGGCCACTCGGCAAGTCTTAGCCCATTCCGAGAATGTTTTTCGATAGCTCACAAAACAAGGTCTAAGAGGGGGCGATGGGATGCATGCGAGTGTGGTTGGGCTCAGAACGGACAACGGAGAGAACCGGGGAAACCCGAACGGATGCATGTTCTGAAAAACATGCAGATGAAATGCACATGATGACATGGCGAAATGCAACGCGCAAGCAAACGACATGGTAATGACGGCGAATAACTGGATGACACCTGGCGCATCGGATTTAGGGCATTACAACTCTCCGCCACTAACAAAAGATCTCGTCCCGAGATCTTAGGAACGAGACGGAAGAGAAAGAGGAAGCGGTGAAGTAAGAATGCAAGAGAAAAGATGAACCAAGTCGAGAGCACTCGTGTAGAAAATAGGAACGGCGGATATGACGAGAATCAAAAGCTCATGGGAACAATATAGACTCTGAAACCACTCCGGTTAGAACAAGGTAGAAAATGAATAAGAATGAAAAAAAATTGGCGGCACTCCGGGTGAAAATGAAAGGAATAGAACATGAACGTCACAAGATGGAATGACGCTTGATGAGATGAACAACGCAATGCCTCTGGAAGAATTGAAATAGTGGAATGAAAAGAACTAGAAGGAAGGATTGAACGGAGTTGTTGAGAAAAACAACAACGAGAGAATAAGCTTGTTGTGGACTTATCAAAAATAGAGCCATACTTCAAAACATTATATAAGCATGTTCATGTCAATGAAAATAAGCTTGTTGAGAAAAGTCTTCATGAACCACCCGTAGGATTGGAAAGAACGAATGGATTGAATGATAATCAAGGAAAAAGAATCTGAATGAACCACCGTAAGAATTCGAAAATTACTAATGAAAGAGAATGAATCACCGGGAAGAATTAGCGGAACAAATATGCTTGAGGGAATTTAGATACCAGAGAACGGGAAGAACTCAAGCTGATTAAAGAACACTTGAACGAACCGCTGGGATAATTGGATAACGATAGCTAGAATGTGAGGGCGAAGAATTCTTCTGGAATGATGGCCTCCGGTGAAAAGAAACGGAAAACAACTCCTGACATACTCCGGATGGGTAAGAAAGAATAACGGACAAACGAAATAAATCGAGAGGATAACATGAGGCTAGAACCACGAATCTTCGAGAGAAGGGGCAAGATTTAGAAGGAACTCTTCTTAGAACTTCAACTGACGACGAGAAACATCGCCAGAATTACTGAGATACACCGGGAAAATTAAAAAAGAAGGGTTGAACCAAAGATGAAAAGAATTTGACAGCGATCAGGAGAAGGCATGTGACCGATGGGATCCATTCTTATGTCTCACTTGAAAAGAATTTAAGAATAACTCCAGAATAATTAGAAGAGTCAGGTAAGATCCTGGGAAAAGATCTGTGGGTTAGGGCCCACTAAAAGAGAACACCATTGAAAAAGGATTGTTGAAGAGATAGATGATGCACCAGAATAATTGAAATTTTTTAATGAGGTGACAACCTCGAATTAATTGAATACAGACAAACAAGAATATGAACAGCACCGAATACTTGCATTGAGTCCACCGAAAAAAAGATATGAAGAATGTCGAACGAAACAAGAATTCGCTGGTTGAAATAATTGAGGGAAGACTGAAGAGATTCCACGTGAATGAAATTGATGTCGAATAGATACGCAGACTGTGGGAAGAAGAGGGTGGGAGGGCGGGAAAAAACAAAGGCAACTTGGAAGGGAGGACCGACGAATAGCTTGGAGAGAAAACACCGGTTGAAAGAATGCAAAGGCTTCGCATGAGTAGGATGGATACTCGATTACTGACTCCGACACCGAGAAGGAAAAATAGTGGGCGGGTGGGAAAAGAAAACAACTGAGGATTGAACTTTGCAAAGATGAAGAGGCTCGAGTCAACTTGACGAGAAATTCACCGGATGAGAAGAGCTGACACACAACAATCGGAAAACCAACTGTGTGATCCTAAAGAAAGTTTGAAGGGTAAGAGGAGTAATTCAAAACACCTACGTCAAGATTCCTGACCAGAGCAACGAAGGGGCTAAGGAGTAAAAAGAATTCCTACTCTCCGATACAACTAAACTCCAAAAAATAGTTTTCTTCTAGACTCAACAACGGCCAAACTACGAACAATAAAGGGGCTCCTATGGTCGGTCGAGGCTCTGATACCAACTTGTCACACGCAATATGCGACCCTATCCTAAAGGAACTCGAAGGTCCCACCAAGGATAGAAACGCATATTGGAGACGCTTTTGCAAGGTGGATATCATTACATCATACCATTACATAATAGTTGGGGGTACATACAAGAGGCATACAATACCACATGATTACAACAACATCAAACATGAGAGCAACATCCGACTACGGATGAAACACAAACAGATTCTCAAACGACATCCACGCTGCTAGCCCAGGCTGCCGACCAGGAACCTATCCCCTGAACGACAAAGCAGAAGAAGAACTCAAAACAAGCAAGCATCGCTCTTGCGTCATGATCATCGCATAACCTGTACCTGCAACTGTTGTTGTAGTAATCTGTGAGCAACGAGGACTCAGCAATCACATTACCATGGGTATCAAGACTGCCAAAGCTTAATGGGAATGGAATGGATAGTGGTGAGGTTGCAGCAGCGACTAAGCATGATGTGGTGGCTAACATATGCAAATAAGACCGAGAAAAGAAGCAACACAATGATCGAGAAACTAGAAGTGATCAAGAAGTGGTCCTGAAACTACTTACGGTCATACAAAACACAAACCGTGTTCACTTCTCGAGCCACTTGAAAAGAGACCATCACGGCTACACACGCGATTGATGAGTTTTAATTAAGTCAAGTGTCAAGTTCTCTACAACCAGACATTAAAGAATTCCCATCTGCCACATACCCGCGGGCATGACTTTCGAAAGTTTATACCCTGCAGGGTTGTCCCAACTTAGCCCATTATAAGCTCTCAAGACCAATGAAGGATATTCCTTCTCCCGGAAAGATCCGATCAGCCTCGGAATCCCGGTTACAAGACATTTCAGCAATGGTAAAACAAGACCAACAAGACCGCCCGAATGTGCCGACCAATCCTGATAGGAGCTGCACATATCTCGTTCTCAGGGCACACCCAATGAGCACTACGTACAGCTAAAACCAACCCTCATGTTTCCCCGAGGTGGCACTGCAAGTGGCCCTAGTTCGGAACAACACTTAGAGAAGTACTGGCCCGGGGGGGTTTAAATTAAAGATGACCCTCGGGTTAATTACTCCCAAGGGAAAGGTACTATGTTGTTAGGCAAATGTAAAACCATAGTTGGGCCTTGCTGGAGGATTTTTATTCAAGGCGAACTGTCGAGGGGTTCCCATACACCCGGCCGCGTAAGGAACGCAAAATCAAGGAACATAACACCGGTATGACGAAAACTAAGGCGGCAAGAGTGGAACAAAACACCAGGCATAAGGCCAAGCCTTCCACCCTTTGCCAAGTATATAGATGCATTAATTAAAATAAGAGATATTGTGATATCGCAACATAATCCTGTCTATCATGGAGCAATCTTCAACTTCACCTACAACTAACAACGTTATAAAAGGGGTTGAGCAAAGAGATAACATAGCCAAGCAACCGTTTGCTAGGAAGGATGAAAAGGTTAGAGGCTGACATGGCAATTTGGGAGGGTTGATAAACAAGTGATAGGTAGTGCAACATAGCGATAGAACGAAGCAACTAGCATAGCAATGATAGTAGTGAGATCCAGGGTAACGGTCATCTTGCTTGAAATCCCGCAAGGAAGAAGAACGAGTCCATGAAGAATACGAACGGATGAAGACGAACCAAGCGTAGACGAACGAATCCTCACGATCGCAGCGAAACAGGAACTATCGAGAAGAAGCACAACCGGAAAGAAGCAAACCACATGGTGAACACACAACACATAAACAGGACATGGTGCACAACCAAGCATGATGCATGACAAGGCTATATGTTGTTGCTCATGGCAAGAGATGATGCATATAAGAACAACACATGAAAGCAAGTTTAAATGAGGCCGGAACAACATATAACTAATCTGGTAAGTCCTCATATGCAAATTTCGAAATTGGTCCAGATCTGAACAAACCTTATGTTCAAGTTGTTAAACAGCAAGTTAAGATGCACCAAGAAGATCTAAACAAGATTCTAGTCAAGTTACGTAGAAAGTTCATTCAGTTCGGAGCTACGGCTTAGAAGATATGAGCAAAACAAGTCAAACATGGCATTGATGCAAAATGCACTCAAACATCAAACAGACACTCTCAAACAAGGATTCAACATGATAATATGGAACTACATGCAAAATCAAGCAAGTTTCATATAGAGCATTCTCAAAAGAGAGCAACGGTGCAACACACACTCCAAACAAGATACAACAATCTGCCCAAAACAGCAAGTAGGCACTGTGCAAACATCAAAACAACATTCTACAGGAATCAAATGAGCATAAACTTGACATGCACTTCATGTACAAATAACATACTTCAAATATCATTAAGTTTCAGGTTCATAGGCATCAATATTAAACCAATATGATCATTGCAAAATGCAACTTTATAACACGGCAGCATATGCATTTGCAAAGTTAATATGATGGCAACTTGAGAGCAAGAAAGAGACAAGCTACAACAAGTAAACATAGTAACCAAGGGCATGGCATCCAAGTACACATAAGAAAGAGAAAATAACATCATTGCATCATATACATATGGCTCATGGATTTGTAGGAACCAACATGACAAGATTGAATGTTGAAACAGTTTTCAGTAAGTGTAAATTAGCAACATCATGATAGCATATTTGCAAGCATAAAACAGAGGCATATGGCATCCAAAATTAACAACAATGGCATGCGAACAAATTACTCGTAGCGTACTTCAAAACATGTAATTGGGGCATCTCCAGAATAGGTACGCATCAACTAATATCAAGGTCACAACAAGGTATCATGAAGTTAACAGGAATATGGAACATTATATAAGCAAGTTCATGGCTATAAATATATATGCTAGAGGACATATATGAGGCATGAAAATGCATGAAATGATAGAGCATAACATACGAAACAAAACATGTCAACTAAGAATCTCTATAAAATGCATGTATTAATTGGTAGCATCAAGCAAACATGGCGACATGATATAGCAGTTTCAGCATTGACAGAACATTAACAGCAAGTAGCCTACTTCACAAGCTTGATGCACTCACTACAATGCATATAAAAATATATGGATTGCACCCCTATAAAAATGGCATAAATATGCTCCTCAAACATGTAGACATCACGCCCATAGAATGCACACACAAAATGCAACAAAAATGACAAATCAGCAAGTTACAGCAGTTAACAGCAACATGCAGTTATGCAATAGGAATTAAGATATCAAGATGCACCCGAACATGAATTCAAATCACACCAACATGTAGAGCATGAAGAGCAGAACATGTGCATATCAAGATCATCATCATAGCATCAACAGGGACAAAGTTGTGGCGCTCACAAGATGCACAAATGATGTTAACAATCGGCAAATTCCAGCAGTTTATATCACACAGTAGTTTCGCAACGAAGATTTAGACATCTATATTAATAGGAACATGAATGCAATACTCCATCACGAAGAGCACTCTGAGATGAACATTTTTACATATCATACACGCAATTGGGAGCAACATGCACAAACTTAGAGCCACTCAAATATGCACACATGATGATAAAATCTCAGGGACAGCCGATTTTTCACCTCGCGAATAAAACTGGCAGGTCGGGGTTGGCTCCTTCTCTCACACAGAACCACGGGCATGGAAGTCAACACCGGCGGGGAGGAGGCGTGGGACTCCGGCGAGGGTCGGGGAGACCGGGAATGGGTAGATCGGGTGCGGGGCAACCCATTCCAGGCGATGAGGCGGCTTGGGGCGGCGTGAGCGCGGAGATCGGGGCGACCATGGCAGCTCCTGGTACATGGAGAGAGAGAGATAGAGAGAGCGTGAGAAGAAGAGACTGGAGCACGGGGAGGAAGGAGGAGAGGGAGAGGGAGGAGGAGACGGGGCCGGCCTGGACGTGGTGCTCGCCGGCGGTGGAGGCAACTCCGGCGAGCGGCGCGGCACTGGCGGGGCGCGGTGACAGGAGGCGCGGGAGTGCAGGAGGCGGAGCGAAGAGCGCTCGGGGACGGGCGGAGCAGGATGGCTCGGGCGGATCCGGCCCTGGCGCGGCCCGGTGCGGGCTTCGGATGGGCTTCGCGGGCCGCGGCGGAGGGAGAGGCGCGGGTGAGGTGGCGCAGGTGAGGTGGCAACACCGAATTGGCTGCGGGCGGCTGCAGGGTGACGTGGCGACGCCCGATTGGTCGGAGCGACATGGCTGGCAGCGAGCGGACATGTCTAGCGGCGCGAGGAGGAGGAGGCTAGGGTTTCATCCGCGAAAGTGGAAGGGGAGGGCCTATTTATAGATAGTGGGAGCTAGGAGAGTCCAAATTAGGTGAGGTTTTCACCCACACAATCACAATCCAATGACCGAGAGCATGGAGGTGGTTTAGATGGGCTAGCAGGCTGTTTGGAGGGGTGTTGGTCTGCCAATAGAGAGGGGCTTTTGCGGCTACACGGTTAACCGTTGGGGAATCAAACGACCTCCAAATGGAACGAAATTTGACAGGCGGTCTACCGGTGATATACCAAGGCCACTCGTCAAGTCTCGGCCCATTCCGAGAATGTTTTTCGGCGGCTCACAAAACAAGGTTTGAGAGGGGGCGACGGGATGCATGCGAGTGTGGTTGGGCTCAGAACAGACAGGGAGAACTTGGGAAACCCGAACGGATGCATGTTTTGAAAAACATGCAGATGAAATGCACATGATGACATGGCAAAATGCAACACGCAAGCAACTGACATGGCAAGAACGGTGAATAACTGGATGACACCTCGCGCATCGGATTCAGGGCGTTACACCAGAGTAAAGAGTTAACGCTTCTGAAAGACTGTGTCTCGGTCATCCGTTTCTCAAACATCATGAAGTGCGAGAAATTCAATGAAGGAGATCGAGTCTTGTGGGGAAAAGTGTGCAAACCTCTGCAGAGTGTATAAACTAATCATGTTTAGCCGTGTCCCCGGTTATGGACATCTTGAGTATCTAGTACTTGAAACTATTGATGTGATCTCATCACGTTACTTTAATTAATTTGAATTTGGTTAATGATGATATTTTTAATAGGGATTTGAGTTGGGGTTACCTTCTCAAATAATGGGCAACTTGGGAGTAGATAAATAAATTTACTCCTTTGTTGTAGGGAAAAACTAGCTTTATGCAAAACCATGAAACTTACAGCCTCCACTAGCCAGATATTTCATGTAGATGTAGTTCTTGCATTTCATTGCTTTACAGTGTAACTCTGCTAGCATATTCAATGTGCAAACCTACATGCATGCAACGTCTCATGTTGCAGACTACTCAGACGATGAATAAGGTACGGTTGGTCATTGTTTTGCACTCAGTTATGCCGTTGGAGTTGATGGACTCATTTACCTTCGAAGCTTCTGCAGTTATCTAGTTTAGATGGCCTTCAGCCATGATATTTTGTGTAAACATACTCTTTATGAGGACTCGATGTAATAAGTGTGTGATTGAAACTCTGTCATGATTCCTCGAGTATTGTGCGTGTCAGCATTAGCTATCCAGGGATAACACTGATGCATAGAGACTTGGCTGTTTGAGGTCTAGTAGCTATAGATTCATTCGTAACATGTCCCGTCCAGATGGAAGCATAGCCCAGGGATATCCGACCAAAGACTGCATCTCTTTCTGTGAGAGTTATCTAGTAGGCACCAGAGACGCTGATGTTGGTTTGCCCATCAACAAGCACTGTGGAAGGCTCGAAGGCCAAGGTCACACCAACGGTCATAGGGATGTGAATGTGTTACACTCGGGCCGACAAAACGACCTTGATAGGGGAAACTTAGTATTGCTACAACATGTAGATATCCTAGAAGATTTCATAACACTGCACAATGTCAGGACCCCGACTCAGTGCCACACCAATCTAGCATATAACACATCATATCACTTTGCAGCCTCACGCACGGTATTCCCACAGGTGCCACCTTACCTGGCCCGGGACCGTTTGCGCCTTTTGGCTCACGTATATGATAGTGCCGCTAGCATCCATATGATAGAGAACCCGGGCTGACATGGCTAGTCGTGAACCCAAAGTGGCACTAACTTACAGGGACAGGCATCCATGACCCAGCATCGAACGTGTCGGTCATCAGCGAGTGAGTCCAGGCTGTAGCACTGGGCTAGCAGGAATCCGGTGAACCGGGCTGTAGCGGGCGAACAGGACTCCGGTATTCATCGCGTGACATTTCCCTGAAGGGACAGACACAAGAACGAAGAAGGACACATGCCGGCCAGCCTAAGTGTTCCGGAGCAGTAGCAAGCTACCATGGCTCAGTGGAAACACTAGGAGACATTTCCCGGTAAGAGAGGCTACTAAGGATAAACAACTAGATAGTCAGATCCCACACATACCAAGCATTTCAATAACATACACACAATATGCTCGATATGTGCAAATACAACATGGCATCACAACATGACTCTACAACTCAAGTATTTATTCATTAGGCTCCAAGGAGCGAGATATTACAAATAGGGGTCTCATGACGCAATATTCAGAGCATACAAGTCAAAACACAAGCGAAAGCTATCATGTCTGAGTACAGACATCTATAAATGAAAAAGGCTGAGAAGCCTGACTATCTACCAAATCCTGCCGAGGGCACAAGATCGTAGCTGAGGTAACAAGCTAAACATCGAAGTCCATGCGGAACTACTAGCGAGACCGAAGTCTCTCTGCAAAAACATAAAATAGGCAAACGTGAGTACAAATGTACCCAGCAAGAGTTACATCAGAACTAACTACATATGCATCATTATCAACAAAGGGATGGTGGGGGTTTAACTGCAGCAAGCCAGCTTTGACTCGGTGGCTATCCTGAACTACGACTGCAAGTAACTCTTTTGAGGTGGCGCACACGAGTCCACACATTCACCATATCAATACACCACTATGGATCCGCTCCCGTCTCCCTACGAGAACGCCATCCATAGCACTCACGCTCATCTTGCGTATTTTAGAGTATCCAGTTTCACTTGTCTATGAACTGATATAAGCAACCCAGAAGTCCTTTACCGCGGACACGGCTATTCGAATAGATGATGTTAACCCTGCAGGGGTGTACTTCTTCATACATGTTTCCACCACTTAGCGTCTGCACACGACATGTGCTCGGCAGACTTCAAGCGAAACCCGACGTGGGTGTAGACCACGACCTACCTAAACACCTAAGTCTCTATTCCAGGTTTATCGCCTATCCAGGTTCCATCCACAGGGAGTCCGGCCGAGGTTTCCCATACGGCCCCGAACGATGTGTACAGGGTTCCCGAGATACCTAACGGGTATTCGGTACACCGTGCAACGTACCTACCGCATCACAGCCCACCCCTACGGTCAGCGCTGTCCACGGCCTCCAGTAAGCTACAAACACCAGAAACTACTTGCAACTCCTGGACAGAGGACTAGGGTGAATAAGAAGTCGAGCGGGGTCATATTTCAGGGCCCAATGTATGGTAGTAGCTGAATCATGGATCACAAACACAGAACTCAGTTCCTAAGGACGGCTTCAATGAGACAACCCACCATGTACTCCTACATGGCCTCTCACCGCTACCTTTACCAAATCGTGTTCACCACTTAGCTCACACACAGTAGGACATGTTCACACACCTCTAATTCATCCCCGATGAATCAGACCTGACTCAACTCTAAGCAATAGCAGGCATGACAAACAAACATGAATGAGTAGGCACAACATGGCTCAAACAACTCCTACTCATACTAGTGGGTTTCATCTATTTACTGTGGCAATGACAGGTCATGCAGAGGATAAAGGGGTTCAGCTACCGCAGCAAGTAACAAATGACTCGTTGTTGCCTAATGCAGTAAAAGAGAGCAGGGCGAGAGAGTAGGGTTGTATCGGAATGAGCAAGGGGGTTTTGCTTGCCTGGTACTTCTGAAGATAGCATTGAGTCTTCATCAGTGTCAACGATCACAACGTCGGAACATCGTCTACCGAGAGGGGACAGATACCGGCAACAGAGAAGAAATACAATCAATGCAATGCACAATATGATGCATGCTCATGACATGGAAATATGAGTGTGTTGGCCTAATGCAACTACAACCAGATGGATTTGGGTCATATTGAGCCAAAGGTTCAACCCCAAATTCAAACTATGAATTCAAATGGTGCCTTATCATGTTTTGCACTAAACAGCAAGGTTAAGTTGTTTAAACATGCATGAAACTAGTACAGATGGATAGATTGGATTTTTCTGATCATTTCTCATATATAAATTATTTAATTTGGAGTTACGGTTGAATTTCTATGAATTTTAGAAGTTTATACTATTTTCTGGAATTTCCTGAATTATAATAAATCCAGAAAATGACTTACTGCGTCAGCCTGACATCATCATGACGTCAGCAGGTCAACGAGGCACGGTCCGGGTCAAACCTGACCAGCGGGGTCCACACGTCAGTGACACAAGTGACTAACAAAGTTAATTAATTCTAACTAATCAAATTAATAGCCACAGGGCCCACTGTCAGTGTCAGCAGGGGTAATTAGTCCTAAACTAATCTTGTCAGGTGCAGGGCCCACGCGTGTTAATCCCAAGGAGGTCAAACCCCTGGTCAGCGGGGTCAAACCCGCCGGCGACTCGACGCCGGTGAGGCCAGGCACGGCGGCGAGGCTCGGATTTGGTCCTCCGTCGACCAAATCGACGGCGGAGATGCGCTACGCGTAGCTGGGGAGCTCGCGCATCGAGTGGTGGTGGCGGTTGGGCTCGGGATGGTCGGAAAGGACGCCGGCGATGACATTGGCGGATGCCGGAGCTCGGGAGAGCTCGGGGTCGTCGCTAGGAGGCACGGCAGGAGGAGCTGGTGGTGGCTACGGGCTACTGAGGTTGCGGTGAGCACGACGGTGGGCTCGGGAGCGAGCTGCGGTGGCTGTGGCCACGGCCACGCCATGGCCGGCGGCGAGAAGCTCTCGGCCGTGGTGGTTAGCACGGCTACAGCGGCCTTACAGGGCAAAGGAGAGGGGAAATCGGTTCAGGGGCTCACGGGGATCATGCAGGGAGGGTCAGCGAGCTCGGGGAAGCACGAACGGCGGCGAATCGATGATGAGGTTGACCGCGGCCGAAGGTTGAAGATGAGCTTGAGGGCGACGCTGCAGGGCTTCCGGAGGGCCGTGGATCAGTGGGGACGAAGAGGGGGTCGAGGCGGAGCTCCTGAGCCCGGTGGCAGGGCGAGGGGTGGCCGGTGGCCGCAGCGAACGGTGTTGGTGGCGATGGCTGCGTTCGGGCGAGTGAGAGAGAGGAAGCAGAGGAGACGAGGGCCACGGGGAGAGTGATAGAGAGGTCGAGGGGGTTCGGCATCTCCGTGGCGTCGTCTAGGTGCATCGGAGAGGGGCCAGGCAGGAAGGGAGGGAGGAGGTGGCCGGCGCGGGGCAGGCACGCACCTCCGTCCTTCTAGCGAGGGAGGAAGACGACAGGGAGGAGGCGGTGATGGGCTGGGTCGTTGGAGCTGGGCCGGTTGGTGGGCGCCAGGTAAGTGCAGGTGGGTTCTCTCTCTCTTTCTTTCTCTTTTCTATTTTCTGCAATTATTTTTGATTTGATTTAAAATATCAAATCATTTTTCTAAAACTTCCTGTAAATTGTATGTGAGCTCAGGAACTAGTCCAAGGTCACATGCAACTTACAAAAATATTTGAACTTTATTTCTTATATAATAGAAATAAATTCAACTCAAATATGTCATTGGTTTAAGTCAAAGGCCCAAAAATAAATAATTCTGTGATTCCAAAAATATTGGTTTGAATTTTACCTCTTACCAATATTTTCACAGAGTAACAGGAACATTTCTTTGGACTCATTTGATGAGATTTAAATGTTGGTTATTTTTAGAGGTCTTCTGAGGCTTTTGAAAATTCCTCAATTCAAATTTCATTTGAATTAAAACATGATGCTCACATGAGGGTCTAGCCTAGTGCATAACAGGACCAGGGATGTGACAACCCACCCCCACTAAACAAAAATCTCGTCCCGAGATTCAAGCATAGGGTAAGGTGAAGGGGGAACGCAAACTAGCACAATCTTCACGATCCAGGTTGCACTTCAAATGAACGTTGATTCGTTCACCATCATTGTCTCGAAGTCTTGCTATGAGAACTCCAATTATCATGACAACGAGAGGAAGGAAAGACCCCAAAAGAATCATTCTTCTCGAAGGTCGAACAACTCAGGATTAACTCACGGAATGAGACATAGCAACATCTCTTGAGCTGAGAGACGAAGCACACCTCTAGCGGAAAGGAGTTGAACAAATGACGAAGGTTTACCAGGTAGACTACAATTCCACACTTAAAAAGGTGGTAAACGATTGTCAACGTAGCGAGGAGTTGAGTTGCCATGATACCACAACGAGGCACCTTAGGGATGGTGACTCGTAGATATATCCCCTTAAGTGGCAAAAAGAATTACCTTTGATTCAGAGATCATTGAAACTCTTTAAACCAGCCTAAGGCAATTCTCGAGCGATCGTTTGGAGGGGGTCGGTAGAATGGCATACTCGGACTTGGATGATGTGGATTACCTTGTTGAAGACAACGTAATGGATGAATTTTCTTACCACCGGAAATGGAAGAGACCCATGGTAGAATGGCACATTGGCGGTGCAAGCTGGGAACAAAATGCAAATGCTAGGAATGATTCTGGTAACTGGGGAAGAACCCAACAATAGAGAGTGAATTCACTGTTTGAAAAGGTCATAGCATTGCCGAGGAAACTGAGAGCACTATACAGTTAATGCCGACGATCAAACCTAGCACTGGCGCGTGCTCTCAAGAACTTGAGCATTTCCATAATCATCAAGATTTTACCAATATCCGTGTCAAGGATCCTGGCAACACAACTTGCTACCATGATGAATGATGATGGATGATGCAGATGCAAAGGAAGATAACACTTTCTCAGATTTCACCCTTGGCGGGGCCAAGGAAATAAAATCTGGATGATCGACTGAGAGACATTTAGCACTCCGCTTCTAATGCTCTCCTTAATGTGCTAGCGTAATCCATTTATTGAAATGGTTTGGTAACCAGACCATCAAGTAAAAAGGTCGGACTTTGGGAGCACAAAAATCCATAAGGAACAACTAGGGAGTAGATCCTACGAAATCCTTATGGGGAGGTGGCCAACTTCCTCAATCAAAATATTATAATAACAGGACTTCTGGCTGGGTGTGTTGGCCATGACATCCACTTTACCGGTTTCCGAGGGACCGATATTAGAGTTCTTGGGAAATGTTCCAAACCATCATATCTGCCTGAGATTCAGATCTGGTTGGTGTCAGGATATTCCAGACTCATCGAGACTAGGAAGAAAAATGAAAGTTTGCAACACAAATCGACGAGATGACGTTGCGAGATTCTCGGGGAATGAACTACGATAGTAAGCTCCAAAACATGAGCTGGTTCTGCTACAAACATGTGAACACGTTGTCCCATACAAGCATGACCACAAAGTAGTCTTATAATAAAACACTACCGAGTTCAGGAGGGGGAACCATCAGCGAGGATATCGAAGTTTTGTACAAATCCGTCTGGTACCTTCGGGACTAGCACTTAGAACTTATTAACCTTGAACAAATCAATCAGTGGCTTGTTGTGCTAGGGACACATATAGAATGGAGGTTGCAAGTCTCCGAACCATAGAATACTTCGCACGTATGCATGACTGATTTGGGATGATTCCAAAGGAAACAACATTGACTTTCTCGAATCCATGATGGCAACTTGCATCAAATGCACATGAACTGGACGAAGTCACTTCTTACATCCGAACATATGCTTCATGAACTAGCATGAAGAAATGCTTTCAAAAGTTTCCAACACTAGCTTAATGTTCAACAAAATCATGGAGGAGATAAGGATGTTGTCAATGGGCTCAACAACAATTCATCCGGGTTTCCTTTTAAAAGGAATTCCATAGTTAAGTGAACACGGTGATAGCATTGGTCAGACCAAAGAATATAATGGTGTATGCTCGAGGAAAAACCACGAGTAAGACAACATTACGAACATCGTTGGTTCTGACCTGACTTGAGGATAGCCCACACCCAAATCAAAGGTTGGACAAGATGATAGGTCCATTAACTGATCACGAGGGTCAGTCGATGAAATATCAACTTTCTTCAACACACACATACAAAGGTTATCCCTTTGAAATGAACTAAGTCAGACAAGCTTCTATCTTCCAACTCTCCAAGTTGATGCATAGCTTACCCAACTAGCTCAGGGGTATCCAACACGGATTCTTGGAGAAAAAGTGGTTTATTGGAAAACCAACTTGATCACGAGCTCAACATAATAGTCAGGGGACAACCTGGTGATACTTCCGAGAAGGAATTCGGAAAATCACGAACCACCGGTATGTTACTAAGCTCAAGAACAATCTTGCTTTCCATGACAGGACGATATGATCACAAGAACAAGGGATCGGCACAATCCTAACTCATTGATCGAGGGGTGCACCGGAAATAAGGACTAGGTAGCACAATCAACCTTAGGGTGACGATTCAATAATCAACACGCTAAGAATGAGGTTATCGTCCATTTAACTACCAAGCAACGGAGTTGCTAGCAGTATTGATTTCACACACCATGATTCACTTGTCGGCATTCCGGTTACAAAAACACGGAAACCGAGGAATGAACAATGATGGCAAGAAGTATCACTATACCAAGAGTTCATAGGATGGTGTGCAATTCCCATGACATTCTTGATATAAAGATGGTAATACTCCAAGGTAGAACAGAGCAACAGCAAGATTAGCAATTTGATCTGCGGAGTACGACTGCTTTGACCCAACCCTGGAAATGGACAAGGTACTGGAGTTTGTTTCTCCTAGTCATTCCGGAATAGATGGCTTGACGGACCACAAGAGTAATAGGAATGCACGTATACTCTTGACTATCAAATGATAGACCAGGGTTAGAAGACAACTAAGAGGGACAACTCAAAGAACATATAATTTCCTGAGTTGTGGATGCATAGATTAGTATGTCGAACCAAGTTCAATATGTTTCTTCCGGATAACCCATGCAGAGAGGTAGGACTGGCAGAGTCACGATTTATGAATGGAGAACTCCTCAAGAGTACTCTGATTGTGATCTTTTGGTTCAAATAACTTCTGCCTGAATGGTTCATAGTATTTGGAAGAAGGAAAATACCATGGACCTCGAGGACTAATGCAAAAGTTACTAATTTCCTAAAGGAACTAGCAACACTATCAACATGAGATAAATGGGGTGAATCTCGGGTTCAGAACCTAGAAATAGAATGCCTACTAACTAAATGGCATCACGGGATGCTTTCGATAATGACAGCCAGAATCATCACACTGGAAACACAGATCATGGCTAGACCACTAGATGATCCCCTAAGCACTTAGGGTCATAATTATTAACTCCAACATATATGTCGAGGCAATAAAGTACCTCAACTCACTAATTTGTGTGATTAATCTGACCAAAAGGACATCAGGAATGGGAAGAAGGGATTTGCAAATGCATCAGACTGTTTAGAAACCTGGGATGACACGGACAGCATAACGGCTATAAATGCTCAAAAAGATTTGAGACATGCTACAAAAATGGTGGCATAGCCACTCAGAAGCACAATTCCAAGGTTTCGAGATCAACAGTTAACATATAGAAGTCGTAGGAACTGAACTCAAGCTTAAATCCAACAATCTTATAAGTCTACAGGTTAGTAACACGTGATCCTGATAGAAAGAAGAGAAAGCCTAGTTCCTTAACCCCGTAGGAAAGATAAGATGACTCAGATCAAAAGGGCATAAGGTATAAGGAGTAAAAAGAGCCTTACGTTCCATCCCACAATCAATTCCCTTATATAACTAAAGAATTTCTAGACTCAACTTCGACCAGTTTGGCTTGGTAATCCTACAGGCAGTCAAGCTCTGATACCAATGCTGTCAGGACCCCGACTCAGTGCCACACCGATCTAGGATATAACACATCATATCACTTTGCGGCCTCACGCACGGTATTCCCACGGGTGCCACCTTACCTGGCCTGGGACCGTTTGCGCCTTTTGGCTCACGTATATGATAGTGCTGCTAGCATCCATATGACAGAGAACCTGGGCTGACATGGCTAGTCGTGAACCCAAAGTGGCACTAACTTACAGGGACAGGCATCCATGACCCAGCATCGAACATGTCGGTCATCAGCGAGTGAATCCAGGCTGTAGCACTGGGCTAGCAGGACTCCGGTGAACCGGGCTGTAGCGGGCGAACAGGACTCCGGTATTCATCGCGTGACATTTCCCCGAAGGGACAGACACAGGAACGAAGAAGGACACATGCCGGCCAGTCTAAGTGTTCCGGAGCAGTAGCAAGCTACCATGGCTCAGTGGAAACACTAGGAGACATTTCCCGGTAAGAGAGGCTACTAAGGATAAACAACTAGATAGTCAGATCCCACACATACCAAGCATTTCAATAACATACACACAATATGCTCGATATGTGCAAATACAACATGGCATCACAACATGACTCTACAACTCAAGTATTTATTCATTAGGCTCCGAGGAGCGAGATATTACAAACAGGGGTCTCATGACCCAATATTCAGAGCATACAAGTCAAAACACAAGCGGAAGCTATCATGTCTGAGTACAGACATCTATAAATGAAAAAGGCTGAGAAGCCTAACTATCTACCAAATCCTGCCGAGGGCACAAGATCGTAGCTGAGGTAACAAGCTAAACATCGAAGTCCACGCGGAACTACTAGCGAGACCGAAGTCTCTCTGCAAAAACATAAAATAGGCAAACGTGAGTACAAATGTACCCAGCAAGACTTACATCAGAACTAACTACATATGCATCATTATCAACAAAGGGATGGTGGGGGTTTAACTGCAGCAAGCCAGCTTTGACTCGGTGGCTATCCTGAACTACGACTGCAAGTAACTCTTTTGAGGTGGCGCACACGAGTCCACATATTCACCATATCAATACACCACTATGGATCCGCTCCCGTCTCCCTACGAGAACGCCATCCATAGCACTCACGCTTATCTTGCGTATTTTAGAGTATCCACTTTCACTTGTCTATGAACTGATATAAGCAACCCAGAAGTCCTTTACCGCGGACACGGCTATTCGAATAGATGATGTTAACCCTGCAGGGGTGTACTTCTTCATACATGTTTCCACCACTTAGCGTCTGCACACGACATGTGCTCGGCAGACTTCAAGCAAAAGCCGACGTGGGTGTAGACCATGACCTACCTAAACACCTAAGTCTCTAGTCCAGGTTTATCGCCTATCCAGGTTCCATCCGCAGGGAGTCCGGCCAAGGTTTCCCATACGGCCCCGAACGATGTGTACAGGGTTCCCGAGATACCTAACGGGTATTCGGTACACCGTGCCACGTACCTACCGCATCAAAGCCCACCCCTACGGTCAGCGCTGTCCACGGCCTCCAGTAAGCTACAAACACCAGAAACTACTTGCAACTCCTGGACAGAGGACTAGGGTGAATAAGAAGTCGAGCGGGGTCATATTTCAGGGCCCAATGTATGGTAGTAGCTGAATCATGGATCACAAACACAGAACTCAGTTCCTAAGGACGGCTTCAATGAGACAACCCACCATGTACTCCTACATGGCCTCTCATCGCTACCTTTACCAAATCGTGTTCACCACTTAGCTCACACACAGTAGGACATGTTCACACACCTCTAATTCATCCCCGATGAATCAGACCTGACTCAACTCTAAGTAATAGCAGGCATGACAAACAAACATGAATGAGTAGGCACAACATGGCTCAAACAACTCCTACTCATACTAGTGGGTTTCATCTATTTACTGTGGCAATGACAGGTCATGCAGAGGATAAAGGGGTTCAGCTACCGCAGCAAGTAACAAATGACTCGTTGTTGTCCTAATGCAGTAAATGAGAGCAGGGCGAGAGAGTAGGATTGTATCGGAATGAGCAAGGGGGTTTTGCTTGCCTGGCACTTCTGAAGATAGCATTGAGTCTTCATAAGTGTCAACGATCACAACGTTGGAACATCGTCTACCGAGAGGGGACAGATACCGGCAATAGAGAAGAAATACAATCAATGCAATGCACAATATGATGCATGCTCATGACATGGCAATATGAGTGTGTTGGCCTAGTGCAACTACAACCAGATGGATTTGGGTCGTATTGAGCCAAAGGTTTAACCCCAAATTCAAACTATGAATTCAAATGGTGCCTTATCATGTTTTGCACTAAACAGCAAGGTTAAGTTGTTTAAACATGCATGAAACTAGTACAGATGGATAGATTGGATTTTTCTGATCATTTTTCATATATAAATTATTTAATTTGGAGTTACGGTTGAAGTTCTGGAATTTTATACTATTTTCTGGAATTTCCTGAATTATAATAAATCCAGAAAATGACGTACTGCGTCAGCCTGACATCATCATGACGTCAGCAGGTCAACGAGGCACGGTCCGGGTCAAACCTGACCAGCGGGGTCCACACGTTAGTGACACAAGTGACTAACAGAGTTAATTAATTCTAACTAATCAAATTAATAGCCACGGGGCCCACTGTCAGTGTCAGCAGGGGTAATTAGTCCTAAACTAATCTTGTCAGGTGCAGGGCCCACGCGTGTTAATCCCAGGGAGGTCAAACCCCTGGTCAGCGGGGTCAAACCCGCCGGCGACTCGACGCCGGAAAGGCTCGGATTTGGTCCTCCGTCGACCAAATCGACGGTGGAGATGCACTACGCGTAGCTGGGGAGCTCGCGCATCGAGTGGTGGTGGCGGTTGGGCTCGGGATGGTCGGAAAGGACGCCGACAACGACGTTGGCGGCTGCCGGAGCTCGGGCGAGCTTCGGGTCGTCGCTAGAAGGCAAGGCAGGAGGAGCTGGTGGTGGCTACGGGCTACTGAGGTTGCGGTGAGCACGACCGTGGGCTCGGGAGCGAGCTGCGGTGGCTCTGGCCACGGCCACGCCATGGCCGGCGGCGAGAAGCTCTCGGCCACGGTGGTTAGCACGGCTACAGCGGCCTTACAGAGTAAAGGAGAGGGGAAATCGGTTTAGGGGCTCACGGGGATCATGCAGGGAGGGTCAGCGAGCTCGGGGAAGCACGAACGGCGGCGAATCGATGAGGAGGTTGACGGCGGCCGAAGGTTGAAGATGAGCTTGAGGGCGACGCTGCAGGGCTTCCGGAGGGCCGTGGATCGGTGGGGAGGAAGAGGGGGTCGAGGCGGAGCTCCTGAGCCCAGCGGCAGGGCGAGGGGTGGCCAGTGGCCGCGACGAACGGCGTTGGTGGCGATGGCTACGTTCGGGCGAGTGAGAGAGAGGAAGCAGAGGAGAGGAGGGCCACGGGGAGAGTGATAGAGAGGTCGAGGGGGTTCGGCATCTCCGTGGCATCGTCTAGGCGCATCGGAGAGGGGCCAGGCAGGCAGGGAGGGAGGAGGTGGCCGGCGCGGGGCGGGCACGCGCCTCCGTCCTTCTAGCGAGGGAGGAAGACGACAGGGAGGAGGCGGTGATGGGCTGGGCCGTTGGAGCTGGGCCGGTTGGTGGGCGCCAGGTAAGTCCAGGTGGGTTCTCTCTCTCTTTCTTTCTCTTTTCTATTTTCTGCAATTGGTTTCGATTTGAGTTAAAATATCAAATCATTTTTCTAGAACTTTCTGTAAATTGTATGTGAGCTCAAGAACTAGTCCAAGGTCACAGGAAACTTACAAAAATATTTGAACTTTATTTCTTCTATAATAGAAATAAATTCAACTCAAATATGTCATTGGTTTAAGTCAAAGGCCCAAAAATAAATAATTCTGTGATTCCAAAAATATTGGTTTGAATTTTACCTCTTACCAATATTTTCAGAGTAACAGGAACATTTCTTTGGACTCATTTGAAGAGATTTAAATGTTGGTTATTTTTAGAGGTCTTCTGAGGCTTTTGAAAATTCCTCAATTCAAATTTCATTTGAATTAAAACATGATGCTCACATGAGGGTCTAGCCTAGTGCATAACAGGACCAGGGATGTGACACACAAAGAGACCATCGCAAAGAAACCATGACCGTGGGGTGCACAGGACGGATGTTGAAGTTATTATAGATCACAACTCCACTATCTTGTGTTGGTTCAAAGAGTGAGTTCTGGCTAATCCCCCGGAAGAGGCATGTCCGAACGGAACACTCATATACGCATTAGCACATGGCCCCTCAACTTATCAAGCATATGATATCAATGGATACACGTTCTACATGGAGGAGAAAGATATAAACAGTGATGATCAAAACTCAGGGGTGACGATGGAAGCCATGATCGGGAATGTAATTGAAAGATATTACGGAAGGGTCGAAGAGATTTGGGAGCTTAACTACTCTGGATTGCATAACACGATGACATTCCATGTCAGATGGGCTAAGAATATGCAGAGAGAAAACCGGCATTTCACTACCATGTGTATACCCAACTCCGATAGCGGTACCATCAACGCCATCGCCAAAAATGAGCCATGGGTACACGCTAAACACGTGACGCAATGTTTCTTCATAACTGACCTGATCAATCCCAGCCGTGTTGTCGTGAGGAGAAGCAATAGGAGCATCCCAGAATGGATGGAGTCACCAATGAGGAAGACAATGACCAGTACGGTGATCCGATGAGGGAAGATGATGCTGATGACGATGAATCATACGTCAAAAGAAGAATGAAGACTAGATTACCTACGAAAGATTGTAATCCCTGGAGAAGGAAAAGTCACGACCATGGGCTCAATTATTTGACAACGAACAAAAGAGGGAAGAAGACCAGCCTGAAGCGTCGTCGTCTCCCAAGCTAACAAACTAATCCACAAATTTTGTGTGTGTCTATTTTGTATACTACTGTTAGCGGTCAAATGATGTAATATATATTATACTAATGATTATCCGAAGGGTAACAGTGGTATTGCTCCAACGGCAGACCACATTAAACCCTAGCTAGCTAGAGCTATATATACCCCTGCTATACAAACTTGTACAAATGCAAATGAAAGATAAGAAAAAGAAAAGTGTAAATGAAAGAAAAAGAAAAAGAAAAATAAAAAGAAAGAAAGTTTTATAAAATGAAATGAAAGAAAAAGAAAAAAGTACTAATAAGTTGTGGAAAATTAAATAAAGAGAAAATGAAAAATAAAAAGAAATAGAAAAAGTTAACAGTAACGCGGTTTGTGCTGGGCAGCACTATAGCTAACTTAGCTATAGCACATTTTGCCAGTCCGCGCTATAGCTAAGTTCCCTACAGCATCGAGAGCTCCTATCTCTTCCTCTGCAGTCTCGCTCGTTGATCAATCCCCTTTTCTCCAACGCCACCGCCGACGCTGCATAACCCACACTGACGCCGACGCCGGACTCGACCTCAGCCCTGACCCGACGCCGCCCGTCACCACCTCCCCCTGGCCCGGCCCCTCCCCCCGTGCTGCTTCTCCCCCGACCACCTCAGCCGCTCCCCCGAGGCAGGTTTCCATCCCTCCCTCCCTCTCTCACTCTGTCCAAAAAAATTTGGTCTCTGCAGATAGACCCTGACCCCCTCAGCCCCGGCGACCCCTACCACGACGCCGACAACCTCAACCCCAACGCCAACCCCGTCAACCCCGGTGACCCCGACCCCGACGCGCGGTGAGTCACCACCTTCCTTTCCTGCTGTTCTTAAATTAGCATGTACGGTGTCCAAATTAGGGCCAATTTTTCTATGTAGGGTGTCCAAATTGAGTTCATGATAAGCATTTGTTAGTTTATGTTGGTGTCTGTTTGAGGTTTTTTAAATTTGTAGTTGATGTCCGTTTGTAGTTCATGAGCCAAAACAAAAAGTAAATGCATATGAAATTGAGGATTTTTAATTTGTGGTTGACGTCCATTTTGAAAATGATGATAAATGAAAATGAAAATTAGCTTATGTTGCTACCCATTTTGAAAATGATGATAAATGAAAATGAAAATTAGCTTGTTTCTAAACAGAGAATGATGAGCAATAGCATGCATGTGATGACACACATCACTTGACATGCAGATGAGTATGCCCATGCTCACACTTGTTTACACAGGACTTGTCAAACTTTCACTTTGATGGTTGCATCTCTGTGATTGTTAGTGAAATGCTACTTCAACACATAGTGCTTATTGTCATTTGCAGGGAAATCGATTGCGAGTGGCCTATGTTTTTTTGGAAATGTTGATTCATTTCCATTCAGGCAAATTTCAAGCGCTCTATATGTGCACTTTCTAGCAAAGTCATGCCGAAATATTCCATAAATTTCGGCATGACTTGTGCTAGAAAGTTGGACATATCGAGTTCTCGATATTTGTCGCAACAGGAGTGAAATGACATTCAGGCAAAACAAAGGTCACTTTTTTGTCATTATTCACTTTATTATGTAAAGCCCGATAATTAAACGACTACGACATTGAACCCTAGGAAACATGACCAAGACCGATGAGGCCGGAGGTTCTCCATCCCAATTAGGTCGAGCACACACCTACCTCGACTTTCTGGCTGATCAAGAGAGACAACAATTAGTTGGGTGTGAGGACCCCCTTGTCATGACGGACGATGACGATGCCACCAGCAACACCGGCACTGAGACTGGCGCTGATGATGTTGCTAACTTCAACACGGAAGGTGGGACCTCCCAAGCTAGTGAAGGAAAGAAGGAAAAAAGGACACGAGGCCCAAATGAGCTCGACACAGAAAGACTGGTGGTCAAACCGGTGCACCCTGGCGAGTTCGAGCCGATAGAGCCGCAGGAAGTGGCAGCGGGTTACGGCAACCAACTAGCATGCATCCTACGGGATACTGCTAATATCAACACCACAAAAATACGGAAGAATGAACAGTTGAAGAAGCTGCTCCTGACTAGGTTGCACGCAAGATTCCTGTTCCCCGGTCGGAAAGACGATGTTGACCCATGGGATGATGATGGCATGAGAAAAATCAACAACAAAGCCCTAGGGAAGTTCAGCAACGCATTGAGTGCCTGGACAACTAGGGTGAAAAAGGCGATTGAAGTAGACCATGAAACCTACGCCGAGGTTGTTGCAGACAATCCAAAAATTATGACAGAGGACATTAAAAAGTTCAAGGAGACTTGCAATGAATAAGCTGCCAAGGTCAGGTCGGAGAGAGGCAAGCAACTGCAGGCAAAGAACATGGGGAACCACCGCCTTGGAAGTCGTGGTTACACGGGAAAGAGGCCCGCGTTGGCTAAGGAGGACACATGATGTGAACGTCAGGGGATCCCATACCATTGGCTGAGTTCGCCGACCAGCAGGAGCACGACTTCATTAGGGACGGATTCTCTTG
This sequence comes from Triticum dicoccoides, assembly GCF_002162155.2. Lineage (NCBI taxonomy): Eukaryota > Viridiplantae > Streptophyta > Magnoliopsida > Poales > Poaceae > Triticum > Triticum dicoccoides. The sequence continues at coordinate 231,019,850 of NC_041387.1, read as the reverse complement.
GGACCCCAAAAAAAGATTTTTTCATCGATGGGCAGACTAGGAAATTCATGAGATTACATGTAATTATCCTTGTATCACCAAACATATTAACTTCTTATCAATGAAGTCTACTACATTCTAGTCGCATTCGTAAATGATTCATGCTCCATTTTGTAGAGAGAGCAACACAAGGTTGCCGTCGAAAGCGACTCGTCGACTCAGTTGACTCAGTCGTCGGCGAAGTAGAAGTGGGACACTCCTTTCAACCGGGCCATGAACATTATGATGGGACACCCGCTGGGCCAGCGACCAAAATATGGACCCGGTGCCACGTGGAAGGACTATTATAATGAGGACCCCAAGGCTAAAAGAAAAAGAAAGAAGTTCAGTCTAGTCACTATTGACGAGAAGGTGGCGTGGGCGATTGAGAAGACAAAAGCTGAGACCAAAGCTGAGGCAATCCGGCAAGCGGTAGCTGCCTGTAGACATGATAGGGTGGCTGCATTTACAAGCTTGATTCCATCTCTGGTCACTTGGGTGCAACAAAATCCAAACGCGCCACCAACTGATTTTCCCATGCCCAGCTTCACCGGGAGCAACTCAATGAACACTGCACCAAAACCCGTACCTAGTATGGCAACCGCACCCGCACCTACTCCAGCACCTGCTCCTGCACCCAGCTCTCACAGCAGCCCTGGCTTTGTCACTGGCTTGAATCTCGGGCCGTCGACATTGGCTGAGCTCGATGCCCTCACGGTAAACACGCGTCGTATCCTCATCAACTCAACTAATTAATTAATCTTCAGTTGCCATTCTTTTTGGATATCTGACGCCACACGTATATGTCTTTGTAGACTGACTCCACTCTGTGCACCCTCCTTTACCACATGAAGGGCGGGTTGGTGGATGTTGGGAAGGGTACTATTGTGAAGCCCATGGATCAATTGTTCCACCACCGGCGGATGTCTGATAATGCCTTAAGGGTCTCTCTGGCGAGTGTGAAAGCGTGCTACGAGGGTTTCCCTCGTCTGATACAAACCGACGAAGAGGATGACGACACCCCCACGCAGCTTGGCCAATGCAATTGGCCGATCCTGTGACTGAAAAATCTTCTTCATGTCGAGGTGACTAGGAGCACACCAACAGGACATCACGAAGGTATGACAACAACCACACCTACACAAGTACAACCATCGTATGTGCTGCTTGCTGAGATTGAGATACACGAGGATGGAGGGCCAACCATTTCGACAGATGATGCCATCTGCCCCATGGAAAAGGATATGGATCATGACATGTAGGAGGCCGATGACCCTCTCCAGTATTTCTATATCCGCTATGACAATGAAGTAACAATGACTCAACCATATGAATATGAGATGCATGTACCAGAGCCGGAACATCCTCGGGAGTGCAAGAAGTCTTTGTTCATGCAATCCTCGCAAGACACGCCTCCAAATGCCGGTTCCACCCAAGCTCAACTAATTAGCCAGAGTCGTCCAATGCTGAGCTTGACAACACTAGGGGTGGTTCTCAGGGAGGGTCTCACAGACTCACCAGCACCTGAGCCCACCAAGAAGAAGCAGAGGAAGAGACCAACGGCGAAAAAATCCAATAAAGCTGGCAATGTTGGTTCTAGGAGCCAGTCGCCTTCGACCAAGGTTGACAGGGTACCGATGAAACATGCGTTGTTAATCCATGTCTCGGGAGAGCCAATGGTATCAGAGAATGCAGTAGCTGCCATAATAGGGGATCTCAGGAGACTCCATGACCATGTGCTTTCGACAAAGAGAAGCCTCCTATCCTCGGATGATCCAGGATACCCAGTTTATACGGTTCATGTTCCGAGCAGTTGCAAGATGTACGTCCACACATGCCCCATGGACCTCTTCTTCCTGTGATTTGATTTCATCTTCCAGATGTTTCAAATGAGGACACTCAATTTTATGTTCGTCCGCCTGTATGCGCTGCACATGAACTACATCGTCAAGAGAGAGCAAGTCACTGGTCTTGCGGTCGCGGACCCATACTACATGCATGAGGGCTTCTTGTCAATCAACAACGCCAACCGTCAATATGTGAGTCAGTACATCGAACAATTCTTGGTCAGCAATAAGGACAAAGAAATGATTCTCCTACCTTATCATCCCGAGCAAGTCATCCCCGGATAGAACTATAACACATGCATCCTTTTGTGCATTTCAATAATTTCTTTGCACGCATGGAGGCTAACTTGATCGTGTATTTTGCGCAGCGGGGGGGGGGGGTGTCTTGCCATTCTCATCGTTCTTTACCCACGTTACTCCCACGCTCTATATTTGGACCCATCCAAGTACATACAGAAGAAAGATTACACACACATAAAGTATGTTCTAGACAGAGCTATGCTGGGCTTCAGAATGCGGGGTGGCTACATTAAATGCAAAAAAAACAAATAAGGCAGGGCTCCATTTCGGCCACAAGACTGACTTCTGTTGCATCCAGCAACCTGCAAGAAGTGAGAATGGTGGATTCTACGTCATCCATCTAATGATGGAGTACAGAAGGGATGTGCAATCACTTTGCATGAAATCTTCATCCGATACCCATATCAAGAGATGGGACGAAGCCTTCGGAGACATGCTGGATAATAGACTTTGAAATGATTTCTATCGGATCAAGTATGAAATTGCATCCATCATCATGAAAGATGTCCTCGAAGAGAATGGGATGTACTACGGCGGCCCAATATCGCGAGCTGACGTCCGAACCCGCATTGCCCTACAGCGTCAGGACATGACGTCTTTCACTAATCTTGGGTCCATCTCCCGGATATGGAAATATGGGAAGAGTGCACTACTTAAAAACAATTTGTCTCTTTAGTTACTTGTTACTTTATGTACGAAGAAACTTTGAATGTCTCAGTACGACGAAACTATTAGATGTAAATGGTGTTGCGCTCTAGTTAATTACTTTCGGTACAATAAAATTTGTTAACTATGTTTACTATATATGTTGCTTCTATTTCATAACTATGTTTACTATTTCATAACTATGTTTACTATATACTATGTTTACTATATGTGTGTGTGTGCGTGTGTGTGTGCATCTCTGATAGGTATATAGATCACATATGGCGAGGAAGTGATATGTCGTGTATGTAGGGCATGTTCCGGGTGTGTACGATGAGTGGCCAGAGTGGTAGGCCCAAGTATCTGGCTTCTCAGGTCGAAGCCAGAAAGGGTTTGATAGTAGAGCGGAAGCTGAAGCTAGTTACTTGAGATTCATAGCACAACAGGGGATTCAGAGCCAGCGCCGCAAAAACTACTACATACTACCGCTTTCGATCAACGTGATCGCTCTTATCTTCTATGCGGTCATATCATAGTCTACATAGAAGATGAAACATGAGTATGTGACCATGTAGTTTCATGTATTGGGAACTTGTAATGACTTGTAATGCTATTTCGAGACATGTGTTCGACCATGATTGATGATGATGAGATACTTGAGACATGTTGAGACATCTAATAACTTTGGCTCATCGATGACTCACTTGCATTTCAATGAATATGCATGTTATTGTATAAACGGTGGATTTGTTTAAATGTGTACAGAGCCAAAACGCAAAAAACCTACAAAAGCTGGCAGTGGCATGGGGCTAAAGATTACCAGTAACACTTAGATAACAGTAGTGCTGTCTTGCTACACGCGTTGTAGATAATTATCAGTCGTGCTCGAGGGAAGAGTGCTACAGCTAGCTTCGGCTACCAGTAGTGTAAGTTATTAAAAACAAGTGCTACTGCTAAAAAATAGCTAGCTATTGGGTCAAACAAGCACTACTAGGGCTGTAGCAGTAGCGCGCCTGAACACGCTACTAATAGCAAAAAAACAGCGCTACTAGTAAGGGTTTTCCTAGTAGTGTAAGCCTATCGGGCACAAATCACACAGAGGGACCAGCCCCCTGCCAGCCCTTGCCATCATAAGTCACTGTGACCACCCTGATCGAAGTAGCGTTTGAGTTGAAGGGTGTGAGCACCTAAGTTTCAAAGGATAGCAGGGTTTTCTTATGCACAAGGCTTTATTTACAGAACACGTATGGATGACAGGATGAACCTAGCTGTTTGCTTGCCATAGACCACAGCCCTGGCTTGTCTTCTCACCTCCTCTTGGGGACTGAGTCCATGGTAGGAGCCCGTAGTTTATGCATATGAAGATGATGTCAGATGCGATCTTCTCTACATGAACATGCAATGCTCATGATATGGTTATACATTCAAGCACTTGTCAAGGGCCCCCAGTGCTTTGTTTATTTCTCTGTTGCTCAGGGTCTGCGCCTTGCTTTGTACAAGGAGTTACATGCAATTGGGGCAAGGCATGTACAAAAGGGTGGCTGCCGGGCAGGGCCCGACAGTTGGGCCTTATGGGTGGAACTTGAAGAGATGCTCAATATTCCATGAGTTTTGCAGTTGAGTTCCATCTCCAATCTCCAGATGGACTGCGCCAGGTCTGGTGACTCGTACTACCCGGTAAGGGCCTTCCCACTTTGATGATAACTTTTTTGCACCATTGGTGGACAGAACGCGCCTAAGGACAAGGTCACCTTCCTCAAAACACTGGGCATGAACCCTACGGCTATGATAGCGTTGCAAGGCTTGCTGGTAGCGTGCAACAGATGTAGCATCCCAGAGATGGTTCTTCTCGAGAAGCACAGTGTCTTGTCGCCGGTGCTATTATTGCGCTTCTTCATCGGAGGCAAGCACTCAAGGTGACCCGTAAATGAGTTGCATGGGGAGAACGCTTCTGCCCCATAGACTACGGAGAAGGAAGTCTTCCCAATAGCTTGATTTAGTGTTGTTTAGAGGGACCAGAGGACCACCGGTAGCTCATCGAACAATCGCCTTCCGCACTTCAGTAGCTTATCAAATGTTCTTGTCTTGAGGCCCCGCAACACTTCAGTGTTTGCCCTCTAAGCTTGTGCATTTTTCTGGGATGTGCAACAGAGGAAAATGAGATCTTGCTTTCGAGGATTTGAACATATTTCATGAAAGCGCGGCTCGTGAATTGTGTGCCATTGTCGGTGATGATTCGAGTTGGGACTCCAAAGCGGCACACCAAATCTTTCAACAGCTTGATAGTCGACTGGGCAGCCACCTTCCTCAAGGCAGCTACTTCCGGCCACTTTGTACACTTGTCGATTGCAAAAAACAAGAATTCAAAGCCCCCGGCAGCTCGTGGGAAAGGGCCGAGGATATCGAGCCCCTAGACCAAAAACGGTCATGACAAAGGGATTTTCTGAAGTGCTTGGGCTGGCAGATGGATGTTCTTGGAATGGAACTGACAGGCTTCACACTTGGTGACTAGCTCGACCGCATCTTGGAAGGCTGTGGGCCAATAGAATCCTTGTCAGAATGCTTTCACAACTAAATCCCTTGATCCAACGTGGGAGCCGCACATGCCTTTGTGTATTTCTGCTAGTAGTTCCTTTCCTTCTTCCCGACAAATGCACTTCAATTTAACACCGTTGGGCCTCCTTCTGTACAAAGTGTCATTGACAAGCTGGTACATACTGGCACTCCGGGCTACTCTTTCCACTTCTTTCTCTTTGGGAAGTTCTCCAGTTTGGAAGAAATGGGCTATGTGCCTTGCCCAAGTGGGAGCTTGAGGCTCAGCAACAAGGACTAGCGGCACCTCCTCATTCATGGGGGTGCATCCCTCGACCGCAAGGACCAGTGGTCCAGCTCGAGGGTGTGACCCAGCAATTGAAGGGGAGTTGTTTTCGGCAGGGTCCCTGCCACAAGCCCCGAGAGAGGCTTACCGGAGTCCAATTTCCTCCTCTTTCGGTCCATTTATATTGGGGATACAAAGGGTTGAGTAAGATGGAGAACAAAAGTTCCTGGTTCCACAGGAAGCTTTTGCGCAGCACACTTCGACAGGTGATTAGCTATGTTGTTTTCCGCACAGGGTACGTGCTCTTTTTGCAACCCGTCAAAGTGCTCCTCTAATGTTTTCACTACCTTGACGTATGCCTCCATCAATGGACTTTGGTAATCCTTGTTGACTTGTCTCACCACAAGTTGTGAGTTTCCTTGGATGATCAACTTATTCATTCCCAATTATGTGGCAATCCTCAGCACGGCAAGGAGCCCTCATAATCGGATGTATTGTTGGTTGCCTCGTCCTAGGGAAAGTGGATATGGACAACGTACTTCAAGTGCTCTCTAGTGGGAGCAACAAGAAGCACGCCAGCCCTTGCACCTTGTATGGAGAAGGCACCATAAAAATACATGATCCATTCTTGGGGTGATTCCTTGCCGGGGATAACTGTTTCCAACACTTCCTCGTCAGGGGTTGGCGTCCACTCTGCAATAAACTCTTCCAATATCCTGCTCTGAATTGTTGATGTGGTTTCAAACTTCAGGCCAAAGCTGGATAACTCCAATGCCCATTCTACTATCCTACTGGTAGCCTCTGGGTTCCGGAGTATCCTTTGCAATGGAAAGCGTGGACAACCATGATCTCATGGGTTGGAAGTAGTGGCGTAGTTTCCTTGAGGCCATCATGAGACCAAAAATCTACTTTTGCATGTCAGAATACCTACATCTATCCCCCTGTAACAGGGAGCTGGCGAAGTATACTGGGTGTTGCACCACTTTCTTCCTCGCCGCGGCCTTGGGGTTGTGTCCGCTGTCGTGCTTCTCTTTGTCCTAATCCATATCTGACCTTGTCGGGTTGTTCTCTTTTTCTTCCCTTGGAGGGACATCTACTGAGGCTGTTGTCTCCTCTACCTCCCATTGTGCTACTAACGTTACGCTGACCACTTGATTAGTTGCCGTCAGATATAGTAGCAATGACTCTTGTGGTTTGGGTGCAACCAAAGTGGGCACATAAGATAAGTAGGTCTTCAAATCTTTGAATGTCGCATCTGCTTCCGGTGTCCACTTCATAGGCCCTGCCTTCCTCAAAATTGTGAAGAATGACAAGGCGTGCTCGACAGACATGGAGATGGATCTTCTAAGTGCGGTAATGCACCCCGTCAAATGCCTCGTATCCTTAACTGTCTTGGGTGCTTGGATATGATCAATGGCATTGATCTTATTTGGGTTGGCTTCAATCCCATGGTGGGACACAAAGAAACCAAGTAGCTTGTCGGAGGGAACACCAAACACACACTTCTCCGGGTTTAGCTTCAAATAGATCTTCCAAAAATTAGCAAATGTTTATTCCAAGTCCTGGATGAGGGTTGATTTGTCCTTGGTCTTGAACACAATGTCATCCATATAAGCTTCAATGTTCCTGTGCAACTGTGGCTTGAAACCAATTTGGACTGCCCTTGCAAAAGTGGACTCGGCACTCTTCAACCCGAAAGGCATGTGCACAAAGCAGTATGTGCCACATGGGGTGATGAATGGGGTCTTCTCATCATCTTCCTTGGACATGAATATCATATGGTACTCAGAATATGCATCCAGAAAGGAGAGCAGATCACACCCGGAGGTGGAATCCATGATCTCATCAATGCACGGAAAGGGGAATGGGTCCTTCGGGCATGCCTTCTTCAAATCCGTGAAGTTAATGCAAAGCTTCCGCTTCCCATTAGCATTGCGCACAACCATTGGGTTTGCTAACCATGTTGAATGCATTACTCCTCTGACCAAACCAGCTACCTCAACTTTCTTAATCTTGTCGGCAATGAACTGTTGCCGCTCCAAGGCTTGCTTTTGCACCTTCTGTTTGATGGGTCGGGCATGTGGGCAGACAGCAAGTTGGTGCTCGATTACCTCCCTGGGAGCACCGGCATATTAGATGGTTATCAGGCAAACACATCGATATTTTCCTATAGGAAGTCAACGGGCACGCTTTCCTATTTGTCATCAATAGTGGCACTGATGGCAAAAGTACCATCAGCACCAGCCAGCCTTGTTGGGACCTTTTTCACATGGGGGGAGCAGCCTTAGCCCTCTTGCTATTGGAACCCTCCGACACATCATCAATGCGTGTCGTGCACTCTGTAGGGGCACGCTTCCCGGATTCCTTGCCGGCGTCCTTACTATCCTTCTTCTTTCATTTGCTTTCCTTCACAGGTACTGAAGTCTCGGCGGCCTCTGCCGCAACAGCGTCCCGATACATCTTATCCATGCATATCATTGCATCCTTCTTAACTGATGGAATGGAAATGACGCCCATTAGGCCTGGCATCTTCAAGGTGTTGTAGGCAAAGTGGGATGCTGCCATGAACTTGGCCAGGGCCGGGCTCCCAGGAATTCCATTGTACGGCAAGGGGAGGTCGACCACATAAAACACAATCTCCTCAGTCCGGTAGTTCAACTCACCCCGAACGTCACTAGCAACGTGGTCTTTCCCTTAGGGCGGCTCCTGCCGGGATTAACTCCTTGAAACATTCTAGTGGCCTTAAGCTCTTCCTCTGCTATCTGGAGCTTGCTGAGAACATGTGGGGAGATCAGATTCAACCCAACCCCACCATCAACAAACTTCTTTGTGACTTTGAGTTTGCGGATCATTGGGGAGACCAACAACGGCAAGCACCCTACCATAGTGGTTCGGTCAGGGTGATCCTCCCCATCAAAGATGATTGGCATGCATGACCATTTGAGCGGTTTCTGTGAACTTGCCACTGGCTCCATGGCATTGACTTCACACGCCCACTGTTTGAGTTGGCGGTGAGAGGAGTGCAAAGATGCACCCCTATCAATGCACAGGGCCTCGGTGGCCTTCTGGAATTCCTGCTCGCTGGTTTCCTCTTCATTCCCTTCATCAATTCTAGTATCGCAATCCTCTTTCTGTCTGCCCCTGGCGGGTTTTCCTTGGTTCCGAGAAGCCTTGCCGGGGCGATTTGCTTCACCGCCCCGGCCCTTCCGCCAGTACCGTTCTGACCCTTTTCCTTATCTTGCTTCTCATACTCATCCCTCTGCTTCTTGACAAGCTGCTCAACTTGATGACACTCCTAAAGATTGTGGCCCTTGATCCGATCAATCTTGCAGTACGGCCTATCACCTTTCCTAGCTTTCTCGGCAGCCGCAGCCTCCCTGCAGTCAGCGCACGCGACAACTTCCTTGTCGGGGGCTTCAACCTTAGCCTTCTTTCCGGTACTAGGCATGCCCAATCTCTCAGTAGTCATCACTGCCTTATCCTTGCACTTCTTATTGCGCTTCTTATTCTTCTTCTTCTAGCTAGTGGTCTCGTCATCATCTTTTAAGTCGATGTCGACACAATCCTCCTCTTCGGGAAGTTTCCTCCCCTCCTCCACCCGAGCACACTTGTCGACCAAGGTGTAAAGCTCCTTCACGGTCTTGGGAAGCCAAACATTCATCTTGGAACGTATCCTACAGTTGTGCACATTGGACTGGAAATCAGCTATCATAGCTGCTGGGTGGATGTCTGGAATATTCCTCTGGACTTTGTTGAACCTTTGCAAGTACTTCCACAGAGTTTCACCTTCTTTTTGCTGGAGGAGCTGCAAATCACTGGGCTGCCCTTGTTCTTGATGGTCACCCATGAAGGCTCCAATGAACTGATGGCACATGTCATCCCAAGACGAAATAGAGTCCTCCGGTAGGTGTATTAGCCAAGACCTCACATTAGACATAAGTGCCAAAGGGAAATAGTTGGCGAATAACTTCTCATCTCTTCCTCCAACAGCCTGAACAGTGATGGTGTAGATGCTAAAGAACTCTGTCGCGTTCAATCTTCCATCATACTTCTTAGGTATCTCTGGCTTGAACATTCGAGCGGACGGCCAACTTACTTGCCGTTGCTCAGGGTGAAGGCAGGGCACCCGTCCTTGAAAGGTAGGTACCCGCCAGCTCCGAGTGCAGGCTCGTCAATGTTGGGGCTGTCACACCCATTGGGTTGGTGGTGATCGTCGCGATGCTGCTCGACGACGGCACGCATGCCTTCCCTCTGCCTGTCCTTCGGGGCTCGCCATGGTTGTTGAGGTGGGGACTGTACCATCGGGGCAGGCCCTTCCGTGCGGCCAGCCACACGAGACGTTGCCGTCACCAGGGGAGGCCGTGGCGAGCCAGCCAGCTGCAATCCTCCCGCCTCAGCGAAACCAATCATGCTTTGGATAGTGGCTCGCCACTCATCCATTTGATCAACCACTGGTGGGAATCTCAACAGCAACTGGGCCCGTGCCATGGCCTCTCAGGCAGTGGTTGGCATGGGTGAAGATGATGAAGACCACTGCGTCGCTCGGCTCCTGATGGCACCAGTGGGGCCTGCGTCGCGCCCTTGCTGCCGTGAGCCAGCCGCCTGGAAAGTGTGGTCATGCAGTAGAGACGCTTGAGGGCCGACGGATCCGTTGGGCACAGTAGCTGAGCTAGCTTGTTCTAGACGCGGTGCGTGCCTCGCGGTCGCACCCGTGGCAGGGGCAGCCAGAGGGTTGCGGTTCGCCTCAGAACAAGCGCCGCCACTATGGTTGTGCCCTTCAACGAGGAGAGGGTGCAAGTAAAGTAATATCCCCACCTGTACCTTGAGGAGTTTGGCCATTGGGATGTTGTTGATGATGTCCTTCCCCGGAGCCTCCCGCTTCTGATTCAGCCGCGGGGATGGTGGTGAAAATGCCTCCCGCGTCGACCACGCCTCCTGCGACGTCCACATCCTCACGCGTCCCCTCATTCCCCGCGATGTTGGTGGTCATGGGCGGCAGAGCCCTTGAGGTGGACGGGCGATTCACGGCTCTCAGCTTCTTCTTAGGCGCCATAGTCGATGACGCCGTCGATGATGAAAATGCCATGAAGCTGACATGCAACAAACACTCTCAGGTTCGTGCAAGTGATCCCCCTACCTGGCGCACCAAAGATGCCACGGGAAACCACGGCCACCTATGGGGATGCGAGGCCCTTTTAGTTCAGCGGGGGGATGGGCATGTTGCACAAAGAGCGAAGAAGCGTCGTGCAGCGCGCCAGGGATCACACGGGCAATTTTACCCAGGTTCGGGCCGCTGTGAGGCATAAAACCCTACTCCTGCTTTGGTGTATTGATGGTGGAAAAGGTGGTGGTGGACGCAACGCACTTTTCCTAACAGAGTTGCCTCAGGCAAAGTAGCTACAAGAGTACGGGCACGTGAGGGCCTGAGCTTGGTAACCTCGCAGACCGAACCCATTTTATGTTTGCCATGGGCCTCCTTTTATAGATCAAGGGGTTACCAGAGTGGCAAATCAGTAATTGCATACTGATTGGATAGCAAACAATGCTATGACACCTAACTCTGAAGGCCTTGCTGGGCTGTTTAATGTCACATCTCAGCATGCTCGGCAGCCTTTGCTGGGCTATTTTGCCAGTTTCGCGCCTGCTTGCTTGACACGTCCCAGGACCGGTGTCACATGGAGGTGTTGCTGTAGAAAGTGACTGCCATGTGGTGAAAAGAAGCCACTTAGACATCTTGGGGCTTGACACCACACTAAGCTGTGACTTGTGTTGCTCATGAGATGGAGCGGTGGCATAGCTGCCTCCGCATGTCTCGGCAGGGCCTGCCGAGATGATTTGGAAGTATGCTTCCGGTGCAAAGCACAACCCAGCCAGGCTCACCTGCCCGGCAAGGATTGTCCTCTCCCATGCTATATCTTGCTTCTCTGGCTTGTCTTGGCCTTCTCGATCTATACTTGAGTCTTCCAAAGGAGTTCATCCTTCTTACCTGGTCTAACCTTGGTGTTGTAATCTTGCCTTTGAGCCTGTGCACAATTTGGGTAACGGACCCTGGGTTTGTTGCACTGACACTCGGGTGTCAGTGAAGTCAGGTGTTGAGGGGTCTTCGGGCTTGGTGACGGCATCTTGGAGATGCATCATGGAGTGGTGGATCATACAGTAGCCATGTCGGGGGTCAGGGGTGCTTGTGCTCGCCGGAACAGAGACAGAGGGGTTGCCGGCAGCAGCCTGACGGTGCTCGGGGTCGATAGGGGCAGGGGTGCCGGGGCTAACTTGCATGTCTGTCGTACGTGATGTTGAACGTGTGCGTGTGTGCATCGTGTGCAAGCACGTGGCCGAGCGGTTGGAGGTGGGAAAAACATTAGCATCGACGAGGCCACCCAAGGACGAGTTTAGGCTTAACTTTTTGCAGCTCCACTGGTTCATTACTTGCAGTGTGCACCTCGCGAGATCTCTTGAACAACCCGCCCCTAAGGGAACCTATGCACGAAAATTCATCTTGAAAGGGTGATGCGAGCTCGCTAGCACTACAAAAAAAACCACTTCCGTGATGATACGTGTTTGTCACAGTAGGTCATTTTTTCTGTCATGCATGTACATCCATTACAATTTTATGACAAAATAAAGATAGTCATACCTGTGCTGTCGTAGAAGTGTTCCATGACAATAACAAAATTATCATCACGGAAGTGTCCACTTCCCTGACGATAAATGGCGCGTCATGGAAGTGCTTTCGTCAAGGGTAACTGACACGTGCCATCAACCGTAACGGGCCGCCGTTAAGCTATCGGGTCCGGTTTCGATCCGATAACCCATTAACAGCCCACACCACACATTGGACCGGAGGCGCCTATGATACATCGACAGGTGGCACATCCCAACAGAGGCCCATTCGGATGAAAGGCCGGCCCATTTGACTTGGTCAAAAGGTAGCGCGCCGGCCAACGGAAGCCTGTAAACGGCCTGTTTGCATATAGCCCATTTATAGCCCGCTAACTCACGACCCATTATGGCCTATCCAAATTTGGCCCGGTAGCATCATCTGGGTCGTCCAATATGATTACACCCCATTGTAACTTCCGGCCCATGACGTCTTTCGGCCCATACTAGGCCCTTTGTAACTCTAGACCCATTAAAGGCCCGTGGTAAAACTGGCCTATTATGAATAGAGTATCGCTTTATACCCATCAACAGCTAATTATTCCATTGGGCCATTTCGAGCCCATGTTAACTTTCAGTCTTCTAAAGACCCATTTATTTTTGTACTCATTTCCAGCAAACGGTTACTTATAGTACGTTACTAGCATGTTCCGCTTGTGAGCCAAATTTAGCCCATGGTTATAGTCGGCCAATTTGTGGCCCATTAACCTGTCGGGATGTTTTCATAGCTTCATCAAATACGGCCCATTAACAACGCATGATGCCTGTCGATAGAGTTAAGCCGGTTACAAATTTTGGCCTATTAACGACCCATTATGGTCGGGCCATAAACGGATGGTTTCCACTCTAGCCCGTCTACGGCCCATTTTGTGGACCGTTATCGGTCCAAGAATAGTACGGCCCATGTTTGGCCAATCGACCATACGACCCATAGAACACCGATGGATCCTATGGCTCGTAGAAGGCCCATGGATCCTACGGCCCATAGGAGGCCCATGGTCACTACAGCAGGTAGTAGGACCATGGTTACAACGGTTCGTATGTTGCCCATGGTTAGTCTGGCCTAGTTATAAAAATAGGTTATCGTGGCCACTAAAAAAAGAGGAAAAAACTATAAGCAAACAACTAAACAAGACAATAAGGAAATAAATAAGCAAGCAACTAATGGTAGGCTATTATGGCTATTACACATATTACAACCACTGGGCACCAAAGTTCGCCACCAATGAAAATATAGGGAGCAAAGCAGCATATTACACACACTGGCCTTCTAAATTGGCCACCAGTGCAAATAAACGTGGCAGAAAAACGATTTCATAACTGAAACAACTTCTGAAGATCTCAAGAAATGTTATCCTGGGTATCCAGCATGCTGGCAATAAGCTTAGCAAGCTTATTAGCTCTCTCCTCTTTGGCGCTAATATCCTCCAACGCTTGCTGTTGCACTAGAAAGTATGCATCTGAATTCTCCAGGGACTTCTGCAATCCTTCGGCTTCTTGTCGTAGAACAGCTGATCGATGTCTTTCAGCTTGTAGTTGAGACTCAGGAAACCAAACTAATTCAGACAATGTGTTCGAATAGCTTATGCCAGCGGTAGTGGTCAGTAACTCGGACACTACACCAAGACAGGACTTTGGGGTCGTCTCACTGTCTTCAAAATAGTTTTCCTTGGTTGTTTTATAAGCTTTGTTGGAGACCAACAAGGATCTCTCAATATCATGAACCTTATCTATATTACTATCTTTACCATTTCTTAATAAGGTACTCTTCCCCAATATCCTATCAGCATTCTAAAAGAAGAAAAAAGCAGACACATAACAGGTTAAGATGTAGTATATGAAACTCATTTTAGTGAACTAGTTCATTAGTAAAGTGGATAGGATTAAAGTAGCAAGTCTTCTATTCCCAATTAGTAAATAACAAATGCATCAAACAAACATATGTCTATGTCCTATGGTCACTCAATTGTCTTGCCAAATCAAAATAGAGACATTGTTTGAATCATTGCAGTTCAAGACAAAACAACATTGAAAGAATACAAAGCATGCGAAACTACATGGCACAACAAGATTTTAGATGGGTACCACGGGTTACATGTACAAGAACACTATTGGCTATGTTGTGATGCTAGTAATGTACATGATATGATAAGTCAACTTTATACACAATTCAAATTGAAAATCAACAGAGCTCTTTACAAGAGAAAACATGTTAAAGAAACATGGTTAAACATACCTGTTGTGCCATTGGAGTTTCGATTGGATCCTTCAAAATAAAAGTAAGTTTGTATGAGTAAATACTGTGATATAAGAGCAAAGTAGTATGCATGATAGAAATGGAATCTTAAATGAGAATAGTTGTTCTTTAGGTTTAAGCACTTGTTCTACACAAACAGTGTATCGTAAGACATAGGCATATAGTACTTAAAAATATAAAATGAGCTCATAGACCTTACCAGTGTCTTGGTTCGGGACCAGTAAAGAACAAGGCGTCCCAATAATCGTCCCATAAATGTGTCTCAGGAGAACGTAAGGGAATTTGATGAGTTTATTTCCCAGTGTAACACCCCGGATACAACTTTCCATATTCGTAACTCCGACTCTTGCCATTTCCGGCTATGTGATTTATTATTTCCTCCGTGGTTGGGTTTTTGTCTGTTGTCTTGCATTTTATTCTTGTTATGCATCTCGTCTCATGTCATCATCTGCACTTCATCTACATTTCATCTGCATGTTTTTCAAAACTTGCATCCGTTCTGGTTCCGCCGGTTCTCTCCGTTGTCCATTCTGAGCCCGACCGCACTCGCACGCGCCCGTGGTACCTCCGAAATATTATTTTATAAGTGTCATAAAAGTGTTCTCGGAATGGGATGCAACTTGTCGTGCGGTCTTATTATAGTGTAGACAGACCGCCTGCCAAGTTTCATCGCATTCGGAGTTCGTTTGACTGCCCAACCGTTAAATAAATAACCGCGATATAGTCGGTATATTTGTCGACGTTTCGGTCTCCGAAACAGTCGCCGGGCCGCACTTCTCTTCTCTCCCCTCAGCCCAAGCACTCTCTTCACAGCCCACTAACCTCTCCTAGCTTCCCCTCTGTCCGGAGGCCGCACGATCGCGATCCGAGGGTCCAAAACCCCAACCCTAACCCCCTCCTTCTATAAATAGCAGCCCCCTTCCAAATTTGGCACCCCTAACCCCTCTCCTCGTTTTCACAGCCTCCTCCCACCTCGGGGGCCGCGCTGCCGCCTTCCTCCTCCAAACCCGGCACCAGCCACCTCACCCCCGCCACTTGGCGTGCCTGGATTCGCCGCGCCGTCACCCGCGCCGCGCTCTCCTCCACTCCCGCGTCGCCACGCGTCCCTGGCCTCTCCCTCCGCCGCGGACCTTCTCCAGCCCATCCGCGGCCCGCCCCGGGCCGATCTGGGCCCGAGGCGCCCGCGCTGCACCGCCGCCCGCCCTGGCGCTCGCCTCCTCCCCGACCTCCAGCGCTCCGCCAGCCAGGCTCCCCGCGAGCTGCTCCGCCTCCCGAGCACCTCGCGCGCTGCCGGCCTCCTCCAGCCGTCGCCGGAGCCGCCCTCTCCGTTGTCGACCACACGTGTCGCCACCCCCCTGCTCGTGACCCCACCTCCTTCCTCTTATTCTCTCTCTCTCAGATCCCTCTCTCCCTCCCGCAGGTAGAGATCGTCCTGCCGCCGCCGTCCCCCGAACCCGGCCGGCATCCGCCAGATCCGCCCCGCGCCGCCCCGATCCCGACCTCCTCCGTCGCCGGCGCGCCACCCTCGCCAGATATTCTTCGCGCCGTCGACCTCCCCTGCCTCTGCGCGTGAGCACAAGGACGAATGCCCCGCCCGTCGCCCGCGTGGGCCTCCCCAGCGCCCGGCCCAGCCAGCGCCAGGAAGGCCCAGCCTCCTCCGCGGCCTGCCCGCACCCCCTCTCCGTAGTTCTGGGCTGAGGCCCATGGTGAGCAGCACCCCCCAGCCCCTTCTCTGTGTTCAGCCCAACAGTGCTCCAGATTCAGACCGTGACTTGTTTCTTCTATGCTGCGAATTTGCTAATTATCCAGGGAATTACAGATTTACAGAAAAGTCCTTGCACTTCATGCATTTAATATCTCTCAAACTGTGCATCGAATTAAAATAATTTATATATGTAAAATGCTCAAAAAATTGTGTAGATTAATAATATGCCACTTTCATCTATGTTAAAAATGTTTAGCATGCTGTTTGTGTTTATTTTGCATAATGCCATGTTAAAATGCTTTATTTCATAACTAAATAACCGTAGCTCCGAATTTAATAAACTTTATATGTAAATGGGGTGGAAAAATGCCTAGTTTAAAATGGTGCACTTTATTTTCCTGTTTAACAACATTCAAATTGTGTTTAGGGCAGAACAGTACCAAATCCATAATTTGCATATGGGGATTTTGGAATTGTTGTTTTGTTGTTCCGGTCTCATTTAAACTTGCCTAGATAGGTAGTTTTCATATGCTTCACCCCTTCCCATGTTTAATAACATTTAATATTGCTGGGTACATAACCGAGAGCGAACTAAATAATTGATGTGGTGTTTCGTCAATATGCAACTCGTTGCATATTGAGCTCCACTTAACTTGTAGTATTGTTTGTTGCACTTTGCCATGCCATGACTCATTAACCGGACATGCATCATACTTGTTTGTGCATCATGCCATGTTCATGCTTGTGCATTTACCATGTTGTTTGTTTCTTTCCGGTGTTGCTTCTTAGTTCCGGTAATGTTGCGTTCGTGAGGATTCGTTCGACTACTCCAGTTCGTCTTCTTCATGGACTCGTTCTTTGTCAGGACCCCGACTCAATGCCACATCGATCTAGCATGTAACACCTCATATCACTTTGCGGCCTCATGCACGGTATTCCCACGGGTGTCGCCTTACCTTTGCCCGGGACCGTTTGCGTCTTTTGGCACACGTATATGATGGTGTTGCTAGCATCCATATGATAAGGAGCCCGGGCTGACATGGCTAGTCGTAAACCCAAAGTGGCGCAAACTTACAGGGACAGGCATCCATGACCCAACATCGAACGTGTCGGTCATCAGCGAGTGAATCCAGGCTGTAGCACTGGGCTAGCAGGACTCCGGTGAACTGGGCTGTAGCGGGCTAACAGGACTCTGGTATTCATCGCGTGACATTTCCCCGAAGGGACAGACACAGGAACGAAGAAGGACACATGCCGGCCAGCCTAAGTGTTCCGGAGCAGTGGCAAGCTACCATGGCTCAGTGGAAACACTAGGAGACATTTCCCGGTAAGAGAGGCTACTAAGGATAAACAACTAGATAGTCAGATCCCACACATACCAAGCATTTCAATAACATACACACAATATGCTCGATATGTGCAAACACAACATGGCATCACAACATGACTCTACCACTCAAGTATTTATATTCAATAGGCTCCGAGGAGCGAGATATTACAATCATGGGTCTCATGACCCAACACTCAGAGCATACAAGTCAAAGCACAAGCGGAAGCTATCAGGTCTGAGTACAGACATCTATAAATGAAAAAGGCTAAGAAGCCTGACTATCTACCAGATCCTGCCGAGGGCACAAGATCGTAGATGAGGTAACAAGCTAAACATCAAAGTCCACGCGGTACTACTAGCGAGACCGAAGTCTCTCTGCAAAAACATAAATTAAGCAACGTGAGTAAAAATGTACCCAGCAAGACTTACATCAGATCTAACTACATATGCATCATTATCGACAAGGGGATGGTGGAGTTTGACTGCAGCAAGCCAGCTTTGACTCGATGGCTATCCTGAACTACGACTGCAAGTAACTCTTTTGAGGTGGCGCACACGAGTCCACATATTCACCAACCAATAAACCAATATGGATTCGCTCCCGTCTCCCTACGAGAACGCCATCCATAGCACTCACGCTTATCTTGCGTATTTTAGAGTATCCACTTTCACTTGTCTATGAACTATGCAAGGGGTCCAAGTTTCCATATCCAAGGAATCCGGCTATTCGAATAGATAATGATAACCCTGCAGGGGTGTACTTCTTCACACATGCTTTCGCCACTTATCGCCCTGTACACGTCATGTACCTCGGCAACCTTCAACCGGAAGCCGGGCGAGGGAGTCGGCCACGACCTGACTAACCGAACAAGTCTCTAGTCCAGGTTTATCGCCTATTCGGATTCCATCCGCAAGGAGATCCGGCCGGGGTGTCGCTCATGGCCCCAAACGATGTGTGCAGGGTTCCCAAGCCCACCTCGACGGGTGGATGTACGCTTGGTATACCGTGCCATTGTGCCTAGTCTGTCCCAAGCCCACCTGTATCGGGTGCCACTTGGTAGACTGCTAACACTACCTACAAACACCGGAAACTAGTTGCAACTCCTGGACAGAGATCATGTTGATTAATAAGTCGAGAGGGGTCGAGTTACCGGAACCCAATGTGTGGTAGTAACTGGTCATGGATCACAAACACAGAACTCAGTTCCTGAAGACGGTTGCAATGAGACAACCCACCATGTACTCCTACATGGCCTCTCACCGCTACCTTTACCAAATCGTGTTCACACACTTAGCTCACACACAGTAGGACATGTTCACACGCCTCTGATTCATCCCTGATGAATCAGACCTGACTCAACTCTAAGCAGTAGCAGGCATGACAAACAAGCATGAATGAGTAGGCACATCAGGGCTCAAACAACTCCTACTCATGCTAGTGGGTTTCATCTATTTACTGTGACAATGACAGGTCATGCAAAGGATAAAGGGGTTCAGCTACCGCGGCAAGTAACAAATATGTCGTTGTTGTCCTAATGCAGTAAAAGAGAGCAGGAGCGAGAGAGTGGGATTTTATCAGAATGAACAAGGGGGTTTTGCTTGCCTGGCACTTCTGAAGATAATATAGCTCTTCGTCGATGTCATCGATCACATCGCCGGTACACGTCTATCGAGAGGGGACAATTACCGGCAAACAAGGAAGAACACAATCAATGCAATGCGACAATATGATGCATGAATGTGACATGGCAATATGATGTGATTTGAGCTAATGCAACTAGCTATGATTTAAATGAAGTTGGTTTGAATACAAGATTCAAATTCAAACTCCATATATGATTATTTAAATGCCCTTAATTTGTTTTGTCCAAAACAGAGGACGAACATTGTTCAAAAATGCATGAAAATGGTACAGATGGATTCCTTGAATTTTTTTGATAATTTTTCATATATAATTTATTTAATTTGGAGCTGCGGTTGAATTTCTATGAATTTTAGAAGTTTATACAATTTTCTGGAATTTTCTGAATAAAAATAATCCAGAAAATGATTTATTGCGTCAGCACTAGGTCATGCTGATGTCAGCAGGTCAACTGGGCGCCCCAGGTCAAACCTGACCTGTGGGCCCTGCGTGTCAGTGTCTGGACTAACTAACCTAATTAAGATTAACCCTAACTAACTTGGTTAGCCAGGCGGGGCCCGCATGTCAGTAAGTCAGTGGCTTAACTAGAATTAGTTATTAATTAACCAAAAGTTAGCAGGGGCCGGGCCCACCTATCAGTGAGCCTGGGGAAGTCAAACAGGGTCAAATCCCGGGTCAGTGGGGTCAAACCCACCGGCGACATGACGCCGGCGAGGCCCGAGACGGCGGCGCGAGCCGGAAACGCGCTACAGGGCACGGGCGAGGCTGTGCTTGGGCTCGTTGGAGAGCCCTTGCTGGTGCGCATCGAATGGTGGTGGTCGCCGTGCCTGTGGTGGCCGGTACCGACGACGGCGAGCTCGTGAGCGGCGGCCGGAGTTCGGCCAACGGCGGGTTAGGCGATGCAGGGCGCTAGGGGAGGCGTTGGTGCATGCTACGTGCTCCTGGTGAGGTGTGGAGCACGGTGGTGTGCCCGGCTTCGAGCCACAGTGGCTCTGGCCACGACGGCGACGAGGCACGGCGGCGGCGAGCTTCGGCCGTGGTGGAAGATGGAGCTAGGGGACGGGAACAGAAGGAGCGAGCAAAGAGGAGGCAGCAGGAGCTCACAGGGAGAACGATGAGGTGGTCAGCGAGCTCGGGGGCGTTTTCGGTGCTGCGAATCGAACAGCGGCGATCGCCGGCCGTGGCGATGAAGATGGCGGTGATGGCGTGGCTTCAGGCACCCGGCGTCGCGTGCATCGTGGTAGAGCTTCCCGGACCCAAGGCGGAGCTCGTGGCCTAACTGGCTGGGTGTGGGGATGCTGGTGGCTCCGGTGGTGCTCGTCGGCGGTCTCGGGTGCGTCCGGGGATGAGCGAGGGAGAGAGACAGAGGAGGGAGAGGGGATGCAGCGGGTGAGGGAGAAGAGCGAGGGGACACAGGGCGTCGTCGTGGCGTTGCTAGGAGGGCCAGGGAAGCAGGAGGTGGCCGGGGCGGCGTCGGCGCTCGCCACCGAGCTGCTTCGGTGCGAGGGGAGGAAGACGACAGGGGGGGAAAGCGGCGGTGGGCTGGGCCGCTGGGGGAGCTGGGCCGGCTGGGCTGGACAGGTAAGCGCCAGGTAAGTTGCTGGGCTTCTCTTCTTTTTTTATATTTCTGTTCTGTTTTCTTTATTTAATTCTTTTGCCACTGTTTTGAATTTAAAATAACTCAAACAATGCCAAAACTGCTGTGAATATTTTTATTTGGCTAGATGGACTTTTCCAAAAGCTCATAAAATATTTCAGGGGTATTTGAAATTATATTCTAGTTATATGAATATAATTCAAATTCAAATAGCTAATGATTTAAATTCAAAGTCCCAAAAATAAATCCTTTTAAAATGTTCATTATTTTTGGTTTGGATCAAAACCCTTGCCAAAAATATTAAACATCTAAGAAGAGCATTTTGGAACAATGAATGAGATTTTAGGGTTTTTGCCCTTCTTTTATTTAGGGTTTTGAGGCTTCTGAATTCCTCAGTTCAAGTTTCAAAAATTTAAACATGATGCACAGATGGAAGCAAGCATAGGACAGGCCAGAACTAGGGATGTGACAACTCACCCCCACTAAACAAGAATCTCATCTCGAGATTCAAGCGTAGGGTAAGATGAAGGGGAAACACAAACTAGTATAATCTTCACGATCCAGGTTGCACTTCGAATGAACGTTGATTCGATCACCATCATTGTCTCGAAGTCTTGCTCTGAGAAATCCTACCAACATGACATGGAGAGAAGAAGGAGACTCTAGAAGGGTCGATCTTCTCGAAGATCGAACAACTCAGGATTAACTCACGGAATGAGACATAGCAACCTCTCTCGAGCTGAGACACTAAACATACATCCATGGGAATGGAGTGAAGCAGATGACGAAGGTTCACTAGGTAGACAATAATTCCACACTTAAGAAGGTGGTAAACGATTGTTAACGTAGCGAGGAGTTGAGTTGCCACAATACCATAACGGGGCACCTTAGGGAAGGTGACTTGTGGAAATATCCCCTTAAGTGGCAAAAAGAATTACCTTTGATTCAGAGATCATTGAAACTCTTTATACCAGCCTAAGGAAAATCTCGAGCGATCGTTTGGAGGGGTTCGGTAGAATGGCATACTCGGACTTGGATGATGTGGATTACCTTGTTGAAGACAACGTAATGGATGAATTTGCTTACCACCGGAAATGGAAGAGACCCATGGTAGAATGGCACATTGGCGGTGCAAGCTGGGAACGAAATGCAAATGCTGGGAATGATTCTGGTAACTGGGGGAAGAACCCAACAATAGAGAGTGAATTCACTGTTTGAGAAGTTATAGCATAACCGAGGAAGTTGAGAGCAACCCTAGTTAATGCCGATGGTAACACCTAACGCTTGTGCGTGCTCTCAAGAACTTGAGCATTTCCACAATCATCAAGGTTTTACCAACATCCGTGTCAAGGATCCTGGCAACACAACTTGCTACCATGATGAATGATGATGGATGATGCAGATGCAAAGGAAGATAACACTTTCTCAGATTTCACCCTTGGCGGGGCCAAGGAAATAAAATCTGGATAATCGACCGAGAGACATTTAGCACTCCGCTTCTAATGTTCTCCTTGATGTGCTAGTGTATCCCATTCATAGATATGGTTTGATAACTAGAACATCAAGTAAAAGGTCGGACTTCAGGAGCAATAGAATCCATAAGGAATAGTTACGGAGGTAAATCCTACGAAATCCTTATGGGGATGTGGCCAATTTCTTCAATCAAGATACTACAATAATAGGTCTTCCGGCTGGGTGTGTTGGCCATGATATCCACTTAAACGGTTATCGAGGGACCAATATTATAGTTCTTGGGAAATGTTCCAACCATCATATCTGCCTGAGATTCAGACCTGGTTGGTGTCAGAATATTCCAGACTCATCGAGTCTAGGAAGAAAAATGAAAGTTTGCAACATAAATCGACGAGATGACGTTGCGAGATTCTCGGGGAATGAACTACGATAGTAAGCTCCAAAACATGAGCTGGTTCTGCTACAAACATGCGAACACGCTGTCCCAGACAAACATGACCACGTGGTAGTCTTATAATAAAACACTACCGAGTTCAGGTGGGGAACCATCAACGAGGATATCAAAATCCTTGCAGAAGGCATGCTCTTAAGAAGGAACTTCTTCTCCTTGAACAAATCAATCAGTGGCTTGGTGTGCTCGGAACACATATGGAATGAAGGTTGCAAGTCTCCAAACCATAGAATACTTCGCACATATGCATGACTGACTTGGGATGATTCCAGAGGAAGCAAAACTAACTTTCTCAAATTCACGGCGGCAAGTTTCACCAAATGCACGTGTATAAGAGGAAGTCACTCCTTTCATCAAACAAATACTTCATGAGCTAGCATGAAGAAAATGCTTCAAAAGTTTCCAACACTAACTTGTTGTCCAACAAGACCATGGAGGAGATAAGGATGTTGTCAATGGGCTCAACAACAATTCATCTGGGTTTCCTTTTAAAAGGAATTCCATAGTTAAGTGAACAAGTGATAGCATTGGTCAGACCAAAGATGTAAGGGTGTATGCTCGAGGGATCAACCATGAGTAAGACAATATTACGAGCATCATTGGTACTGATTTGATTTGACGATAGCCCACACTCAAATCAAAGGATTGATAAGACAATAGGTCCAGCAACTGATCATAGGGACCAATCGATGAAGATATCATCGTTCTTCAACACACACTACACCAGAATATCCCTTTGGAACGAACTAAGTCAGGCAAGCTTTTATCTTCCAACTCTCCAAGTTGTTGTCTAGCTTAACTAACTAGCTTCGGGATATCCAACACAGATTCTTGGACAAAGGGTGGTTCACAAGAAACCAACTTGATCACGAGCCCAACATAACAGTCAGGAAATAACCCGGTAACGCTTCCAAGATATTTGGAATGTCACGAACCACCGGTATGTTACTAAGCTCGAGAACAATCTTGCCTTTCAGGGCAAGACGATATGATCAAATGAGCGAGGACTTGACAAAATCCTAACTCATCAATCGAAATGTGCACCAGGAAGATGGACAAGGTAGCACGATCAATCTTAGAATGATGATTCAAGAACAAACACGTTAAGAATGAGGTTATTGGCCATTTAACTACCAAGCAACAAGGTTGCTAGGAGTATTGATTTCACACATCACGATTCACTTGTCGACATTCCGGTTATAACCACACGGAACCGAGGAATGAGTAATGATGGCGAGAAGTATCACTGTAGCAAGAGTTCATAGGATGGTGTGCAATTCCTATAACAATCCCGATATAAAAGTTGCTAATACTCCAAGGTAGAACAGAGCAAAAGCTGGATTAGCAATTTGTTCTGCGGAGCACAACTTCTTTGACCCAATCCTGGATATGGAAGAGGTACTGGAGTTTGTTTCTCCTAGTCATTCCGCGATAGAATGGCTTGACGGACCACAAGAGTAATAGGCATCGATAAATGAACGCACACATACTCTTGACTATCAATTGATAGACGAAGGTCAGTAGACAACTAAAGAGGGACAACTCAAAGGAACATATAACTTTCTGAGTTGTGGATGCATAGATTAGTATGTCGAACCAAGTTCAACATAATTCTTCCGGATAACCCATGCAGAAAGGTTCAGTTGGCAGAGTCACAATATAGCATGGAGAACTCATCGAGAGCACTCTTGTTGACATCTTTTGGTTCAGAAGAACTCCTGCCAAGAATGGTTCATGGTAATTGGAAGAAGGATGTACCACGAACCTCGAGAACTATCGCAAAGGTTACTAATATCCTAAAGGAACTAGCAAACACTATCAACATGAGGTAAGTAGAGTGAATCTCGGGTTCAAAACCCAGGAGTAGAATACCTACTACTAAGTAGCATCACGGAATGCTTTCGAGAATAAAGGCCAGAATCATCACGCTAGGACACAAATCATGGCTAGACCACTAGATGATCCCCTGAGACACCTAGGGTCATAATAATAATTCCAACATAAATGTCAAGGCAATAGAATACCTCAGCTCAACAATTAGTGTGATTGAGCTGGCATAAAGGAACATTGAAACCAGAGGGAAAGGATTTTGCAAATGCATCAGACTTTTTAGAAACCTGGGATGACTCGGATAGCATAACGGCTGTAAATGCTCAGAAAAGATTTGAGACATACTACAAAATGGTGGCATAACCACTCATAAGCACAATATCAGGGTTCCGAGATCAACAATTAACATACGGAAGTAGTAGGAACTGAACTGAGACTTAAATCCAACAATCTTATAAGTCTACTGATTAGTAACACGTGATCCTGATAGAAAGAAGAGATAGCCTAGTTCTTAATCCCCGTAGGAAAGATAAGATGACTCAGATCAGAAGGGCATAAGGTATAAGGAGTAAAAGAGCCTTACGTTCCATCCCACAATCAATTCCCTTATATAACTAAAGAATTTCTAGACTCAACTTCGACCAGTTTGGCTTGGTAAACCTACAGGCAGTCAAGCTCTGATACCAACGCTGTCAGGACCCTGACTCAATGCCACATCGATCTAGCATGTAACACCTCATATCACTTTGCGGCCTCACGCACGGTATTCCCACGGGTGTCGCCTTACCTTTGCCCGGGACCGTTTGCGTCTTTTGGCACACGTATATGATGGTGTCGCTAGCATCCATATGATAAGGAGCCCGGGCTGACATGGCTAGTCGTAAACCCAAAGTGGCACAAACTTACAGGGACAGGCATCCATGACCCAACATCGAACGTGTCGGTCATCAGCGAGTGAATCCAGGCTGTAGCACTGGGCTAGCAGGACTCCGGTGAACCGGGCTGTAGCGGGCTAACAGGACTCCAGTATTCATCGCGTGACATTTCCCCGAAGGGACAGACACAGGAACGAAGAAGGACACATGCCGGCCAGCCTAAGTGTTCCGGAGCAGTGGCAAGCTACCATGGCTCAGTGGAAACACTAGGAGACATTTCCCGGTAAGAGAGGCTACTAAGGATAAACAACTAGATAGTCAGATCCCACACATACCAAGCATTTCAATAACATACACACAATATGCTCGATATGTGCAAACACAACATGGCATCACAACATGACTCTACAACTCAAGTATTTATATTCAATAGGCTCCGAGGAGCAAGATATTACAATCATGGGTCTCATGACCCAACACTCAGAGCATACAAGTCAAAGCACAAGCGGAAGCTATCATGTCTGAGTACAGACATCTATAAATGAAAAAGGCTAAGAAGCCTGACTATCTACCAGATCCTGCCGAGGGCACAAGATCATAGCTGAGGTAACAAGCTAAACGTCGAAGTCCACGCGGTACTACTAGCGAGACCGAAGTCTCTCTGCAAAAACATAAATTAAGCAACGTGAGTACAAATGTACCCAGCAAGACTTACATCAGATCTAACTACATATGCATCATTATCGACAAGGGGATGGTGGAGTTTGACTGCAGCAAGCCAGCTTTGACTCGGTGGCTATCCTGAACTACGACTGCAAGTAACTCTTTTGAGGTGGCGCACACGAGTCCACATATTCACCAACCAATACACCACTATGGATTCGCTCCCGTCTCCCTACGAGAACGCCATCCATAGCACTCACGCTTATCTTGCGTATTTTAGAGTATCCACTTTCACTTGTCTATGAACTATGCAAGGGGTCCAAGTTTCCATATCCGAGGAATCCGGCTATTCGAATAGATAATGATAACCCTCCAGGGGTGTACTTATTCACACATGCTTTCGCCACTTATCGCCCTGTACACGTCATGTACCTCGGCAACCTTCAAGCGGAAGCCGGGAGAGGGAGTCGGCCACGACCTGACTAACCGAACAAGTCTCTAGTCTAGGTTTATCGCCTATTCGGGTTCCATCCGCAAGGAGATCCGGCCGGGGTGTCGCTCACGGCCCCAAACGATGTGTGCAGGGTTCCCAAGCCCACCTCGACGGGTGGATGTACGCTTGGTAAACCGTGCCACTGTGCCTAGTCTGTCCCAAGCCCACCTGTACCGGGTGCCACTTGGTAGACTACTAACACTACCTACAAACACCAGAAACTAGTTGCAACTCCTGGACAGAGATCATGTTGATTAATAAGTCGAGAGGTGTCGAGTTACCGGAACCCAATGTGTGGTAGTAACTGGTCATGGATCACAAACACAGAACTCAGTTCCTGAAGACGGCTGCAATGAGACAACCCACCATGTACTCCTACATGGCCTCTCACCGCTACCTTTACCAAATCGTGTTCACACACTTAGCTCACACACAGTAGGACATGTTCACACGCCTCTGATTCATCCCCGATGAATCAGACCTGACTCAACTCTAAGCAGTAGCAGGCATGACAAACAAGCATGAATGAGTAGGCACATCAGGGCTCAAACAACTCCTACTCATGCTAGTGGGTTTCATCTATTTACTGTGACAATGACAGGTCATGCAAAGGATAAAGGGGTTCAGCTACCGCAGCAAGTAACAAATATGTCGTTGTTGTCCTAATGCAGTAAAAGAGAGCAGGAGCGAGAGAGTTGGATTTTATCGGAATGAACAAGGGGGTTTTTCTTGCCTGGCACTTCTGAAGATAATATAGCTATTCATCGGTGTCATCGATCACATCGCCGGTACACGTCTATCGAGAGGGGACAATTACCGGCAAACAAGGAAGAACACAATCAATGCAATGTGACAATATGATGCATGAATTTGACATGGCAATATGATGTGATTTGAGCTAATGCAACTAGCTATGATTTAAATGAAGTTGGTTTGAATACAAGATTCAAATTCAAACTCCATATATGATTATTTAAATGCCCTTAATTTGTTTTGTCCAAAACAGAGGACAAACATTGTTCAAACATGCATGAAAATGGTACAGATGGATTCCTTGAATTTTTCTGATAATTTTTCATATATAATTTATTTAATTTGGAGCTACGGTTGAATTTCTATGAATTTTAGAAGTTTATACAATTTTCTGGAATTTTCTGAATAAAAATAATCCAGAAAATGATTTATTGCGTCTGCACTAGGTCATGCTGATGTCAGCAGGTCAACTGGGTGCCCCAGGTCAAACCTGACCGGTGGGCCCTGCGTGTCAGTGTCTAGACTAACTAACCTAATTAAGATTAACCCTAACTAAGTTGGTTAGCCGGGCGGGGCCCGCATGTCAGTGAGTCAGTGGCTTAACTAGAATTAGTTATTAATTAACCAAAAGTTAGCAGGGGCCGGGCCCACCTGTCAGTGAGCCTGGGGAAGTCAAACAGGGTCAAATCCCGGGTCAGTGGGGTCAAACCCACCGGCGACATGACGCCGGCGAGGCCCGAGGCGGCGGCGCGAGCCGGAAACGCGCTACAGGGCACGGGCGAGGCTGTGCTTGGGCTCGTTGGAGAGCCCTTGCTGGTGCGCATCGAATGGTGGTGGTGGCCGTGCCTGTGGTGGCCAGTACCGACAACGGCGAGCTCGTGAGCGGCGGCCGGAGTTCGGCTAACGGCGGGTTAGGCGATGCAGGGTGCTAGGGGAGGCGTTGGTGCGTGCTACGTGCTCCTGGCGAGGTGTGGAGCACGGTGGTGTGCCCGGCTTCGAGCCACAGTGGCTCTGGCCACGACGGCGACGAGGCACGGCGGCGGCGAGCTTCGGCCGTGGTGGAAGATGGAGCTAGGGGACGGGAACAGAGGGAGCGAGCAAAGAGGAGGCAGCAGGAGCTCACAGGGAGAACGATCAGGTGGTCAGCGAGCTCGGGGGCGTCTTCGGTGCTGCGAATCGAACAGCGGCGATCGCCGGCCGTGGCGATGAAGATGGCGGTGATGACGTGGCTTCAGGGCACCCGGCGTCGCGTGCGTCGTGGTAGAGCTTCCCGGACCCAAGGCGGAGCTCGTGGCCTAACTGGCTGGGCGTGGGGATGCTAGTGGCTCCGGTGGTGCTCGTCGGCGGTCTCGGGTGCGTCCGGGGATGAGCGAGGGAGAGAGACAGAGGAGGGAGAGGGGATGCAACGGGTGAGGGAGAAGAGCGAGGGGACACGGGGCGTCGTTGTGGCGTTGCTAGGAGGGCCAGGGAAGCAGGAGGTGGCCGGGGCGGCGGCGGCGCTCGCCACCGAGCTGCTTCGGTGCGAGGGGAGGAAGACGACAGGGGGGAAAGCGGCGGTGGGCTGGGCCGCTGGGGGAGCTGGGCCGGCTGGGCTGGACCGGTAAGCGCCAGGTAAGTTGCTGGGCTTCTCTCCTTTTTTTATATTTCTGTTCTGTTTTGTTTATTTAATTCTTTTGCCACTGTTTTGAATTTAAAATAACTCAAACAATGCCAAAACTCCTGTGAATATTTTTATTTGGCTAGATGGACTTTTCCAAAAGCTCATAAAATATTTCAGGGGTATTTGAAATTATATTCTAGTTATATGAATATAATTCAAATTCAAATAGCTAATGATTTAAATTCAAAGTCCCAAAAATAAATCCTTTTAAAATGTTCATTATTTTTGGTTTGGATCAAAACCCTTGCCAAAAATATTAAACATCTAAGAAGAGCATTTTGGAACAATGAATGAGATTTTAGGGTTTTTGCCCTTCTTTTATTTAGGGTTTTGAGGCTTCTGAATTCCTCAGTTCAAGTTTCAAAAATTTAAACATGATGCACAGATGGAAGCAAGCATAGGACAGGCAGAACTAGGGATGTGACATTCTTCTTCCTTGCGGGATCTTAGGCAAGATGACCGCTACCCTGGATCTCACTACTCTCATTGCTATGCTAGTTGCTTCGTTCTATCGCTTTGCTGCGCTACCTATCATCTGTTTATCGAGCCATCCCTTGTTGCCATGAACCTCTAACCTTTGACACCTTACCTATGCAAACCATTGATTGGCTATGTTACCGCTTTTCTCAGCCCTCTTATAGCGTTGCTAGTTGCAGGTGAAGTTGAAGATTTCTCCATGGTGGACGGGATTTTGGTTGGGATATCACAATATCTCTTATATTATTAATGCATCTATATACTTGGTAAAGGGTGGAAGACTAGGCCATTTGCCTGGTGTTTTGTTCCACACTTGCCGCCCTAGTTTCCGTCATACCGGTGTTATGTTCCCGGATTTTGCATTCCTTACGCGGTCGGGTGATTTATGGGACCCCCTTGACAGTTTGCTTTGAATAAAACTCCTCCAGCAAGGCCCAACATTGGTTTTACCATTTGCCTCACCTAGCCCTTTTTTCCCTTGGGTTTCCGTAGCCCGAGGGTCATCTTTATTTACCCCCCCCCCCCCGGGCCAGTGCTCGTCGTGAGTGTTGGTCCAACCTGTCAGCCGCCGGTGGCCACCAGGGGAAACTCTAGGCTGGCCTACCGGAAGTTTGGACAATCCGTTGTGCCCTGAGGACGAGATATGTGCAGCTCCTATCAGGATTTGTCGGCACATACGGGCGGCTTTGCTGGTCTTGTTTTACCATTGTCGAAATGTCTTGTAAACCGGGATTCCGAGTCTGATCGGGTCTTCCTGGGAGAAGGTCTATTCCTTCGTTGATCGCGAGAGCTTGTCATGGGATAAGTTGGGACACCCCTGCAGGGTATAATCTTTCGAAAGCCGTGCCTGCGGTTATAGGCAGATGGGAATTTGTTAATGTCCGGTTGTAGATAACTTGACACCAGATCCGAATTAAAATGCATCAACCGCGTGTGTAGCCGTGATGGTCTCTTCTCGGCGGAGTCCGGGAAGTGAACACGGTTTCTGGGTTATGTTTGACGTAAGTAGGTGTTCAGGATCACTTCTTGATCATTACTAGTTGACGACCGTTCTGCTTGCTCTCTTCTCACTCTTATTTGCGTATGTGAGCCACCATATCATGCTTAGTCGCTGCTGCAGCCTCACCACTTTACCCCTTCCTTTCCCTTTAAGCTTTGCTAGTCTTGATACCCATGGTAATGGGATTGCTGAGTCCTCGTGGCTCACAGATTACTACAACAACAGTTGCAGGTATAGGTTATGCGATGATCATGACGCGAGAGCGATGCTTGCTTGCGTTGAGTTCTTCTTCTGCTTCTTCGATCAGGGGATAGGTTCCAGGTCGGCAGCCTGGGCTAGCAGGGTGGATGTCGTTTGAGTTTCTGTTTATGATTCATCCGTAGACGGATGATGCTCTCATGTATTGTAATGTTGAATTCGTGTGGCATTGTATGCCTTATGTATGTATCCCCATCTATTATGTAATGTTGATGTAATGATATCCACCTTGCAAAAGTGTTTCAATATGCGGTTCTATCCTTGGTGGGACCTTCGAGTCTCTTCAGGATAGTATCGCATATTGGGTGTGACACCAAGTGAAGTACTTTTCTTCAGGTAATTCCGATACTACCACCAAGCATTCTTGAAGATAGCAGAGGTATTAGCACAGGTTACCTTGTCCTGAGTTTCCAAATCAGTCCTTCTCCATAGGGAAAATAGGAACATTTGTTGTATTATAACCATCATGGAGGTAGAATGTACGGGACAAAGCAAAGTAATTGCCATGAATAACATTACTTACACATCACTCTTGGATGAACACCTACTACTGGCATTTTTCATCATCTTCGGTATAATATTTCCACGATGGGAAGATACGCACATAGGGTTTAACAACATCAAATGCGAAAGATGCTAAACTACAAATGGTTGGTTGTTCTTCCTCTACAGGAATAGGAGTACTAACTGGTGGAGTTGGGGTTCGTCGTGGTAGTATTGGTGCTTTGGGCACTGGAGCTGCCTTACTAACTGCTCTTGTTTGGGAGCACTGTGGTGGAGATTGTGCTGTGTCAACAGGAACTAGGTTACTATCTGCTGGGGTTGGGGTTAGATTTGGTGAAGCTGGTTCTCTCCATCGCAGTAGGGGTACAACTGCGAGAGTCTGGGTTATGTGTGGTAGGGATGGTTCTCGTTCATGTACAATCGGGGTGATATCTCTACCAAGAGGTAGCATTCTTTTATTTGAAGATCGTGTTTTTACTCTGTAGATTCTGCCATCACCCACTCCAATTCAAATGGCTAATAAAGAAGAAACACAGTTGAATGTACATACCTTTTTTATGAGAGGGAGATGCAATAGATAGTGTTGAAAAAAGAGGGCATGAAATAGTTCACATGTATATTGTTTAACTAAAATGGATAGAATGACGTAATTTCACATATATGATGTCTATCTAAACTGGATAGCATAGCATGAAATAATTCAAAGATATGTTGACTAACTAAATAGGTTGGCATGAGATAATTATATAATGTCTTTAGTAAACATGTTCGCATGACATAATTTACATACATGTTATCTAAGTAATCAGGATCGCATGATTTAACTAACATATGTGATTTATATACTAAGCAGAGGGCATTCACATATATTATGTCTTAACTAAGAACATGATGTTGAATATATGATGTCTAAACTATGCAATGCAAGACACCATATGCATGATATGAGCAGTATAACCATGCCAAGTTAGATCATACACCTCGGTGGGGGAATAGAACTAGTCATCTATCTTTGAATCCATCTCTGAGGAGCTATTGAGACCAAGCAAGAGACCTGCTTCGACAGGTAGCACTGTCTGCGTGGAAGACCTTGTTTTCACTCCAGATTTTTCCATCACCCACTCAAATGGCTGCTTCACAGGAAGAGTAGTTGAATGTACAAACATTGTCGACAAATGGACATGTAATGAAGAAAAGGATTGGAAAGATATGATTCAAATATATGATGCCTCGTTAAACAGGATGACATTGGATATTTCATATATATTATGGCTGGCTAAAAGAGATGATATTGCATAATTCTCATATATGATATAGAAACTGAACAGCTCGCATTACAGAACATGTCTAAACTAAGTAGATGGCAAATATGATGTCAAAAGTAGGCACTTCAAGGCAACATATGCAGGATATGACCAACATCATCATGCCAAGTTAGAGCAAACACCTTGGGGGTAAATAGGAGTGGTCAGCTGCGTCTAAATCTTCCTCAGAACAGATATCTTCATCTGGATTGCAATCTAGAGGGGAGGGGGTTGCCATTGAACCAACAATGGAGCGATGTCTAAGTGAAATTGTATTGCCGCGCAAAACTCTTATATTTTTCTCTACATGTTCAGCATGATTGTGTACAATATCTGACATGCATATGAAAAAATATAGTGAGATTATGTAAGGAGAGCATGCAGAAAACTAGTGTGATGGTAACAACCAGTGGATGGATCCAAAAATAATGATAGATTCAATTTAATAAAAAGACAGATGATGAAGACCATAGGTATTCCCTAGGTGAACCAGATAATAGACAGAGATACTATTCATTGTTGTCTCGATATGTGCCCCATAACTAATTTTAAAACTCAAGTTTGAACATTAATTTGGACCTGACTTGGAGTCTAAGAGGTGAACAGGATGATAAAGTAGCAGGTAATATTAAGCAATGCATTACATAAGTAGAAACCAAAGAGTGCAACCTCTCTTGTGGACCCGTGTACTCCTTAGGTTCATCTGCTGAGTCGGTGATAATGATGCAGCTGCGATGGGTGCCGGCAGCAGGGAAGGAGAACTGAGGTGGCGAAAGACGGTCAGAAGTCATGATGTCTGGTATGGTTGATGCTTCTTTCAATGGAGCAGCTAAGGTGAGGTGGACGACATCACGGCAGGAGCAGGACAAACCACAAAAAGTTTTCTTCAACACCTATCCGTAACTGAAGTAATTCTATAAGGGCTCCTTTGGCGTGCAGGATTCTATAAATGCAGAGATAGGAAAAACACTGGAATAGGATAGGAATGCACATGGGAAACAAAGCATTTGTAAACACATGATTTCCGTCAACTTGGGTATTTGGTTAACACGAATTGGAAGAGTAGAGGAATGCAAAGAAACACGGCCAAATTAAAGTGAAACCATATGAAGTGTGTACACTTAGAATGTTATTTTTCCACTAATGCACTTGGTCTTGTTTTCATGCATAGGATTTTGGAAACTAGGTCCAGGTGGACGTTTTGCACCATTCCTTTCAACGAAATGCATGAATAATTGAATAGTAGAGTGCCACCTATTGCTATGTTTTTCCTTCACTTTTTCCTTTGAACCAAAATAGCCCTAATGTATCGACATTAATGTAGCGTAATAAGTGATGCGACAAGTGTACAACCTCTTTGCCATAGCCGTGTCGACCTCAACATCATTAGGCTGCTCGCTGAAGAACTTGCGAAAGAGGTGGCTGTCAGAGGTGTGGAGGAAGATTTGAGGCGTCTGTAGACGGCTTCCAAGGAAATGCTTTGTTGTGATGGATGGTTCTGTCATTGGAGCAGCTCTGGCGAGCCATAAGACATCGAGGTTGAAGCAGTACAAGAAAGACATCATTCATCTCAAGTGGGATTCTAATAGCATCTGCAATAGATGATGTAAAATACATTACCAAAAAGTGATAGATGTAAAATTTACATCGCCAAAAAACACCTGACTACAACAGATGAGATAAAACTCTTGAATATGGACTTAACTATCGAAACTGAAATTTACTGTCGAATCTAAATGTTACTGTCAAAACTGAATGCATTGGTAGCAGAGAGGCCCTTCACATGTAGTTTAGGTCGCTCGAGCACTAGTATTAGAGAAACATTGATCTAAATCAGCATGCGATCGACGGGGAACACGGTAGAAGATACCAGCACAAACTAGGGCCAAAGTAGTAACTTGTGTAGCTGCAGCAGTTTGTGTACCAGCATCAGCGCGCGAGCGAGAGCAAGAGCAGAGCGGCAGCACTAGAGAGGGGGAGAGCGAAGCAGCAGCGCGACTGAGCAAGAGACGAGCAGCAGCAGCGTGAGCTAGAGCCAGAGAAACAGCAGTAGATCCGGTTGGTATGGACGCCACCGTTGAAGGGGCCTCACACTAGGGGAGAGCCGCCATGGATATGTCGCCGACAGCATCTACTTCGAGGTAGTCACTCCATGGGGGTGCGGATAGAGCATCGTCGAAGGCGGGAGGTCGAGTTAAGGAGAAGGTGCGATGCGATGAGTGTACAACCTCTTTGGTGGCGCCGAGTAGGCCTCGACTTCATCTGAGGAGTCGACGAGGATGCTAAAGTTCTGGTGGAGCAAGGCGATGCTGTGGGGATGGATCATCCCCGATAGACGATGCGATCGTCAGAGCAGCCCCTTAGAGGTGGAGGACGGGACGGCTGAACCAGTGGGACGATGATATCGACGACGGCCCTCATCCAGTGAGGTGGATGAGGGACGTCAAGCTGTTGCGGTAGACGATGTCATCGGGGGAGAGGCTGCAGCTGGGTAGCAATGGGGTGGCGGGCGGAGGAGGGTGGAGTTTCACGGCTGGAGCAGAGAGGTTCTAGTGGCCTGGGATTTTGAATGGAGAAAGGAAGGTGATGCGAGGGGGGAACCATGACTTAGGGACGCGCTTGTCCAAAATGTAGGGTGTGTTAGAAAAGTACCCCCACCGATTTGAACTAGTGGCCCTTTTGGCTCAGGGTTAGAAGGGGGATTTCACTTGTCGGGATTTGGCAGCTAGAGGGAGTTTTCGCGCGTGTTGTAATTTCCGGATAGCAAGGTGCGGGTTGTGAAGGCACTAGTTTTGGGAGGAAGATATCTGAATTTTCGGGATAACACGGTGCGGGTTGAATTTTACGGACAAGCCTAACATGTGCTAATGTACGTACCAAATCAATTCACACTTCCCTCAATGAAAAAAAGGAAAAAAAATAAAACTATTCGCACCACACAAAGAGAGAGTCTTGTCCCGTTTTACTATACAAATGCTATTGAAAGCTATGAATCCATGTTATGTCCACTTAAATTTTTTTGTTAGCTGTATAATGCATGTAACCTGCTCATACGACCATTTCAGTGTATTCCAAATGTCTATATTACCGCTGCAATTTGAACTAAATTTGAATTCGTTTCTCTATTTGAATAAGAATCTACAATCATGATTGCTTCCAAGTTAAACCATCATTCGTATATTATCTTAACAACACACCACATGATCACTTTAGAGATAGATATGAACTATGTGTACTATATGAACTCGAATTCAAAATTCTGAATACACTTGATGTTGATTCCAAATAATAGTACATTTGATGTACTAAATAGATCTTCATAATCTAAACCATGTTTCATACGTACATTGTGTTCATCAAACAAAGTATAGTGCCCCGCTCCCTACATTATGAAAAGTATTTAGCCCTGAGCTGCAAAAGCCAGACATTATCTCAAATTCAAATAAATGTTCTTTATATTATATGTAGTATAACATGTTCATAACCACACCATGTGTATCACCATTATATATATTCATGCATGCGTCGGTTTATAACACTAGAATATCTTCTTCAATTATCTGAATCCACTTTTTATAATGAATTATGATCTCTGTTCATCTTTTACACCCACGCAACCCTCTTCTCTTTGTCGCTAGCTCTAACTTTCTCTCATGCATGCACACGCCCGCCCCCGTCCCACCCTCCCACAGCTTCCCCTCCATCATGCACATTCGTTATTTCTCTTTAGGTCATTCACCCATGGTGTGTGTAGCCCTACTGCTCCTTTCCGGCACACACTGGTCGATATACCTCTCTAGCCAAGTGTACCTACCACAAACACACGCTTTTCCTCTTCTAGTCTCATGATCCATGGCCCCCTATGTCCAATACGGTTCCACACATGTGCGCACTCCCGCCCCTATTTTCATTGATCTCATACTCGCACACTCCTCCCCCCTCGATATAGGAGGCCTCTCGCACCACCTCCTACCCACATCCCTCTCTCTCCCTATTTGTCTCTCCTGACCTTATTTGCTTCCAACACATGCATGCATATATACCAACCAATCTCCCTACATATAGCTAGGTCGACTATATGTCTTTTTCCACATGCACTAGTCGACGTACCTCACTAGTTATGTCTCTCCATTTCTCCGACACACAACGATTGATCTTCCTATCTAGTTACGTCTGCTTACCACAACCATATTGTCCCCCTTATCATCCTTGCATACCTCCCAACCCGTCTCTCACACGCACATGCACAGACAGGCAGACATCCCCTCTCTTATTGATATTGCTGTCGTACCCTTCGTTTGACTAGCAGGCCTCGCCCACCATTTGTGAGAAGAAACTCCACCCCAACCTTGTCTCTCTCCGAACCATATTCCTCTGCTACACATATGCATGCATGGATGCTGATCGATCTCCGTCAATACATAGATAGGTCTCTCTCCTTCTCCA
This sequence comes from Triticum dicoccoides, assembly GCF_002162155.2. Lineage (NCBI taxonomy): Eukaryota > Viridiplantae > Streptophyta > Magnoliopsida > Poales > Poaceae > Triticum > Triticum dicoccoides. The sequence continues at coordinate 230,982,847 of NC_041387.1, read as the reverse complement.
CACATAGACCAGTTGATCTACTTCTCTATATTAGGTCT
>NC_041387.1:230924344-230982612 GCF_002162155.2 Triticum dicoccoides | reverse complement strand
TTGTAGGTAAGTATCCATGCCACTGAGACAAATTGCACATTTGCCCTCTCACATTCCAGTAGGCCAGCCGCCCTGTATCTTTGACGTGGGTAAACACAAATTCAATGCCACTCTTTATCAATTGCGCACCCACAGACTGCATCCCTGTTTTTGATTCTATTGATATCTCATGCACATGATCCCTCCACTCTCTTCTCGTGGTCGCTCCCTCTATATATGATATATCCAGGCCTTTGTTTCACACACATTACGTATGTTCCACTTTTTGTTTGAGATATCGTCGATATATTGCCTCTGTTTCGCACAAACCATCTCTCCCACATGCACCCACGTATGTACCTGCACATAAAGAAGAGGTGCACACACAACGCATGTACTCATGTCTCGTTCCCGACCACACCCGCGCAGGTACACAGTGGAGCTCATTTCTGTACGAAAAGGCAGTCCACGTGATAATTTTATGCGTGTATTGGTTGTTTACTTGAAGGAGGGTTGTATACCATGCGTATAGGGAACAAAGTTTGACTTGACGCGTTAGTATTAAATAAAGTTATATTCCTCAATGGCACGTACAGAATATAAAATGATTTTCATCGAGAAAAAAGAAATCCGCTCCACTATATACAATGGAGCCTGCCTACCGGGGTTTATCTCTCATCACACTATCTCACACAAGGCGGCGGTGGCCTCTCTCTCTCACCCTTGGTCATCACTGAACCGGCCACATCCCTTCCACCGGGTGGAAGGGAGAATGTGCATCGTTTCTTTGTTCGACGTCGTCGAGGCAGCATGTCCTGGTATGCGGTACCCACCGTTCTCTCTAACCAAGCAGAGGCGCGGTAGGGCCTTCGCAACCTGCTCGCTGCCATAGTATGGGCAGATCCCGCCCGCAGCCGCACTCCTAGTTACATCCCGACGCCCCCCAGGTACAGCTTCCTCCCCTCCGGCCTTGCTCCACTTCCCTTCTTCCCACGTCGCTGCATGTGCATCTTCCCTAGTTATTTGCCCAAAACGTAGCTCGTCCGGCGTACTTTCCATATTGCAATCTCATCCCCACACCGTTTTAGATAAACAACCGTGCTGTTCTCTTCCCTTAGGACAAGGAATATGCTTCTTTTTTGTCGTCATTGGTGTCATCAACTGTTATTGGCCAATAATTGTTTCCATTCCACCCTTTTTTTGCAAACAGGGCTATGCGTTTCACCTCGTTCCTATTGCGACCTTTTGGTGAACTGCACAAATCACCTTTTTCTTAAGAGTGTTTTGTGCAGCTCTACTAAAATGTCACGTGGGCAACGTCTCTACATTTTAGTGTGACTGCACAAAGGGAGATTGGTTTTGCTCTATCCTCCTCATCCAACTTCAAGCCTAATCTTCTCCAACTATTTGCTTAATCTTCTCCAACTAGTTAGTCTTAAGGGAGACTGCAAAGGTGACCGGCTTCTATTTTGTCAGTGCAACAAACCCTGGGTCCCTTGCCCACACTATGCACAGGCACGAGGACAAGTTCACAACACCATGATCAACTCAAGCAAGATGGATCGATTCCCTTAAAGGATCCAAGCACAGATCAAGATATACAAGACTAGCCAGAGGGGCAAGATACTACTAAGGGAAAAACCTCCCCTGCCGGCAGGCGAGCCTGGCGAAGGCATGGTTATCCCCGGAAGCAAGCCCCTCCCGAATCATCCCGGCAGTCCTGCCGGGACTAGCGAAGGCAAGCCACTTCACAGCACCACCTCACCATGATGTACGTCATTTATCATTCCGGTGTCAAGATCCAAGGTGACTAAGTGGCTGCTAAATGCCACATGGCGTCCACCTCCTACAGAAAATACCTACAAGCGACACCCTTCCTGTGATGTGTCGAGCAAGCAAGCACCAAACTCGCAAAACGGCCTGACAAAGCCTGACGGGCAAGCTATGATGTGACATTGAGTGGTGCATTTAATGCGCTCTGTCAGCCTGTAGAGTTAGGTATGATAGCACTATTTGCTATCTAATCAGTGTGTAATGACTGATTTTCCACTATGGTGACACCTCGATCAATAAAAGGAGGCCCATGGCAACCATAGAAAGGATTGGGACCCTTGTACACTCATATGCGTGTAGTCGTTCTCGTCCCAAGGCAAAGCTGCCGGGCAAGAGCGTTGCGCTTTCCACCACCATCCACCATCAATCCACGAAAGCAACAATAGGGTTTTACGCCTCGTGGCGGCCCAAACCTGGGTAAAAACGGACCGTGTGATCTCTGTCGTGCTGTCTCACGCTCCTCCGCTATTTGTGCAATGTGTCGTCCCCCTGTCGAACCAGAAAGGGGCTCGCAACCCTATATGTGGCCATGGTTCCCCACGACATATGTGTGTGTTTATTGTTTCGTCAACAATCCTCTATTATTATAATCACACTTAATATCTTTGGAACTACGCTCAGCTCTATTTTAGTGGAATTGCACAAAATGATCAGAATGTTTCATGCTCCTGACAGCTACTTTTTTTCCAACATGCCTTGTTAATTTAGACAGGGTTGGGGGGAAGTTGCTGCCAATGAAAGCATGGATCAATTTTAGATTAACACCTTCTCACAAATTTGTCTTTAGTTGTAATGTAAATATTAGCTCTTATCTGCTAATCATTGAGATGCATTAGCAAGGAAGTTAGTTTTTTTTCAAAAGAGCATGGATGTTAGTTTCATTTCTAGTATTTTAATTGATGTTGTAACAAGACAACCTTCCAGCTGGCAAGACACACGAAACAAAAGTTGAAAGCTTCAGAACATTGTACAATTTCATGTCGATGGAAAATTATTTGTATACGTCAAATAAAATTATTTGTATACGTCAATTATGTAAACAAATGCTGAAAGCCTAGTAGCATTACCAGAACCCATTCAGCATCCAGGTCCATGTGCCATGCACCAAATTATAGTGCACAACCACATGTGAGAATCAGCCCGGTCGTTGCACCACACAAATAGTGAGTAATTAGCAGTCAAATCATAAGCCTCACCATTCCCACTGTAAGTTTCTCGGAAGAAGAAACCATCAATATGTTCTTCTTTGAATCCGCTCATACTACTCTCTGTCGTAGTTTATAGAGCATGCTTCAACAATCTCTGGGACCAAGGCGACTAGCGATCCGCCTGAAAAATAGCATTGGTAGTTATAGCACGACATCTATTCATAGAGGAAATAATGCGTACACACATGCATGCAGTGCTTCCACCCCAGGTACACACATGCATGCACTTACTCCACTCCGCATACACACCTACATCGAGAGAAAATTGTGGGCTTGATTACGGTTACCACACCCTAATTAATTGAGCACTAAACCAAATGTGTCTTAAATTTCTGTGGTGGTGAAAATGCATGAGAATTGAAGAGTGCCCTGTAAACTGTGACGAAGGGAGTAGTATGAAGGTGCAAAACCAAGTCCGCGTATGGCATGTCGGTCAATGCGCTTCCTCTTGGTATATCACTGACATGTGGGACCGGAGTGTTATCAAACTGATCTCAATTGAAGGCAAAGTGGCCAACCCGCTAATCCTTGAGAGAGACGAGGAGCGAGAACACACAGACGGCTTGCACAGAGGCCAAGATATAATCGAGCATGGTTGATCAATATCATCATTACATGTTCAAAGTTTTTTAATAGTACTATTGGGCTGCCATTTTCCGCACTTCTCCTGAATAAATGTTTACTTCATCAGAGATTAATAAAATAATAGTACACATGCTCCACCATGAGGTTCCTAGTACCTATATACTTATAGTACTACTAGTAGTACTACTAAACATTGCATTTGGCTCTTCGCCTCTTCGGGAGGTCGAACGATGATGGTACTATAGTGTATACCTCTGGCAATCTAACACCGAATGAACTATTGCACATCCACCGCCTGGGCGATGGTAGGCTGCATTAGTCAAAAGCTTCTCCTCATCCCATGATCCACCGCTCTTGAGTTAGATGGAGAGGGCCTAAGCAAGTTTCACCTTGTCCAGCAAGCTTCTCTTCGTACTGCGAGTTGACGGGACACACCAAAGTAGTGCTAGTCCATACTCCCTCCTTTCCGGTTAATATGGCTTAATCTTTTTTGTGGGTAAATGAGAGAGCTTTATTCATATATAAGCATTCTTTGGACAATCAGCCAAGGTCTAGTCCGTAGGAAGCAAGGTACCCCACAAAAAAAGGAAGCGAGGTGTTTCATCAAGCCTGCTCTCGGTCACGTTCAAAGTGCACCAAGCATGGTTCGCACGAAGATGCGCCACAAGGTTTGCTGACCTGTTTACTTGCTGAATGACAAAAAAAAGAAACTATTACTGAGCGCTCCTATTTCTAATAGGATAGGAGCCAAAATTAAGCGAGAAATGTGGTGAGTGTTCCATGGAATCAACTTCCATTAGCACATGAGAGAACCCTCGAAGAGAAGCAAATGTGTTGAAGATTGCTTTATCACAAATTAAAATAAAATAAGTCACACTACAAAAAACAAATAATACCAAAACACTTAGGCTTGGTGCATTAACTTCCATCTTGTTTCTTGTTTCTTAACATATTAACCAGTAAGAGATGTGAGGTGTGAATGCTTTTAATAACTTGAGACGACCAAACACGACATACAGTGGTTAGTTCATTGCATGCAATGTTATTTATTAGCAAATAAACATTAAAGTATCTCATTTCCCCCTCCTCCTTGGTGATGGTGCACAACCTAAGATGACTTATTCACCTAGACAGAGGAAGTAGTAAACATTGCGCTTGGCTCTTCGCTTCTTCGGGAAGTCGAACAATGATGGTACTAGTATAGTGTATGCTTCTGCAATCTGACACTAAATTAACTATTGCACGTCCACTACTAGAGCGAGGGAGATCTTGCATTAGTAAAAAGTTTCTCCTTGTCCTATGAGCCACCACGCGCAAGCTTCTCCTTGTTCTGCAAGTTGACGAGACACAACAAAGTAATGCTAGTCCATACTGCCTCCTTTTCGGTTAATATGGCTTAATTTAAGACGAGATAAATACACTGGTTGTCACTGTATATTTGTAAAAGTACGATCAGCGGACTTCATAATACGCTCATTGCGGGAAATATATACATTTTCAGGTGTTTATACAGTCACTAGCTCACCCTGTCTGAGTATGTGTGTGCATGCAAGTGTAGGTTGAGCACGTGAGAGTGACTATGTGTGTTCCGTCGTGTGCTCAGACATGCATGCATTAGGGGGCCGCGCACGTTTTTGCGTGCATGTGTACGTGTGACTATTGCATGCATGCACCAGGTTTTAGTCCCTCACATTCACATGTTCATATGTCAATGCTTGGTCAAAACGTTGCATGCAAGGTTTAATCATTTGTTGTTCACACATGAATTCTCGATATTAATATGTTGGTAAAGGCAATTTCTTGAGGAAAACAAGCCCATGAATCAGTACAAAGGGGACCAATAAACCAGGACCGAGGGAGTACTAGTAGTGAATCAGAAGGAGGGAGTAGGTACGTAACAACATGTAGTCACATAATTCTTCGATGCGCATCCTGTCTACATGTCATGCAAGAAAATAGAGAAAAGTACATGTGAGACTCAGGAACGGTCATACACGTAGGTGCAGTACGTGCAGGGGCCACTCCGGAGAGTCAAATCACAAAGTAAGTTAGTCGGATGAAGCAAGCATCATTTCACTCTTCAATGACACGTACGCAATATAAAATGGTTGATATGGAGAGAAAGAGCAAATTGTTCCACTCTATACACACTAGCAGGAGCCTAAGCTACAAGCCTGCTTGCATGGGCCGCATTCTTCACAAGCATAAAATGATGGTGGCCGCACCGCTGGTCATAGATCCGGCCTGATCCCTCCACTAGGGGAAGCGGATGAAGTTCTATGTAGACGCGGTCGACAGTGGCAAGGAAGAAAGCCCATTGTCAGTGCATGTCGACCGTGGGTCCCCGGGGTATGGGATGATGTCGCCTCCCACCGGCCTTCTAGCTACAACCCGACATCCCAGGTACAACTTCCCTTTGGAGCCGGTTGTCTCCACTGCAGCTCCCCATGTAGCTCCATCTTCATGCGGATATTTCTCTACTTCTATTGGCTTCTATTTGTGATGATTTTATGTCATGAACTAGTGCCACTACTGTTATTCTAATCACACTTCTTCAATATGTTTGCCAATAGGGATGTATAGCCCGATTTTAGTGGAACTACACAAAAGCATCGTATGGTCCGAGGGTGTCAGGCTTCTTTCCGTCGACAGGTTCTACCTAGCCAGGAAATTAAATCTTGTTTAGGGTTCACGTTTTAAGTCGTAGAGACCCCAACAATAGTTTTTTTGTACACACTCTCACAACTTTTTTCTTTAGCTGTGAAGTAAATATTGGCTACGATCTATCAATCATTGAGATGCATCAGCATGCGTGTTAGTTTTCCTTTGTATTTGATGGAATGTTGTAACAGGGAAACCTTGGAGTCAGGATACATACATGAAACAAAATCATAAAGCTTCATACTCCCTGTGGTCCTTTTTTGTATGCGTATAAGGCTCCTCATAGTGGGGAGTATCATATATCAGTATCATGCGTAAATTACATATAGAAATAATAAACCGGGACAGAGGTAGTATGTGAGACTATATGGTGGGTCATGTGGTAAAATGTACTACTATGCAAATAAAAAAGGACCGGAGGTGTCGCACGATGTCCAAGGAATATGGTGATAGCGGGAGGTGGGCCATGTAGTCACTGGGCTACCGTCTTTCGTACTCCTCTGGTGTAAGAGTGGAGAAAGTTATTTTTATCACAGAGTAAATAAATAAGAGTGCAGGCGCTCTACGACACTCTACCGTCGTAGTAATAGTGACCAGTGAGCCACCAAATCACATAGGCCCGGTACAGTTATTGGATGGAAGAAGCAAACCATCTCTCTATCTCTCTCATGCAGTACAGTATTCTTTTGGAAACCAACATTTTGTTTTGTTGGTTCGTGCCATCGAGCAAAACCAATGTTTAAATCACGTATGCTGTGTTCGCGTCTCACTCTCCTTGACCCCACACGGTCGCTCCGCATGCCACTCACCGCATACGGAGTATATGCAAACTTTATCGGTGCCCTTCTTGTCGATGGATTGGGCCATGGAGTACTACCACTACTAGAAGAGATAGACGAGGAGGGGGAGGATAGCTAGCTGTAGCACAGACTCCCAAGAACCTTTTACACATGCATGTTGTGGCCGGCCATGGCAACGTATGAACACGAAGCAGTCACGTGCATCAGAAAGGGACACATGCGACGCTCTCTCGGCCGGTGCGCCACTTCTATGCCAGCGCCAGTGAGAGGCTGTGTCCGCTCCGGCCGGGCATGAATGCCGCACTGACGGTTTCATGCAGGAAGCGCATGCAGGTGATGAAGAGGGTTCGGGTTGGCCAGGGCGGTCAGGTGTGGGCGTGATGCCCGCAAACAAGAGATGTTGGACATATGTAAATATTTTTGCATAATTATAATGTAAATAAAGTTCCAGTTGGACAAAAACAATTGGAAACGGAGATGGAGATGGAGATGAAATTTACGTAAACACGGATATGCATGTCTATGTGTGTGTGTGCGAAGACTCTCGCGACTATTCGTACACATCATCGATGTCTCGTTCTCCCTACATACACACAAACTTAGTATCACCGCATTTGGTTCCTAGGATAGGAATATGATAGTAGTGGGAAACAATATGAAGTGAGATAAATGGAGTATGATGTTAAAGAAAAAATGTACACGCACTCACTCTACCTTTGACATATCCACAAGTACACGATGGAGTGCATTTGTACATGAAGAGGCATCTTACCTACGTAATAATTTGACCCCTTAATTTGTTCACTTAATAATGGAGGGTCGGGGACCACACGTGGGCGATACAAACTGTGACTTAGAAGCGGGGGCATGTTATTGATCGAGTTTTCTTTTTGGTACATTAAAAAAGATTTGTCCGCCAGTTTTCGTTTCTTTTTTTCGGGAACGCATGTATTTTATTTTAAACCACTGCTATGGAGAATTTTTTTACTCCATTTTATATATAACATCTTGTTTGATAGGGTTTCTCATGTCTCGTTCTCTCACCCTCTACATATCTAAACAAGATGACAGTTTCCACTATATCTCTCTCCTCACCAGTGGTCATAGATCCGACCGGATCCAGTCCCCTGCGGGAGGTGAGGAGGACCAGCATAGACGTTGTCGCTGTCGACGATGGAGGAAGCTGATGCACACCATCCTCTCTGAGCCGGCTTCGATGCAGACGACAGTCCTTCGTGCACTTGTTCGCTACCATCATGTGGGCAGATCCAGACCGTCCCGCCTAATCCACATCTCGCCCACCTGAGGTATAACTTCTTTTGGATTTCATGCTTCATTGTACTCTACATGCGTGTTTTCTCCTATACCACAACTCCCCACCTCCCATGTACAGTAGCTAGGGTTCGTCGGCTGGTGCAACATCACCTATTTTTTACTATTATATAGGAAAGGCCACTCCAAAAGTTGTCCTGGTTTATCATTTAGGCATTGGTGGAGGTATAAAAAAATACGATAAAAAGTACATGGTGGTTGTGCGTCATTGTCCATATGCTCATATTGCAGCTACTAATCTAAAACTATCACTAGTAAAATGAAGCAATGCCCATGTAGAGGCGTTGATAAATGCTTCTGTCCTGCATTAGATTTTTTTCAGCTATCCTGCTTTAGTTCCTAACAAGATAATCATGATGCTTCTATTTATTTTGTGTACGTTTCATTAATTCTTATTGAAAATTAAGATATCGCTGTTAATCTTGTACCACTACTAAACAAAGTAATGACACTACTTAAATATCATTTTTTTTATTTTTTCAAACAGGGATGCGTATCTCCATACTTGGGCATGTCTTCCTCAATTTTTAGTGGAACTGGACAAATTTTGATGTTCATTGTTACTCAGCCTCACGGTCCTCTACAAAGTGGTTCTTCCTTTCTCGAGCTGGATTACTGAGAAGAAACAAACCACAGTGAAGATTATCAAACTTCATTGGTGCCTGACCCAAACTTGATGCCAAAATTGATGATGCATCACCACGATGACCTATCGATGCTCCTGGTTGCATCTCATGGTTGCATCAGCTGGTGAAGCAGATCGATGTTCAAAGGAGAATGGGCTGTCTTCCATTAGTGCTCTTTGCTTGTTACCACAAAGACGACATCCTTCATCAGTTCATCTTGGAGGAGTCATTTACGTTGGTGTAATTTCATCACACAATTGGATATGATGCATACACATTGGTACTAAGAGAAAAAGTTTTGTATTGATTTGTAAGCCTTCTCACAACTTTGTCTTCAGCTACCTACTAATTTTATTTAACTAAATATTTGCGTAGACTTTGATTAAAAATATGGTGTGGACTAAAACCCAGATGGAGGTAGTACCCCTCTGTTTTTATTTACTCTGCATATTAGATTTGACTGAAGTCAAGCTTTAACACAACAAACCATAATTATTGAGAGAGGGCAAATTGTATACACAAAATAATTGAAATGAAATTTCTTTATTTGTACACACTCTCACACCTTTCCGATAATTTGGAGTGTGCGTGGTTGTTCACTTACCGGAGGGTAGTGTACCGCACGTGAATGACAGGAAGTGCGACCAGGACGCATGGATTGTTACTTGACCATAGTTTTCTGCATTGGTACGTTAAATAAATAGTTTCTTTTCATACACAATTTAAAACAGTTGTTATGGAGAGAAAATGAAAACCAATCCACTATATTACTACTATATAAGATGGAGCCTTAGCACTTGTTCTCTAGGGTTTGCACTCTTCACACTCTTGCTGCACTATATATATATATACACGCTGGAGGCTCGGTGTTCCTTTGCTAATCTCTCACCCTCTTCATTAGATCTAAACAAGACTTCATTGGCCTCTCTCTCTCTCTCTCTCTCTCTTGCCCCATAGCTGGTGAAGGAGATGTCTGAATCCCATCGCATCGGGAAGGGGAGGAGGTGCAGCGTTCACTATGTCGCCTTCGACGAGGGAGGCAATCCATTGTGGGTTGCGCTGTTCTCTTTCACCCGCCGCCTATGCGGGAGGGCCTCCATTGTGGGTTGCTGCCATACATAGTGTGGGTAGATCCGGCCTCCCGCCGCACGCCTAGCCACATCTCGATGACCCTAAGGTATAACTTTCTTTGAAACTGTCATTGCTCTAGCATGCTGGTGTTTTTCAATTATGTAGTCGATTCTAGGTCTTCGTTCAAATAGGAAAGAATGGAGGCTGGGGTGGAGCATGAATCTAGGACATGTTTTAATGAGGAAAGAAGGGAGGGAAAGTAGTATAGACTGGCTATCCAGCTGCTTTGTTGGTCGAAAAGGGAAAAAGGGAGTAACCCAGTACACACATCTGTAAGGAACTGATCTCTATGTTGAAAAACGAATGAAACTGGGGGGTTGGGTAGTTTCTGCAGGACTAGATTTGCTCCCCTCACAAAGGAAAAAGGTTCAAAGGGAACAAATATGGGACCAACGTAGATATGCTGCTTGGTGATATGTCTCCAACGTATCTATAATTTTGATTGTTCCATGCTTTTATATTATCCACTTTGGATGTTTTATATGCATTAATATGTTATTTTATATTATTTTTGGGACTAACTTATTAACCTAGAGCCAAGTGCCAGTTTCCATTTTTTTCCTTGTTTTCTTGTTTTACAGAAAAGGAATATCAAATGGAGTCCAAACGGAATAAAACTTTCGCAATGATTTTTCTTGGACCAAAAGACACCCAGCAAGCTTGGGGAGGGGGCTAGAAGAGTCCCGAGGACTCCATAAGCACTAAGGCCGCACTCTAGGTGGGCGCCTCCCTAGCTTGTCAGCCCCATGAGACTCCTCGGACCCTAATTCTTTTTCTATAAATTCCCAAATATTCACAAAGGACCAGAAGCGTCCACCAAAATACTTTTCCACCGATGTAACCTTCTATTCCTGTGAGATCCCATCTTGGGATCTTTTCCAGCATCCTCCGGTGGGGGATTCGATCACGGAGGGCTTCTACATCAACTCGATTGCCCTTCCGATGAAGCATGAGTATTTTACCACAGACCTACGGGTCCATATCTAGTGGCTACATGCCTTCTTCTCTCTGTTTGATCTTGAACACAATGTTCTCCTCGATGTTCTTGGAGTTCTATCCCATGTAATATTCATTTGCGGTGTGTTGTTGCACGGCACAAAAGGAGCCAATCTGTTTAAGGCAAATTGTTGCATTATTGGGCCCAGTTGGTCTTTCCACTTTGCAGAAAGAAGTTGTCATTGTTTGGGCTACATTACACAAGGAATGATCGAGAAGCTTTAGAGTATTAGTAGACACTGGTGAAATGACTAGTTTGCAGACCAAGGAAAACTCAATTCAACAGCACGTGGAGTGCAAAATTCACTCCACAAGGAAAGGTATGACCAAGTTAGTGGTCGAAGCAGCTGTAACAAACGAGGTGAGTATCGGCCTTTATCCACATGATCGTGCTTTGTTATGTTGTACTAATTATAGTGTTGTATTGTTTTGAATAAATGTTTAATTGAAGCTATTTAATTGCTATCTATTCATGTTAAGATAATGAAGATGATTATAGTTGTGAGTATATGCTTAATCAACTAGTACTACTATTATGTTCATCACACTTTTTCTGTATTTATGTAGGCAGGGATGCTCAGCTTGATTTCAGTGGAACTACACAAAATGTTCAGATGGTTCGTGTGCTCCATAATACTTCATCATGCACAATACATCGAGTGGTTCTCTAATCATTTGTCGTCACCTTGAGCCACTGGACTATCTACTTGAATGGAGCTGCCAACGTCATCAACGCCTTGCAACATATAAATATGAAATCCACCATGCTACACAAGACATTGTTCGATTTCAGTGGAACTGCACAAAAAGATACATTGGTTAATCTGGCTCCATGTGCGATTTCAGTGGGCAAACTGATGACAATCATAGGCATTACATATTTTGAATGGGAAAAGCTCGTCAAAGTTTAATCATTGATGTTAGCAAGAAGACATTCATTTAATATTTTGGAATTGGAAAACCTTGTCAAATTGTGCTCATTATTGTTAGCGACAAGACATGCATTTGATATTTTGGAATTTGACGCCCTTTGTTGTGAGCAGCGTCGATCATTTTATCCTATCCGTGTGTTCAGTTCAGAAGTAAATATTTACTCTGATGAGATGCATAGTCATGAATGTTGGCTTAGGTAAGGTATTTTAAGAGTTTATTCTATATGTTGTCTATGAAATGCCATACCGTGTGAGTTTGATTGCAAAGTTAAGCTTGGAATGATGTGGCATGCGGCATCACAAGCTATTCACCGTGCCTCCTGAGAATGGTGCTTCGTCTTGTTTTGCATGTTGATCTAATGCCAGTGATTTGCATGTTAAGAAGATCATCCTCTTATGTTGTTTATGTGCTTAAGAAGTTCACCGTCTTATGTTTCATACTTTCATTCATAGCCTATACGACAACTCGGGTAGGTTAGAGGTGAAAAGATATGATCTTCCGACCAACTCATCATATTAGGTCGGGATTGGATTCTCGTTTTCCAACCCAAACCGCTTATAAAACTGTCGCTTGTGAATATAAGTAGATGGTCTTGGGGGAAGCGCTTGGTTGGCCGTTTTCGACTGGTAAAATATACATTGGTATCTCAGATTACACATGTAACTCGCCAGTTTTCGTTATAGACCTCGGGTTGTCGGTTTCGTTATGCTTGTATATTTTAAGCGTTGTTTCCGGTGACGAGTAAATTACACTTGTATCCTTCATACATGTGTGAAACAATCCAGAGCTCAGTGTCTCAAAGGTGCTTATAGGGGTCCAATGATCCTGGCTTCCGGAATGACCAATGGTGGCTATATCAGATCATCTGTAGGGAACGCAAGGCCCTCTCCCTTGTTCTTTGAGTTTATGTGCTCGTCGTGGTGCCGCCGTCTCGGGTTGTCAATATGGTCAACGAACATGAGGAATCAGGAGATGACTTTACTTGGAGAGGATGACAGTAGGGACCCTCCAGGGCCATAGCCGTACGTACACAAGTACCTCATTATTATATAATACAACTATAAAAAAAGGCTTCCTCCTAGTTTCCTGACATCACAGTTCCACACCAGTGTCGACCTATATAGTCAATAAATGAGAGAATTGCATAAGGAGCGGCCGAAAACTGGGACCGAGCAGCTAGTGCAACATTTGTTTTTTGAGGTGTAAGCAGAGTTTTTCTTGAGCGATGTTTTTGTTGTTGTTCAGAGGAGCAGGGTATCAACTGGGCAGGCTGTGGCCCATCTAGCCCAGGCTATTATTTTATGTCGACAAAATATCCAGCCCACATATTAATTTTTCAATGTGAAAATGGCTAGCCCAGCTATACTCTTTTTGTGGAATACCCAACCAAGGTCAACTTGTTATTCTCCGCCTTGCAATAGACTTGCCAATAAAATGGGCTTTAAGAAATAAAAAATTGGCTATAATTAAAAAATTGGCTGTAAATATAAAAAACATATTGAACATGTAATTAGTTTCAATGTTATTATTTTTGGATTCTAAATTTTAAATTTCATTACTTTTTGCGCGTGCTAAATTTTGTTGGATTTTTATCTAATAAAAATTTATTTTGAAATTATATTTAATCTGACTCGAAATTTAGGGATAAAAAATATTTCGGATCCCAACAAAATGTGGGAAATTCTGTTGAATTTTTATTGCGCGGTTGGTTGAATTATTAACCGTTGTCCTGCCTATAAAATGTTTTAACTTTAACAAACATTAAATGGGCTAAGTAAATTCCATTAGAATTCAAAAATGGGCTATACATTATAACAAATCGCAAATGGGCTATATGTTGCCACAAATGTGATGGTCACTTATGGCCCTACTAAGTTGACGCGTACGCATTGCTTTGTCAACTTATAGTAAACACAAGATTCTAGTAGCAGTGGTCGTTGGATGTCCATCTAACAGTTGTGGTGCTTCTTCAATCTTGAATATTCATGCTTCAGCCGCCCAAACCACCGCCAGCGGTACCGCCTACTACCGTCTCTCGTGGCCGGCTGTGCTGCCGCACAGGCCTCACCGGCCCACCCTACTTCCATTGCCGTCCAAGCCATTCCTCTAGTCACCAATACATCCTATTATTCTCCAGCGACGGCAGCCTCACACCATAGCCAAACCAATGAACCCTCGTACTCCCCTCCGCGAGGGCATCCACTACTATGTCTTCACCGACTCTGGGTCGTTCCCTTCCTAGGCCTCGCCATCATCCACTGTGTTGGTTCTTTCGGCATAGTGTGGTCAACTTTGTCAACAAATGACAGCCATCAAAAGAAGCATGTACGTGGAGTGGCTGACAGTAGGGACCCGCATTGCCCATGGCCGCGTGCGAGCTAGTCCCTCCTTATTATGCAAAAACAAATGATTTATCCCCCTTATAGGTTTTGAGCCACCAGCTACATCTTCACACGCAAGGAACGATTTCCTTTAGTACGTAGACAAAAGATACCTCTTCCTGATAGCTGGGACCCACCAGCTTTATTATGATCCATTTCACGAAAATATAGATTCTACCAAAGATGCTAAATTGTTTTCTTTTTATTCTAACTCAAAAAAGAAGAAATTAAAAAAACAGAAAACATCTTCGGACGCAAGGAAGTGCCACCTTATTACGAGAGAAAAAACTGATTCCCCCTGCTAGCTGGGCCCCTCCAGATTTGGAGGCTGACTTGTGGGCCAACTAAGTTGACGCGTACGGGCTTTGTCTACTTAGTCAAAACGATTCTAGTTGCACTGAGCATTGGATGTTAAATCAACGGTCGTGTTGTGTCTTCAACCTCTGGTCTTCTTACTCCAGTTGCCCAAACCAGCGCCCTCTATACTGCCTACTCCAACCTCCCGTGGCCGGCTGTGTTGCCGCGCAGGCCTCACAAACAGACCATTCTACGACTAGCTAGGCCTTCCCTCTACTCACCCACACTCCATGTTATTCTCTAATGATGGTAGCCTTACATCGCAGCCGAACGAGTGAACCCTCGTACTCCCCTCCGTGTGGGCATCCACCCACCTCGTCTTCTCTGGCTCCGCGTTGTTCCCTTCCTAGGAATTTCCGTCATCCACCACCTTGATGCTCTCGGTGCCTTGCAGTCAACGAGGTCAACGAACGACAGCCATCGGAAGAGGACTTTACGATGTGAGGCTAACAGCTGGACCCACCAGCTACATCTTCGAACACAAGGAAATGCCTCCTTATTACTCGCAAAATAAAAATGATTCTTCCCCCTGACAGCCGGGTCCAAACAACTATTTCTTCGCACGCAAGGAAGTGCATCATTATCCTCCCTGACAGCCAGGACCCACCCTGTCGAAGCGTATATAGCGTTGTCTGTCTGGTCGCGAACGTGTACGTACATACTGGTCGATTGGTCTCTCTGCAATGATGAACCATGGCCGATCAAGCAGTGGCACATGTAGTAGTAGAGCCCCCGACATAGCAGTTCAGGATGTCCCTTCTAAACCGTGTACATGCACATACAACCACATCCCAAAAAAATGGCCATGTACGTACATATGGGCGGGGTCTTGAACGCCTACTCACGCAAACGTACGACCAGGCTAATGTATATGGAGAGGCAACGGACGCCAGGAACGACGTCATGTTCATTAGAAGCCAACCGGCTGGGTCAGAACAGAAAAACTACGTCGTGTTCATTGGCAGGCAACGGAATGAATCGTGTTCATCGGTAGCCAACCGGCTTGGACGGAACAACTGAAATGGGGTCGGACGTACCGTAGTAAGAAGGAAACGGCCTTCTGTTCAACCAGCTACAGTCGAAATGGGATTCTGTTCATCAAGATGGGTCTGGTGTACTGCACAACAGAGGAAACGGACTTGTGTTCAAGCTCCTTCGGTCGAAACAGGGTGTTGTTGATCGGGACGGGTCCAGCGTACTGCAAAGTGGAGGAAATGGCCTTGTGTTGGAGCGCCTATAGCCAAAACGGGGGGTCCTGTTCATCATGTGGGGTGTGGTGTACCGCAAAACGGGGCTCCACGGGCTACTGTTCATCCACCGTCTACTGCCTCGCTCCAACCTCCACGGGCTACTGTTCATCCACCATAGACTCCCTCCAACCTCCACCTGCTACTGTTCATCCACTGTTGACTTCCTCCAGCCTCCACCAGCTACGGTTCATCCACGGGGGTCTTGTTCATCCAGCCTCCATCGGCTACTGTTGAACCAGCCCTCCACAGGGTCCTGTTCATCCAACCTCCACCGGCTACTGTTCAACTGGCCCTCAATGAGGTCCTGTTCATCCACCCCCACCTCCTCGATCGGGGGTCTTATTCATCCAGCGGCAACGGCCTCTTGCCCCGGGGTCCTGTTCATCCAACCCTCACCGAGAACAATTCATCCAACCCCCAACAACGGTCATTGTTCATCAAGAGGCAACACGTTTGATCGGTTTCAGTTAGCAGCAGTTGTCGGGGGGATGAACCCTGGGCAGGCAATGGAACCCAGATCCTTTTCAAAAACAACGGGGCCAGCACCGCCCCTCAAGCCGGCACACGCTTGGCCGGGTCGCTCAACCCGGCCAAGCCCCTCGACCCGGCCAAACTCTCTAACCCGGCCAAGCTCCTCGACTCGGCCCCAACAACCAGCTCAAGGCAGCGGAGCCCGACACACCGATATTTAATTCCCCAACAAGCCAGCTCCACCCTTGGCGTGTTCCTCAACCCGGCCATGGGTCAGGTCCCGTTCCATCCAGGCCGTATGATGGGACGAGTCTCCATCTACCGATGATCAAGGTAACAGTGCCCCGCCCATGCCTCTGGCCAGCCGGAGCATGGCAACAGTGCTCCTCACCTACCTGCTGACCAGGGACGGCGTGGCAACAGTGCCCCCTGTTGTCACCACTAACGCCAGCAAGCAGCAACCTGATGGAGCGCCACTGTACCCGATTCAACCCGGCCACTCCCTAATGATCGACAAGATGGCGTGCAGTGCCCCTAGGCAAGCAAGGCAAACACCTAGGGGAACCCGGCGAATCACTGGCACCCGGTGGGTCCCAGCTCCGGGTTCCAAGACGCTGACAACCCGGCCCTACGGCCTTGTAACATTACCATTGTACCCTTGGGGTGTTGGCCTATAAAGCCCCCCAGGAGCACTCATGCATACGAGCAAGCGCACAGTAAAGTAGCCAACCGATCAGTAGAACACACACAGGGAGAAGGAGCAGCCTAAGCCCTGGCTAGCCTTCCTTCTTCCTCCATACAGCTCTAGGAGCATCTGCGTACCATTGCACATCAACCACACTCGGTAGAACTAGGGGTATTATCTCTCTAGAGAGCCCCGAACCTAGGTATGTCTTGCGTCCCGCGCTCACTCATGCCGACCTCGCCTCTGGAGCCCACCAATGCCCTCGAGCCTCTTCCTCTCTTTAGTCATCCCATGGCATCTGCCGTGCACCCACCACGAAAGTTGGCGCCCACCGTGGGGCAGTTCGAGGTCTTGGCCGGGAGCATGCTTCAGATGTGGCTCCTCTCCGACTCTGACGAGCCCATCACGCTGGCGGGCGATGTCGTCGACGCGCTCGCCGCTCTTTCGCCGCACTGCGCATCTCCGATGTGCCCGCGGCCGACGAGTACCCCAGCGAGGTACTTGATTTTTCCGAATCCCCTCTCTCCCTTGGCGGTAGCGCTCCCGCCGAGGCAATGGACGTCCACGTGGAGGTCTTCGTCACCAGCACCGACGCCTCCTCCTCATTGAGCGTGGCGAGGAAGGCTGCCGAAGAGAAGGCTGCAACGGGTCGGGCCGCCTCGCCCAACCCATTGTGCGCCACTATGCAGAGCCTTCGCATCCCCATGAGCACCGACATCGATGCCTCCAACGTCGCCGAGGCCCGGGCCCGGCTTGAGGAGAACCGCCAGCACCTGCTGGACCTGATCGAGACGCTCGCCGCCATGCAGCGTCGCCTGGATTCCACTCAGCTGGAGTGCAACGCCGCCTACGGCTTCACGCCTGCCGCGGCCAAGCCAAGCCGGGTGGCCAATGTGTGAGCCCGGGGCGGCGCGATCGGTCGGGCCTTCGGCGCCGTCCCGCGAGTCTATGAGACTCTTGTGAAGAACATGTGCACTGCCCAGGCGGCCGCAGTCTGCTTGGACCAGCTCACGGGCGAGGAACTGAGGGATCGCATCAAGCGGATGAACGACCTCCTCGACATGGCCAATGCGCAGCAGGACCACGTCAACCAACATGCCAAGCCGGCGGGATCCGGCTCCACCCGCGCTGGCGAGCCCGGCGATCATCACCACATGGCGTCCTCACCACCCGGCGAGGTGCACTCTAGCCGCACCAGGACATGGCGCAACCCGGCCCCGACGACTGCCGGCGGGTTAGGCGATGAGCCGGCCCCGAAAAACCGAGGCGGACCCGACCAGCCCGGCCGGCGTCCGGCTCCAACCGACCCGGCCCCCCGTGGCCTGGTCGTCAGCCGACTCGGCGCAGGCGCCAATGACACCGACCATCGCCACCGCCTCGACCGGCTCGTTTTCTCCCTGGAGGTGGAAGAGAGCGGCGTCATCGGGCCAGCGTGTTTCGGTTCACACATCTGGGATGAGCCCTTTCCCAAAGGGTTTACGCTCCCCCACGACACATCCAAATATAACGGAACCGTGAAGCTGGCTCACCCACTACACCGCCGCCATCGGCATCACAGGCGGCAACCACCGACTCGCCATGCGCTACGCGCCGCTCATGCTCCAAGGGTTGGCCCGCACCTGGTTGAACAGTCTGCCGGTGGGCAGCGTCAACACGTTGGTTGACTTCAAGCATGCCTTCGTCCGCAACTTCACGGGAACCTACCGGCAACCCGGCCGCCCCAGCCAGCCCGCCATGTGCATGCAGGGGCAGGCGGAAACCGGCTGCGAGTACCTCGCATGCTAGACCGAGCTCCGGAACAGCTGTGAAGGCATCCACGAGGTTCAAGCAATCCAGTACTTCGTCAATGGGTGCCGAGATGGCACCCTCCTTAAGCACAAGCTCTTGCGCTCCGAGCCGGCCACCATGGCTACGCTCATGGTGATGGCGGACAAGTACGCCAACGCCGACTCTACCATGAAGATCCAGGTGGCGCTGGACGAAGCCGGCAAAGCAAAGCCGATTCCCCCTCTGAAGCCGGCCGGCGAAGGCAGCCGGCAGCAGCACAACCAGCAGAACAACGAGCGCAAGGCCGACCAGCCGGCTCAGTGCTACGACAACCGGCTCGTCACGGCCACCGAGCCCGCAATTGACCCGGCAACCAAGCGCCGGCAGCGGCAAGACGGCGGGGAAACCTGCCATGAGCTTCGAAGAGATGCTCGACGCCCCCTGCAAGCACCACAGCAGTGCAAGGCCATCCACGCACATGCTTCGGCAGTGCGGCATCACTAAGCGCGTAATGAGGGGCGACGTCCCGCCTCCTCCTGCTCCCGCTCTGGGCGCGGGTCAGCCGCCTCCGCATCCTCCATCGCCCCCAGCCGGCGGCGCGATGCGTGACGATGTCTACTCGGATCAGAACGCGTCCTACGTCATCTTCACCAGCCTCGGTGACAACAAGCGCATCGAACGTCTCCTTCGGTAGGAGGTGAACACCGTCATCTTGGACAAGTCGGAGTACATGAACTGGTCGGACCGTCCGATCACATGGACCTGGGAATACCACCTTGCTGTCATGCCAAATCCGGGTGGCTACACCCTCGTCCTCAACCCCACCATCATCGCACCTCAGCGCACGTGCAAGTTTTCCCGAGTCCTCATCGACGGCGGCAGCAGCATCAACATCCTTTACCGCGACACCATGACCAAACTCGGCCTCAAGGCCAAGGACCTGGAGCCAACCCGGACGATCTTCCACGGCATCGTTCCCGGCCTCTCCTACTCTTCGATTGGCCGGCTCTGGCTCGACATCTTGTTCGGCAACAGCAACCACTTCTGACGCGAGCCGATCTGGTTCGAGGTGGTGGACCTGTCCAGTGCATACCACGCACTGCTCGCCAAATTCCTGGCGGTCCCCCACTATGCTTACCTAAACATGAAGCTGCCGCCTCTAAAGGGCCTCATAACCATCACAGACGACTACCTCAAGTCCCTGGAGTGCACCCGAGATAGTGCCAAGCTGGCCGAGTCACTGGTCATAGCCGAGGAGCGGCACTAGCTCAACCGGATCGTCGCCCTGGCCAACGAGACATCAGCCGCATCGATCCCGGGCGAAGAGCCGGTAGACGAGGCCGCCTTCAAGCCCTCCTAGGAGACCAAGAAAGTAAAGTTGAACCCGGAAGACCCTAGCTGCAGCAAGTACGTTGTCACAGGCACCCGCCTTGACAGCAAATAGGAAGGCGAGCTCGTCGACTTCCTCCATGAGAATCGGGATATTTTTGCATGGAAACCAAAGGACATGCCGGGTATCCCGAGGAAATACGCCGAGCACAAACTCCACGTCCGCAAGGACGCCAAGCCTGTCAGCCAACACCTACGATGTTTCCCCGAAGAGAACAGAAGAACCATATGTGAATAGGTCGCCAAGCTTTTGGCGGCCGATTTCATCATGGAAGTGTTCCACCCCGAGTGGCTAGCCAACCCAGTCCTCGTCATGAAGAAGAACAACACCTGGAGCATGTGCATCAAGTACACCAGCCTGAACAAGGCTTGTCCCAAGGATACGTTCGCCCTCCTGTGGATCGACCAAGTCATCGACTCGACATTCGGGTGTGAGCTCCTGTCCTTCCTGGATGCTTACTCCGGCTATCACCAGATCAAGCTGGACTCGACCGACGCCCTGAAGACGTCCTTCATCACGCCCTTTGTGGTGTATTGCTACATCACCATGTCATTCGTCCTGAAGAACACTGGCGCCACCTTCTAGCGCTGCATGCAGAAATGCTTGCTGTTGCAACTCGGCCGCAACATGCATGTTTACATGGACGACATCATGGTGAAGACCAAGCAGTACCTCAAGCTCCACAATGACCTGAAGGAAACATTTGCCAACCTGCGTGAATACAAAGTCAAGCTCAACCAGGAGAAGTGTGTTTTCAGCGTCCCGACCGGAAAGGTACTCGGCTTCCTTGTCTCGGACCGCGGCATTGAGGCGAACCCGGAGATGATCAAGGCCATCGAGCGTATGCGCAAGCCAGCTCGGCTGCGCGATGTCCAGAAGTTCACCGGCTGCTTGGCCTCGGTCAGCCGATTTCTCAGCCGATGAAGAAGACAACGTCGTTCAAATGGAATGACCAGGTGGATGAGGCTTTCCGATATCTCGAGCACATGCTCTCCATCTCACCAGTCCTGGTCGCACCATCCAAGAAGGAGCCGCTGTTGCTCTACATTGCCGCGACCTCATGGTCAGTCAGCACAGTGATGGTGGTTGCCGGATATCGAGTTCCGGCAAAACCCTTAAGGTTCGAACTCTCGGGTGCGCACAAAGATTTTCTCCCTACCAAAACACGCCCAGAACTTCGCCGTGATTCTAAGCTAGCATGATGAACCACACAAGAGACACTAGGTTTATACTGGTTCGGGCCACCGTTGTGGTGTAATACCATAATCAAGTGTGTCGTGTCGTGGATTGCCTCTTGGGCTGACGATGAACAGTAAAGAGGAAGAACACCCTCGCGACAGGTGTTCTTGTGGTGTAGTGTAGATGAGCTAGGCTCGGATCAGATTGCCGATTGGATTCTAGATGCCTTCCTACTATGGTGGCTATATCTATTTATAGAGGTACTGGTCGTCTTCCCAAATATTGAGCGGGAAGGAAGCCAACAACGGCCATTTCGAAAGGGGACAGCTAGTACAAGCTATCCTTACTAAAGGTGGTATTCGGCTGCCAAAGGCACTGGTGATGACGCCATCTTGGGCTCCACGGTGACCTCTGTCCTGCCGTCCTGCTAGTCTTGGTCTCGTTGCACTGATATGGAAACCCTTTCTTGATGCCTCGGTACTACGCGCCTACGCTTGCCCCCTTTGCACCAAAGAGGAAACGAGGACACTGCATGGGCTGGCGCCTACCTAGCGCCCGCCGGGTCTTGATCGACATGGCTTGCGTCATGAGCACCTCACGAGGTACCCCTTGCCTTGATCTCTCCGCCTCCTCGCGAGCCTGCCTGGTGAGGCCACCCCTGAGGAGGCCTTGTGTCGTCCGGCCCGCAAGGCTTGGCCCCTCGCGAGGGTCTTGAGTGTTTGTTGATGGAGACGGGCCGTACTGGGCCACTGCTGAGCCACGCTGCAGGCTGCAGCCAAGCAAGTCTGGAGACCCCCATTCCCAGAACGCCGATAGTAGCCCCCGGGCCCAAGGCATGCTCGGACTTGGCTTACCAGCGAAGCCAAAGGGCAAGTGCGGAGCGCCGCGGGCCCCAAGAGCCTGCGGCCTTGGTTTCCGCGTGGCGGTTGATTGGACGTGGGCGTCTCCGCGTCCCCACGCAGCCTCGGCAACTGCCCAATTTGATGAGTCCCTACTGCATGCAAAAAGAGTCATCATTACATGTGATCATGGAGGCCGACGGTTGGCCTCCCTTGGGCTATTAGTACGGAGAGGCGAGAGCCGCCATTGTCCATCTTTTATTGCTCTGCCTGTTTCTTCCCCCCTTCTCCATCTCCGTTCTCGACGCCAATGGCACCGACCCGCCGGTTCTCAGCCGAAGAGAAAGGGAAGGCCCCTCGGGAGGGGCCTGCTGTCATGCCCAATATGCGACCCTATCCTAAAGGAACTCGAAGGTCCCACCAAGGATAGAAGCGCATATTGGAGACGCTTTTGCAAGGGGGATATCATTACATCGAACCATTACATAATACTTGGGGATACATAAAAGAGGCATAGATTGCCACATGAATAAAACATCATCATACATAAGAGCAACATCCGACTACAGATGAAACACAAACAGAAACTCAAACGACATCCACCCTGCTAGCCCAGGCTGCCGACCTAGAACCTATCCCCTGATCGAAGAAGAAGCAGAAGAAGAACTCCAAAACAAGTAACATCGCTCTCGCCTCAAGATCATCGCATAATCCTGTACCTGCAACTGTTGTTGTAGTAATCTATGAGCCACAAGGACTCAGCAATCCCATTACCATGGGTATCAAGACTAGCAAAGCTTCATGGGTAAAGGAATGGATAAGTGGTGAGCTTGCAGCACCGACTAAGCATGATATGGTGGCTAACATACGCAAATAAGAGCGAGAAGAGAAGCAAACGCAACGGTATTGAAGCTAGCAATGATCAAGAAGTGATCCTGAACTCCTACTTACGTCAAACATAACCCAAAACCATGTTCACTTCCCGGACTCCGCCAAAAAGAGACCATCACGGCTACACACGCGGTTGATGCGTTTTTAATCGAATCTGGTGTCAAGTTATCTACAATCGGACATTAACAAATTCCCATCTGGCACATAACTGCGGGCACGGCTCTCGATAGTTTATACCCTACAGGGGTGTCCCAACTTAGCCCATCACAAGTTCTCATGGTCAACAAAGGATATACCTTCTCCTAGGAAGACCCGATCAGTCTCGAAATCCCGGTTTACAAGACATTTCAACAATGGTAAAACAAGACCAGCAAAGCTGCCCGATGTGCCGACAAATCCCGATAGGAGCTACACATATCTCGTACTCAGGGCACACCGGATGGGCAAGACGTCGGGTTGGCATAGACCATGGTTTCACAGGGGGCGCCGGACATCGCACAGGTTTGGACCAGCACTCGAAGGAGCACTGGCCCGGGGGGTAAATAAAGATGACCCTCGGGCTCCGGAAACCCAACGGAAAAAGGCTTAGGTGAGGCAAATGGTAAAAACAAGGTTGGGCCTTGCTGGAGGAGTTTTATTCAAAGCGAACTGTCAAGGGGGTCCCATAAATCGCCCAACCGCGGAAGGAACGCAAAATCAAGGAACATAACACCGGTATGACGGAAACTAGGGCGGCAAGAGTGGAACAAAACACCAGACATAAGGTCGAGCCTTCCACCCTTTACCAAGTATATAGATGTATTAAGTGAATAAGAGATATTGTGATATCCCAACATAACCCTGTCCATCATGGAGCAATCTTCAACTTCACCTGCAACTAACAATGCTATAAGAGGGGCTGAGCAAAGCGGTAACATAGCCAAGAAACAGTTTGCTAGGAAGGGTGAAAAGGTTAGAGGCTGACATGGCAATTTGGGAGGCTTGATGAACAAGTGATAGGTAGCGCAGCATAGCGATAGAACGAAGCAACTAGCATAGCAATGATAGTAATGAGATCTAGGGTAATGGTCATCTTGCCTGAAATCCTGGTAGGAAGAAGAACAAGTCCATGAAGAAGACAAGCGGACGTGGTCAAATGAATCCTCACAACTCCGGAATGAAACCGAAGCTAACGAGAGAAGCAACCGGAAAGAAGCAAACAACATGGTGAACACACAAGCATAAACATGGCATGATGCACAACCAAGTATGAAGCATGTCCGGTTTAATGAGCATGGCACGGCAAAGTGCAACAAACAACACTACAAATTAAGTGGAGCTTAATATGCAACGAGTTGCATATTGACGAAACACCACATCAATCATTTAGTTCTCTCTCGGTTTTCTACCCAACAATATTAAATGTTATTAAACATTGCAAGGGGTGAAGCATATGAAAACTACCTATCTAGGCAAGTTTAAATGAGGCCGGAAACAACAAACAACAATTTCGGAAAATCCCCATATGCGTATTTTGGATTTGGTACTGTTCTGCATATTACATAATTTTAGAAATGTTAAACATGCAAAGTAAGTGCACCAAATTAAACGTGCAAGTTTATTTAAAATGGAGCTGCGGTTATTTAGTTATGAAATAAATCATTTTAACATGGCATTTATGCAAAATTAAATAAATAGCAAGTTAAAACATATTTAACAGGGATGAAAGTGGCAAATTATTAATCTACACAAAATTCTAAGCATTTTACATGTTTGAATCATTTTAATCCGATGCACGATTAATGAGTTATTATATGCATGAACATGGAGGACTTTTCTGTAAAACAGGTAAATCACTAGATAATGCTAAATTCACAGAACTGAAAAAAAAACATGACACGGGCCAGATCTGCTGGGACTGGGCTGCTCACATTGGGCCTTGAGGCCGGTCAGCTTGGAGAGGGAGGCTGGAAGGGGGGTGCTGGGCCTGCTTGCTGGTAGCCCACGCGGCCGCTGAAGCTGGGCCAGGGTCGCTGGCTGCGGTCAACGCAGCAGGGACGAGCGAGCTGCTGCTGCTGGTGGTTGCAGAGGACACCACGGTGGCCTGGCGCGGCTGGGACTTGGCGTGACGGAAGTGGTGCAGACGAACGGGACGGGGAGGAGGCCGGATGGGGCGCACTGGATCCTGGGCCGCGGCAAGCGAGGCAGCGGCTCGGGCGGAGTCAACGGGCACACAGAGGTGCAGCGCCGCGAAGCAGAGGATGCAGGCATGTGCTTGTCTCCCTTGCTCGAACCAAAGGAGAGGCCGCGCTGCTCCTGCAGGTGACGACGAGGGGATGGCGACGCTTACAGGCAGCCAGAGAGCGACGGAGATAGCGGGGCCCGGTGCTAGGGCTTCAGATCTGCACGGGGTCAGAGGAGGACGGCGCCACAGTGGCTGCTCCAAGGTGCAGCGGCGCTGGAGGCAGGGGACTTGCGACGGCGCCATGGTTCTTGTGAGAGAAAAATGAGAGAGGGGAATGATCAGGAAGGAGCCGCGTGAGGAGGAAAGGAAAGAGAAGGTGGAGAGGGACGGTGCCGTGACCTGGGCATCTCGCCGGCTCTATACGAACGGGAAGACGAAGACCGGCCAGCTCGGAGTGGTAGGGGAAGATGGCGAGGTCGGGCTGGCGGTTGACGATAAGGGAGCTCCCGGCTGCTGTTGCGGCGGGCAGAGCCTTGCGGTCGACGGTGGGAGCGGGGACGAGGCAGCGGGGGCGGAAGGAGGAGGCTGCGGCTTGCTGGGGATTTGGGTGGCGCGGATATCACGGGAGGTGTTCGGAGGAAGTGGTTGGAGGGGGGTGGATGAGAGCCAAGGAGAAGGGGATCTGGGAGGATCCCGAGGTGGGGTTTGACTGTGGCGGCGGCGAGGAGGAAGGATGGGACAACTCTCCTTGATTTTAGGGTTGCTCCGTTGATATACCTTGGTGGATTAGGTTATGGGATATTTGGTCCCTCCGATTCTAATCGAAAGGTCCAAAATACTAGGTTGGGAAATCCAAATAAGAAAACGGAGATGTTTTAGGGATGTTAGGGGTTAATCTGAATGCAACCGTGACGACTGAGAGGTTTGGGTTCAGGGCAGTTTCGGACACGGGCGAGGGGTCGATGCACTATGCAAGCAGGGGTTAGGTAGACAAGGTCAACTGTGTGGTTGGACTGAGAGTCATCATGTAAGACAAACGGTCCGACAACATTGCCACGGAGAAGAGAACGGTTTGGCAGAGACAAGGAAGAAGCGGCAACCACGAACGGATGCGAGTTTTGAAAACATGACGGCAACGGGTGCCGATCCAATGCAAATGATGCGATGATGAATGGAACAAACAAATAAAAAACAGAGCTGACACGCAAAACATGGAAGGCATCTGGGGTGTCGGTCTCGGGGCGTCACAACACTCCTCCACTTACAAGAGATCTCATCCCGAGATCTAAGGATGGCACCAGAGAGAAACGGAACAGGAAGAGAAAAGGTAAAACCAAGTTGCTTCTTGTACAAACGAGTGAAACCAAAGAACTTTGAGAGGTTGAAAAGTTGAAAGAAAGAACAGAGTGGAGTTGAACACAATTGAGAGCACTGCGGTAGAAAATAGAAAACAAGTAACACCATGTGAACCTTGGAGGTTGCAAAGCTATGAATGACAAGTACAAAGGACAAGAAGGAATTGGAACAACTCTGGTTAAAACGAGATAAACAAGGAACAAGGAAGAACAAATTCGGACAGCACTCCGGTTGAAAAGAGATGCAAGACTTGATAATATGAAAAGAACTTCAAGAAATGACACAACACTCCGGTTAAATGGATAAGCACGAAAAGAACATGATCCTCACAATTCGAGATGATGAGTGAAAAGAGCAACATCACAATATCTCCGGAAGAAAGAATAGAAGATTGATCATTGGAATAACAGAATGGAGTAGAAAATGCCAACTTCTGCCACAAATGAGCTTGGAAAGCACCCTTCCAAGAAAGTTAGAACGGAGTTGTTGGAAAACCAACAACGAAAAGAATAAGCTTGTAGTGGGCTTATGGAAACATCTCAACACTTGAGGTGAAATTCTGCCACTAACGAAAAACAATTGCTTGTTTGAGATTAAAGAAGAGATGAAAACTTCTTTCGCCGAGAGGATAGGAGAAAACTCGGATCATTGATAAGCACCACAAATAGCAACATTCCTTAGGGAAGGCTCTGATACCAACTTGTCACACCCAATATGCGACCCTATCCTAAAGTAACTCGAAGGTCCCCCCAAGGATAGAAGCGCTTATTGGAGACGCTTTTGCAAGGTGGATATCATTACATCGAACCGTTACATAATACTTGGGGATACATACAAGAGGCATAGAATGCCACACGAATACAACATCCTCATACATAAGAGCAACATCCCACTATGGATGAAACACAAACAGAAACTCAAAGGCATCCACCCTGCTAGCCTAGGATGCCGACCTAGAACCTATCCCCTGATCGAAGAAGAAGCAGAAGAAGAACTCCAAAACAAGTAACATGGCTCTCTCGTCAAGATCATCGCATAATCCTGTACCTTAAACTATTGTTGTAGTAATCTGTGAGCCACGAGGATTCAGCAATCCCATTACCATGGGTATCAAGACTAGCAGAGCTTAATGGGTAAAGGAATGGATAAGTGGTGAGGTTGCAGCAGCGACTAAGCATGATATGGTGGCTAACATACGCAAATAAGAGCGCGAAGAGAAGCAAACGGAACAGTCGTGAAGCTAGCAATGATCAAGAAGTGATCCTGAACTCCTACTTGCGTCAAACATAACCCAAAACCGTGTTCACTTCCCGGACTCCGCCGAAAAGAGACCATCATGGCTACGCACGCGGTTGATGCGTTTTAAATCGAATGTAGTGTCAAGTTATCTACAACCGGACATTAACAAATTCCCATCCGCCACATAACCGCGGGCACGACTCTTGAAAGTTTATACCCTGCAGGGGTGTCCCAACTTAGCCCATCACGAGCTCTCATGGTCAATGAAGGATATGCCTTCTCCCAGGAAGACCCGATCAGTCTCGGAATCCCGGTTTATAAGACATTTCGACAATGGTAAAACAAGACCAGCAAAGCCGCCCGATGTGCCGACAAATCCCGATAGGAGTTGCACATATCTCCTTCTCAGGGCACACCGGATGGGCAAGACGTCGGGTTGGCATAGACCCTAGTTGCACGGGGGCGCCGGACATTGCCGGGGGGTAAATAAAGATGACCCTCGAGCTCCAAAAACCCTAGGGAAAAAGGCGTAGGTGAGGCAAATGGTAAAACCTAGGCAAAAAGGCTTAGGGGTCCCATAAATCGCCCAACTGCGTAAGGAACGCAAAATCAAGGAACATAACACTGGTATGATGGAAACTAGGGCGGCAAGAGTGGAACAAAACACCATGCATAAGGCCGAGCCTTCCACCCTTTACCAAGTATATAGATGTATTAAGTGAATAGGAGATATTGTGATATCCTAACATAATCCTGTCCATCATGGAGCAATCTTCAACTTCACCTGCAACTAACAACGCTATAAGAGAGGCTGAGCAAAGCGGTAACATAGCCAAGCAACGGTTTGCTAGGAAGGGTGAAAAGGTTAGAGGCTGACATGGCAATTTGGGAGGCTTGATGAACAAGTGATAGGTAGCACAGCATAGCGATAGAACGAAGCAAATAGCATAGCAATGATAGTAATGAGATCCAGGGTAACGGT
The DNA here is from genome assembly GCF_002162155.2 of Triticum dicoccoides. Lineage (NCBI taxonomy): Eukaryota > Viridiplantae > Streptophyta > Magnoliopsida > Poales > Poaceae > Triticum > Triticum dicoccoides. The sequence goes on along the minus strand of NC_041387.1, from coordinate 230,953,577 downwards.
CATTGAGGGAGTGCTGGATTAGGTGTGTCCGGATGGCCGGACTATGACCTTTGGCCGGACTCCTGGACTATGAAGATACAAGATTGAAGACTCCGTCCCGTGTCCGGATGGGACTTTCCTTGGCGCGGAAGGCAAGCTTGGCGATACGATATGAAGATCTCCTCCCATTGTAACCGACTCTGTGTATCCCTAGCCCTCTCCGGTGTCTATATAAACCGAAGAGTTTTAGTCCGTAGGACGAACAACAATCATACCATAGGCCAGATTCTAGGGTTTAGCCACTCCGATCTCATGGTAGATCTACTCTTGTACTACCCATATCATCAATATTAATCAAGTAGGAGTAGGGTTTTACCTCCATCGAGAGGGCCCGAACCTGGGTAAAAACATCGTGTCCCTTGTCTCCTGTTAGCATCCGCCTAGACGCACAGTTCGGGACCCCCTACCCGAGATCCACCGGTTTTGACACCGACAGTCACCTTGCCTGAAATCCTGCTAGGAAGAAGAACGAGTCCATGAAGAAGACAAGCAGACGTGGTTGAATGAATCCTCACAACTCCAGAATGAAACTGAAGCTAACGAGAGAAGTAACCTGGAAAGAAGCAAACAATATGGTAAACACATAAGCATAAACATGGCATGATGCACAACCAAGTATGATGCATGTCCGGTTTAAAGAGCATGGCATGGAAAAGTGCAACAAACAACACTACAAATTAAGTGGAGCTCAATATGCAACGAGTTGCATATTGACGAAACACCACATCAATCATTTAGTTCTCTCTCAGTTTTGTACCCAACAATATTAAATGTTATTAAACATGGCATGGGGTGAAGCATATGAAAACTACCTATCTAGGCAAGTTTAAATGAGCCCGGAAACAACAAACAACAATTCCGGAAAATCACCATATGCGTATTTTGGATTTGGTACTGTTCTGCCTATTACATAATTTTAGAGTTGTTAAACATGCAAAGTAAGTGCACCAAGTTAATCTATGCATTTTTCCACCCCATTTACATATAAAGTTTATTTAAAATGGAGCTACGGTTATTTAGTTATGAAATAAATCATTTTAACATGGCATTTATGCAAAATTAAATAAACAGCAAGTTTAAACATATTTAACATGGATGAAAGTGGCAAATTATTAATCTACACAAAATTCTAAGCATTTTACATGTTTGAATCATTTTAATCTGATGCACGATTAATGAGTTATTATATGCATGAACATGGAGGACTTTTCTTTAAAATAGGTAAATCACTGGATAATGCTAAATTCGCAGAACTGAAAAAAAACATGACATGTGCCAGATCTGCTGGGACTGGGCTGCTCACATTCGGCCTTGAGGCCGGTCGGCTTGGAGAGGGAGGCTGGAAGGGGGGCGTGATACGTCTCTAGCGTATCTATAATTTCTGATTGTTCCAAGCTATTATATTACCCCTTTTGGATGTTTATGGGCTTTATTTTACATATTTATATCATTTTTGGGACTAACCTACTAACCGGAGGCCCAACCCATATTGCTGTTTTTTGCCTATTTCAGTATTTCGAAGAAAAGGAATATCAAACGGAGTCCAACGGAATAAAACCTTCAGGAGCATGATTTTTGGAATGAACGTGATCCCGAGAGCTTGGAATGCAAGTCAAGAAGCTTCCGAGGGCCCCACGAGAGAGGGGGCCGCTCCCCCCTGTAGGTCGTGCCCCCTGTCTCGTGGGCCCCTCGGGCGGCCACCGACGTACTTCTTCCTCCTATATATACCTACGTACCCCGAAAACATCCACGAGCACCACAAAACACAATTTCCACCACCGGAACCTTCTGTATCCGCGAGATCCCATCTTGGAGCCTTCGCCGGCATTCTGGCGGAGGGGGAATCGACCATGGAGGGCCTCTACATCAACATCCTTGTTCCTCCGATGTGTTGTGAGTAGTTTACCACAGACCTACGGGTCCATAGTTATTAGCTAGATGGCTTCTTCTCTCTTTTTGGATCTCAATACAATGTTCTCCCCCTCTCTTGTAGAGATCAATTCGATGTAAACTCTTTTCACGGTGTGTTTGTCGAGATCTGATGAATTGTGGGTTTATGATCAAGTTTATCTATGAATAATATTTGAATCTTCTCTGAATTCTTTTATGTATGATTGAGTTATCTTTGCAAGTCTCTTCGAATTATCAGTTTGGTTTGGCCTACTAGATTGGTCTTTCTTGCCATGGGAGAAGTGCTTAGCTTTGGGTTCAATCTTGCGGTGTCCTTACCCAGTGACAGAAAGGGTTGCAAGGCATGTATTGTATTTTTGCCATCAAGGATAACAAGATGGGGTTTATATCATATTGCATGTGTTTATCCCTCTACATCATGTCATCTTGCTTAATGCGTTGCTCTGTTCTTATGAACTTAATACTCTAGATGCAGACAGGAGTCGGTCGATGTGTGGAGTAATAGTAGTACATGCAGGCAGGAGTCGGTCTACTTGTTATGGACATGATGCCTATATACATGATCATGCCTACATAATCTCATAACTATGCGCTTTTCTATCAATTGCTCGACAGTAATTTGTTCACCCACCATAATACTTATGCTATCTTGAGAGAAGCCTCTAGTGAAACCTATGACCCCCGGGTCTATCTCTTATCATATTTGCTTTCAATCTACCTTTATTTGCATCTTTAGTTTTTGCATCTATATCATAAAATACCAAAAATATATTTATCTTATCATACTATCTTTATTAGATCTCACTTTCGCAAGTGGCAGTGAAGGGATTGACAACCCCTTTATTGCGTTGGTTCCGAGTTCTTAGTTTGTTTGTGTAGGTGCGTGGGACTTTTGAGGATCCTCCTACTGGATTGATACCTTGGTTCTCAAAACTGAGGGAAATACTTACGCTACACTTTGCTGCATCACCCTCTCCTCTTTGAGGAAAACCAATGCAAGCTCAAGACGTAGCAAGAAGGATTTTTGGCGCCGTTGCCGGGGAGGTCTTCGCTCAAGTCAAGACATACCAAGTACCCATCACAAACCCATCTCCCTCGCATTTACATTATTTGCCATTTGTCTCTCATTTTCCTCTCCCCCACTTCACCCTTGTTGTTTTATTCGCCCTCTCTTTCCCAATCCCCTCCTCTCTTTTTCGCTTGCCGTTTCTCTGTTTGCTTGTGTGTTGGATTACTTGTTGCCACGGCGCAAGATAATAACAAATTGTGTGATTTCTCGAATACCAATAATAATGATTTCCTTAGTACTCCGATTACTCCTCTTAATGATGTTGAGTCTTGTGAAATCAATACCGCTTTGTTGAATCTTGTTATGAAAGATCAATTCGCCGGCCTTCCTAGTGAAGATGCCGCTACTCATATAAACAATTTTGTTGATTTGTGTGATATGCAAAAGAAGAAAGATACGGATAACAATATTGTCAAATTGAAGTTATTTCTGTTTTCACTTAGAGATCGTGCTAAAGTTTGATTTTCGTCTTTGCCTAAAAATAGTATTGATTCTTGGAACAAGTGCAAAGATGCATTTATCTCTAAGTATTTTCCTCCCGCTAAGATCATCACTCTTAGGAACGATATTATGAATTTTAAACAACTTGATCATGAGCATGTTGCCCAATATTTGGAAAGAATGAAATTGATGCTTCGCAATTGCCCTACTCATGGTTTGAATTTATGGATGATCATACAAAAAAATTATTCCGGTTTGAACTTTGCTTCTAGAAATCTCTTAGATTCGGCCCCGGGAGGCACGTTTATGGAAATTACGTTAGGAGATGCTACAAAATTGCTTGAAAATATTATGGCTAATTATTTTCAATGGCACACCGAAAGATCTTCTAGTAAAAAAGTGCATGCTATAGAAGAAATCAATGTTTTGAGTGGAAAAATGGATGAACTTATGAAGATATTTGCTACTAAAAATACTCCCCTTGATCCCAATGATATGCATTTGTCTTCTTTGATTGAGAGTAATAATGAATCTATGGATGTGAATTTTGTTGGTAGGAATAGTTTTGGAAACAATGCTTATAGAGGAAATTTTAATGCTAGACCGTTCCCTAGCAATCCCTCTAATAATTATGGAAATTCCTACAATAATTCTTATGGTAATTTTAATAAGATGCCCTCTGATTTTGAGAATAGTGTGAAAGAATTTATGATTTCTCAAAAGAATTTTAATGCTTTTCTTGAAGAAAAATTGCTCAAAGTTGATGATTTGGCTAGGAACGTTGATAGACATTCGCTTGATGTTGATTCTCTTAAAATTAGATCTTCTCCTCCTAAGCATGATATCAATGAGTCTCTCAAAGTAATAGGAATTTCCATTGACGAGTGCAAGGAAAGAACTGCTAGATCGCGTGCTAAAAAAGAAAGCTTTATAAAAGCGTGTTATTCTAGTTTCCGTCAAAATAATGATGAGGATCTTAAAGTTATTGATGTGTCTCCGATTAGATCTATGTTTTGAAATATGAATTTTGATGATTATGGGAGTGATGATCAATCAACTTTGCCTAGAAGGCGTCCCAAAAATTCGGAGTCTTTAGATCTTAATGTTAAATTTGGTAAAAGTGAGATTGGAGAATCTTCAACTTCTAATAATATTGAACCTACTATCTCGGATTTCAAGGAATTTGATTATGATAATTGCTCTTTAAAAGGTTGTATTTCCTTGTTGCAATCCGTTGTTAATTCTCCTCATGCTTATAGTCAAAATAAAGCTTTTACCAAACATATTGTTGATGCCTTGATGCAATCTTATTGTCGGTGTACTAGAGTAGGGGTACCCTAGTATCCCGAACTTGTGCACGGGCAGTTGCAGCACCCCGCGGCAAGGCTTGCCGGGTGACCGCCGAGGTCCTCCGTGGTTCCTTTGGAACCATTCAAGAACAAAGTATTCAAGCCAAGGAGACAAGGCCCCGGCAAGAGGAGCTTGCCGGGAAGGCCAACCAAGGCATCGCAAGGAACTTGCCGCGACGCGCCACGTGTCCCGGCATGGCCCAGTGAGCGACAAGCTTCCGGGCGCGACAAGACAATATCCGCGGCAAGGCGCTTGCCGCGACAAGCTACCACTCAGTACCTGCGCTCCAGCACATCCACCAATGTGTCGCCCTGAGGCCTTTCCAGATGCGCGTGGCAAGAGGCTGTGCAGCCAGCGGTGCGCGGTGGCAAGCGACGCTGACAAGACTGCCATCGTGGCGAACGGTGGCGTCCCTGACGGTCCTTTTTGCACTATTTGGGTGACGGAGACGGGCATTTAATGCCTTTGTCCCCTGCCGTCAGGGTTAGGTAGGATACACTTTACAAGTAGTTGTACCAACCGCAATTCCTTTTCCATTTTTTCCCTTGTCTACGTTGCCACCTGTCGGAGACCCCTTGAGCGTATAAAAGGAGGCCCATGCGCAACGTAGGGAGGTTCGAAGCCAGAAAAATACTCATGCTCGGTCTCGTTATCAGCTGGTGCGTACTGTAGCACTCAGTGCTCCTGAGCAAGAACTCAATACAATCAGACAAGTAGTAGTAGGAGTATTATCTCTCCGGAGAGCTCCGAATCTGGGTAAAACTGCATGTGTGCTTCGCCTCAATCCGCTCTTCGTGCGACCTCCGCCCCCCCGCCGAACCGAAAGGGGCTCGGTCCACCGGTCCCATAGGTGTTCGTGGATCAGCTTCCCCGACATCTTTGGCGCGCCAGGTAGGGGGCGTCGAGGTTGTGTGAACCTGATCCGGCGTTCACACGAGCTTGATCTTCATCTTCTTCATCGACATGCCACCGAAGAAGAAGACTTCGGCGGCAGCTGTTCCGTCCAGGTCGATCCCACCACCACCGGAGCAAACGAGTGGTGGGGTAGACACCGGTGGAAGAACGGGCGTCGACGAGGGAGCTCACGGTGCTGCCATGTCCAAGGACAAGGCTGCACAGACCTCGGCGTCCGTACATGCACCGCGCCCGTCTCAGGAGTCGCAGGATCGATAGCGTCATGGTATTCGCAGTACCATACGTTTGTTGGACCAAGATCGAGCTGGTGGACCTCGGGGTGCTCAAGACCAGCATGCATGCCAACGTGCTGGCACGAGCGAGACACGGTCGCCTAGACGGGATACTGCTCCTTCTAACATAGTTAGAAGTCCGAGCATATCCCGCTCCTCGCACCGTTCGCCACTGCCACCCACCACTCCAGTAGAAGCTTTGGCGCGAGCTCAACTGCTCTTGGATTACCCTCCAATAGAAGACAAGATCGATCAATGGAGGGCCACCATTTAGAGTCTCATCGGCTTTGCCAACGGCGACACTCCGCGGCAGCCGAGTGCGTCGCTGCCGCGGCAGGACTGCCAGGCACGAGCCGGTGGCGACGAAACCGGTGGGGGTGCAACCACCATGCACTCTCCACCCTGAAGGCCAAGATCGCCGACTCGCCAGATCCACCTCGACAGCGACTCCACCGCATCATCAGATCCACGAGCTCGTCGCGATCAGCGCCAAGTTCTTCATGAATGACAGCAAGAAGACGCTCGTACTCGCATCGAGCGCCAAAGAGAAGCGCGGCGTCAATCGGACCAGCGCGTTGGGCCCTTTGTCGACATGCATGCACCAGGGGAACCAGGCGACTTGCCATACGCAGTAGGTTGCCCTGGGTTCACTCGCGAGCTGCGGCAAGTCCAGTGGCCCAGCACGAAGAATTTCTAGCCAGATGTACCAGAGAAGTACGACGGCAAGTCGCATCCGTCTGAGTTCCTCAGCATCTACACCATCGCGGCGCAAGCAGCCGGGGGGCGGGACGACAAGATCCTGGCCAACTACTTCCCGCTGGTGCTCAAGCCCAATGTCAGATCCTGGCTCATGCACTTGCCAGACAACTCCATATCCTCTTGGGCAGACCTATGCCATCAGTTTGTCGGCGCCTTTACAGGCGTCCACAAGCCTCATGGCCAAGAGAGCGACCTTCATCTGCTCGCCCAGAAGGAAGTAGAGCCCCTGCGCAAGTACATTCAGAGATTCAGCCGCGTACAGCACAACATCCCAGATGTCCACCCTGCCGCGGTAATCAGCGCGTTCCACCAGAACGTGCGAAACCGCAGGATGCGGGAGGAGATGGCTATGTGCAAGATCAGAGACGTCAGTGAGCTATACGCCCTGGCTAACAAGTGTGCACGTGCTAAGGAAGGGAGGAAACTCCCCGGAGAGAATATAGGAGCAGGAGGATCTGATAGTGAGGAGACTGCCCCGGCAAAGAAAAACCGGCGGCGGAACAAAAGGAAGAAGAAAGGCAAAGATGTGCTAGTCGTTGAGCAGTCCGGCAACGGAGGTGGCGCCAAGAAAGCCAAAGCTGGTAGCTCCGGCGAGGAGGCTGTGGCGGTCGCCGACAAGCAGGACGACACCAACAACCAGTACTCCAAGATCCACCGTACCAAGGGCCATGACCTCCAGAGCTGCAAGAAGGTCGAGCAGCTTGTCTAGCAGCAAAAGGCTGAATACGAGCAACGCGACAAGGAGAAGGCCCAGGAAGGTGCTGGAGGAGCCGGCAAGAAACGCCCCGGTCGAGGAGGGCGCCGCGGCAAGGCCAAGCAGCGGCAAGGAGACAGACCTCCCCGCGGCCGCGACAAGGATGAAGATGATGACGACGATGAAGATATGGATGATGACGAGACCGATGAGCAGGAGTTCCAGAAAGCCACAGAGGTCCTATGCGTTGACGGAGGTGCTTCTCTGCATACTTCACACCGCCAGCTCAAGCAGTGGGTGCGGGAAGTTAATGCGGCAGAACCACCCGTCGAGTCACGCAGGCCTCTGAAATGGTCCGGCACGCCTATCATCTTTGATATTGAGGACCACCCTGATCACATAACTGCGGTCGGGTGCTTGCCGATGTTGGTTTCACCAACTATCCGCAACCTCAAGGTCACTAAGATGCTAGTTGACGGCGGGGCCGGCTTGAACCTGATCTCCTCCGCGGTACTCCAGAAACTCCAGATCCCTGATGGCGAGCTCGAAGAGATCGGCACGTTCCAAGGAATCAATCCGGGAAGGAGCAAGCCGAAGGGAAAGATCACGTTGCCGGTGACATTTGGCAGCGAGTTGAACTTCAGGACTGAGAGGGTCACTTTTGACGTTGCTGACTTTCCATTGCCTTACAACGGGATACTCGGCCGTCCAGCACTCACCAAATTCATGGCAGCCTCTCACTATGCACACAACATACTGAAGATGCCAGGCCCGATAAGTGTCATCTCTGTCCCTGGCGACAAGAAGGATGCTCTTATCTGCGCCGACAAGATCTACCGGGAAGCAGCAGCCGCAACAGATCGTGATTCACTTGCCGTTGAAGCTCCCGGGGCGAAGAAGAAAACCAAGTCCGGCAAGAGTTCTGATGCCCACTCCGGCAAGCGCACCTCTTCGGAGTGCTGCGCTACCGTCGAGGACGCACCATCGAGCTCCACCGGCAAGTGTAAGAAAACAATGGTAGCTCCACCTGAGACCAAGAAGGTGTCCGCCAAGGAGGATGGCACTGGTGGTACCTTCACCATCAGTGCCACTCTCGACCCTAAATAGGAAAGCGCGCTCGTTGCTTTCCTGCGGGCGAACGTCGACGTATTTGCGTGGCAACCGTCTGACATCCCCGGTGTTCCCAGGAAAGTAATCGAGCACCATCTTGCCGTCTGTCCTCATGCGCGGCCCGTCAAGCAGAAAGTCAGGAAACAGGCAGTGGAGCGCCAAGAATTCATCGCAGAAGAAATCAAGAAATTGGAAGCAGCAGGCCTCGTCAGAGGAGTGCTCCATCCTACGTGGTTGGCCAACCCTGTAGTCATGCGCAAGGCAAACGGGAAATGGAGGCTTTGTATCGACTTTACCGATGTCAATAAAGCTTGTCCCAAAGACCCATTTCCCTTGCCGCGCATCAACCAGATTGTTGACTCCACGGCTGGATGTGACTTGCTTTCATTTCTTGATGCATACTCAGGATACCATCAGATCTTCATGGCAGAAGAGGATGAGGAGAAGACCGCATTCATCACCCCATGTGGCACTTACTGTTTCGTACGGATGCCTTTCGGTTTAAAGAATGCTGGTTCAACATTTGCAAGGGTAGTCCATGACGCTTTTGAGCCGCAAATACACAGAAATGTGGAAGCCTACATGGATGACGTAGTGGTGAAGAGCAAGGACAAGGCGACTCTGGTTCAAGATTTAGATGAAACCTTTTGTGACACCCCAAAAATTTGGCCTTGTTTTAATGAATTAAAAAAAATTCCAGGAATTAAAACTTTGGATATCTGAGCTCCTTTTTGATTTTTTTTTAAATCATTTCCTTCCCTGTGATGATGAGTTTTTCCCAAAGAGAAATTTTTTCAAATATGTCATTGGACATATTTAATCTCTCAAGAGAAACATTCCCTTATTTAATATAACTAATTAAATAATTAAGCTGCTTGATCTTTACTTTCTTCAAAATGGTTTTTCAAGGTTAAATGGCCATATTTGAACTACAACCATTTGATAGATTCACTTAAAATTCCCACAAAAATTTGGAGATGTCATGTGATGTTTTTTAAATCACTTTTATGCAAAAATATATTTCATTCATGAAATATTTTGAGCCCTACACTCAATTTTTCTTCTCTGGTCCAGAGTGCATTTTGCACTACAACCCATTTAAATATTTCTTCCTGGCCTCCACCAAAATTATGGGATATTATTAGTAGCATATGATTCATCTTTATGCAAAAACCTAGTGCTGTTCTTTGAAAATATTGAGTGAATCAACCTCTTTTTCATTCTGGTCCAGCCTTGTGATTTCTACTGCAACCCTATTTATTTTTGCTCCAATGATCTTGTGCTTTCTCCTACTTGTAGATAGCCCTACCAAACCCCTAAATCCAGGAGCATGCAACCCTTGGATTAATTTTGGTTCATGAAATAATGTCATTTATTTCCTGTCCAGAATTGTAGTTTTGCAAAACTTGCACTAACAAGTTTCTACTTTTGGCAAACCAACCTCACCACCCTCTTGTACATCTAAAGAGACCACCATCTGGAGTTTTTGGCCACTCCAAGACCTTCCTAAGTGATCTTAGCATTTTGTCAAACACCTTACGGGCATGATCTGTTTTGACTTGAATTGTGGCATTGCACTGTGAACTTGCATCTCTGATCAAACAAGCATGTCCACTAGACTCCCCGTTTCTCCTAACCTAGATCTGTTAATTGCCAGCCTCACCCACGCTCTGTAGCATGCTCTGGCATTGCGTCGAGCACGTCCTGTGCACGCCCGGAGCGCGAGCAGAGCGTGCGTTTGGCACGCACGTGCGCCGAGCCGACACACTGGCCCCCACGGTTTTGGCCCGCTCTGCAGCACCACGCCACGCGCTCCCCTTCTCACCGCTACGCGCCAAGCCGCCCCTCGCCACGCCGGCAGGCCAAGAGCTAGCCGCCACAGCCGCCCGACAGCCTCTGCCCATGTCGGCGCCGCCAAAGCCACTCCCGCTCGCCACCTGGCCCCTGGAACAGCGCGTGCTCATCCGCGAGTGTGTCCACTAGCGCTCGTCGCCGCCACGACGCCCTAGCTACAGAATGGCGGTCGCCGGAGAGCTTATCCACGGCCGCCGCGGAACCGCCTTGCCACGCCTATAAAAGGAGCCCCGAGCTCATCTCCGCACACAGGCAGTCCCAAGCCACCTCCCGAGGACCCCCATTGGCAGCCAATCGACCCGGGGAGGCCCCCTTACTCATCTCCGGCAACCGCGGCCGCCGCCACTGCCCCGGCCATTCCGGCACCACCAGGGCCTCCCCCTCTCCGTTCTCTTCGCCAGGAACCTCCTCATCCTTCCGTGAACACATCCCCCTACTCGATTTTGATCGGGAACCACCGTAGCCCCAAAACCACTCTGCTCCCGAAGCTCCCCTCCGCCGCGAAGCTCACCGCCGATGACTCTTTCCAACCCCGTCTACCCAGCGACCACCGGAAGGACCGCCGCAGTCTCGCGGATCCATCCAGACCCTCTGGAACCCGCGGGGAGCCACCGTTCGCCGGCGACGATCGCCGTTGCCTCGCCTCCGTTCGGGCAGAGTAAGAGGAGGGAGGGATAGACTGGTCAAACCTGACCAGTGGGCCCTCTGGACCCACTGTCAGCGACCCCGTGCCTGTCCACGTGGGATTAAGTGAAGGCGTAATCCCCCAGTATGTTTCCCCCGCTCCAAAAGCGTATTCCCCTCCGAAACGTTTTCTTTTCTGTTTTATTTAAATAACAGATTTTGACCAGAACTTTGACTGGCTATAACTTTTTAAATACAACTCCAAATGAAATGATTCTTTTTCCTACCTCTCTCAAATTTTACCTAGTTTATTTTAAGATTTATTTGAAAAAAAATTCAGAACAACTTTTGGTGCTGTTTTTATTTTGTGTGTTAATTCTTTTATATTGCTAAAATAGGATTTTTGAAGAGAGGAGAAAGGTTTCAAGTTTTGGAGTGCACCCTGCCTTTCCACACATTGAAGGCAAGCATTCTGAACCCCGGCATAATATTTTTGTGTGTTCGATGACACGTTCATAACATCACCTCACTTTGGAGAAACTTGTTATTTCATGTGATATGATCATATGCATGCGTGCATGTTATTGATTTCCATGCTGTTGGAAATGGACACACTTGTGATGATAATCACCCTCATGTGCCTTGCATGCATACCGGCAGGAACCCAGGAAAACCTCTGCCTTGGGTAGACATGAGTTTGTCACCGGTCTCCATCGGGACGGTTATGTCTGGTATGGCATGGCAAGGTGATATGAGCGGTGACTCTGTAGGTTGAAATATATTCGTCATGCTAATCATGCAGGGAATACTTAAACCTCCTGAGTCGACCGTAGGTCAAGTCTTGTGCCAGTAACCCCCATACTTGTTTCGTACTACCACTCGTATTTACAACAAGTAGAGTACGGTTCAGTAAGTTGTCAACCTCTTTCTAGCACACACCGTACAGAGAGGCCATGGTGGAAGATACCGGTTGTAGCTGGTAGGCAGGCCACCTGGTCCGGGGGCATGGGTGTTTCCGGTTGGGACCGAGAGGGGAGGCCACCCCTTAGAGCGCGCGATATAAATTTGATCCCATGCTACGCGAGGTTGTAGCCTCCCCACTTAGAGTTTGCTTGACAGGTGTCGTGGGTGATTCCAGACACGTGTGAGTTAAGCTGGTGTGTGCAAGTTAGGTGTGTTTTCAACAAAAAGATCGTAGACGGAATTAGTCCTGATGGACTAAAGAAATCCGTTACTCGTGGGTAAAGAGTACACCCTCTGCAGAGAATAAACCTATTCGAATAGCCGTGTCCATGGTTAAGGATTACAATCTGGGATGGGTCAGGTGTCGGTCTTAGTGTCGGTCTTCGGAGGTGAAACTATTAACCAGAAATGGAATTACTACTTGCGACTTGTGATAACTATGATTATTATTGTTGTTGACTAACCCATGATATTATTGTTATTATCGAGTATCTCTGGGATGGTTCTACCTCCGGGATATTCACTATGATTGTTTATTTTAAAGCCCTTTATGTGGTGTCGCTCAGACGCCCGACTGTGGCATTTCTTTTAAAGCCCTTTATGTGGTGTCGCTCAGACGCCCGACTGTGGCATTTCTTTTAAAGCCCTTTATGTGGTGTCGCTCAGACGCCCGACTCTGGCATTTCTTTTAAAGCCCTTTATGTGGTGTCGCTAAGACGCCCGACTGTGGCATTGCTTGTTATTTGTTTCATAAATTTTAATACTACTATGTTATTGCATTTTTATAAATAACCGCCTGCACGCATCAGAATTTTATTTACTATTTTTGACTGATGTCATGAGCATAAAATATTTTCAGCACATCATTGTTATATTATACCTGTGTTCATAATGTTTGCGAGTACATTCAAAGTACTCACTGGCTTGTCCCTGGCTATTGTCTTGGCCAGATTTTCTTGCACGAAGAGGAGCGACGCGATGCCAGCCCCGGAACCTACACAATGGAGATAGCAGCCTTGCAAAGATAGGAGTTAACCTGGTCAGCTGTTCCCGTGGGAAATGGAGTCCCATAGACACTGATGTTTCACAACCCGCTTCCGCCATCAACCACTAGAAACCATTTGTTGTACTCACAGGCCAGAATGGCCTTGTACTACATATTTTGTTTTCTGCTTGGAATTTTTGTATCAATTTGGAGCCTCATCAGCTAACAGTAATCCTGGGGCTGATGAGCACGACGGTCTTTTCTGGAAATTTATTACCCGGAAAACCGGTCGTGACACCTTTGCAAATCTGCGCAAGATCAACCTCAAGCTTAACCCCGAGAAGTGCGTGTTTGGAGTCCCCTTCCGGCAAGCTTCTCGGGTTCTTCGTGTCTCAGCGGGGAATTGAAGCCAATCCCAACAAGATCAAGGCCATTGAGCAGATTGAAGCTCCGAAGCGCGTCAAGGATGTACGAAGACTTGCCGGTTGCGTAGCTGTTCTCAGCGGGTTTATCTCTAGGTCTGCTGAGCGCGCCCTGCCATTTTTCAAAATATTGAAAAAGGCAGGTCCAATGAAATGGACTCCGGAAGCGGAGGCTGCGCTGTAGGACTTAAAGAGATATCTGTCCTCCACTCCAACACTTGCCACACCTAAGCCACAAGAGAAGTTGCTGCTATATATAGCGGCAACCAATCAAGTGGTTAGTGCTGCGTTAGTAGCGGAGAGGGAGGCGGATGATGAGCCAGCAACCACGGCAGATGCATCCAGCGACAAGTAGGAGACTTCACCGGCAATCTCTGGTCCCGACAAAGATGGATCTGCGCAGGCACATGAGAAGATGCAGAAAAGAATGGTGCAGCGCCCAGTTTACTTTGTCAGTTCCCTTCTGCAGGGGGCTAGGTCAAGGTATTCTGGTGTGCAGAAATTGCTTTTCGGCCTTCTCATGGCCTCGAGAAAGCTGCGCCATTACTTCCAAGCACATGGGATCACAGTCGTCACTCATTTTCCGCTGAAGAGGATACTGCAAAATCCAGAAGCAACATGCAGGATTGTCGAGTGGGCACTAGAACTGTCAAGCTTTGGCCTCAAGTTTGAGAGCACTTCAACTATCCAAAGCAGAGCATTGGCAGTGTTCATAGCAGAGTGGACACCAACACAAGATGAAGAAGTTCCAGAAACGAGCATCCCCGTCAAGGAAGCAAGCAAAGAGTGGCTGATGTACTTTGATGGTGCTTTCTCGCTGCAAGGCACCGGTGCGGGCGTGCTACTTGTTGCACCCACCGGAGAGCACCTCAAGTACGTAGTCCAGATGCACTTTCCCAAGGAGCAAGCAACGAACAATACTGCAGAGTATGAAGGTTTGCTTGCCGGTCTCACGATCGCAGCAGACCTTGGAATCAAGAAGCTCATTGTCAGGGGTGACTCACAGCTTGTCGTCCGCCAAGTGAACAAGAATTATCAGAGTCCGTTGATGGAAGCCTACGTTGATGAAGTGAGAAAGCTAGAAGAGCACTTTGACGGCCTACAGATGGAACATGTTCCAAGAGCTCAGAACGACATTGCCGATGGCCTGTCAAAGTGCGCCGCACTTAAGTTACCGGTGGAACCAGGGATCTTTGTGCTCAAGCTGACTCAACCGTCTGTAACGCCATCAACTGGACAGAGCAAGAAGAGGAAGTTGATTTCTGGTGACTATTTTCCGGCGGAGCTCCCCGAAGCCGCCGCCAAGAAGGTCCTCAAGATCAACACCAAAGGTGCTGAGGAGCAGTCTGCTCCGGCAAGCCTTAGGGTTTGTTCCGTTGAAGCAGACGCCCCCGACAAGTTTTGCTCCGGCAAGCTTGCCGGGGAACGCCAAGCTCCGGCTGAGCCGCAGGTTCTCGCCGTAGAAGCGGATGTTCCCGCAGTAGCAGATGTGCCTTTAGTCTTTGTTGTCGAGCCGCAAGCTCCAGCATGGGCACAGCAGATTGTCCGTTTCCTTGAGACAGGAGAACTTCCCGAAGAGCAAGAAGAAGCGGAAAGAGTAGCCCGGCAGTCAAGTATGTACCAGTTTGTCGATGACACACTGTACAGAAGAAGACTCAACAGCGTGAAATTGAAGTGTATTCACCGGGAGGACGGACAAAAGCTGTTGGCAGAGATACATGGAGGCATATGTGGTCACCACATTGGCGCGAGAGCACTTGCCGGCAAAGCGTTTCGGCAAGGTTTGTTTTGGCCGACAGCCCTCCAGGATGCAACTGCACAAGTAACCAAGTGTGAAGCGTGCCAGTTCCATTCCAAGCAGATACACCAGCCAGCTCAAGCTCTCCAGACGATCCCTTTATCCTGGCCATTTTCAGTCTGGGGGCTCGATATCCTCGGCCCTTTTCCCTGAGCTGTCGGGGGCTTTGAGTACTTGTACGTTGCAATCGACAAGTTCACAAAGTGGTCGAAAGTGGAACCAGTGAGGAAGGTGACAGCACAGTCAGCAGTCAAGTTTTTCAGGTTGATTGTTTGCCGTTTTGGGATCCCTAACAGGATCATCACCGACAACGGCACACAATTTACGAGCCGCACCTTCATGGAGTACATCCAATATCTTGGCGCCAAGGTCTGCTTCGCTTCCGTTGCTCATCCGAGAAGCAACGGTCAAGCGGAGAGGGCAAATGCTGAAGTGCTGCGCGGGCTCAAGACCAGGACTTTCGACAGGCTGCGCAAGTGCGGAAGATGTTGCTGACTTTCCATTGCCTTACAATGGGATACTCAGCCGTCCAGTACTCGCAAAATTCATGGAAGCCTCTCACTATGCATACAACATACTGAAGATGCCAGGCCCGATAAGTGTCATCTCTGTCCCTAGCGATAAGAAGGATGCTCTTATCTGCGCCGACAAGATCTACTGGGAAGCAGCAGCCACAACAGATCGCGATTCACTTGTCGTTGAAGCTCCCGGGGCAAAGAAGAAAATCAAGTCCGGCAAGAGTTCTGATGCCCACTCGGGCAAGCGCACCTCTTCGGAGTGTTGTGCTACCGTCGAGGACGCACAATCGAGCTCCACCGGCAAGTGTAAGAAAACAATGGTAGCTCCACCTGAGACCAAGAAGGTGTCCGCCAAGGAGGATGGCACTGGTGGTACCTTCACCATCAGTGCCACTCTCGACCCTAAATAGGAAAGCGCACTCGTTGCTTTCCTGCGGGAGAACGTCGACGTATTTGCGTGGCAACCGTCTGACATCCCCGGTGTTCCCAGGAAAGTAATCGAGCACCATCTTGTCGTCTGTCCTCATGCGCGGCCCGTCAAGCAGAAAGTCAGGAAACTGGCAGTGGAGCGCCAAGAATTCATCGCAGAAGAAATCAAGAAATTGGAAGCAGCAGGCCTCGTCAGAGGAGTGCTCCATCCTACGTGGTTGGCCAACCCTATAGTCGTGCGCAAGGCAAACGGGAAATGGAGGCTTTGTATCGACTTTACCGATGTCAATAAAGCTTGTCCCAAAGACCCATTTCCCTTGCCGCGCATCGACCAGATTGTTGACTCCACGGCCGGATGTGACTTGCTTTCATTTCTTGATGCATACTCAGGATACCATCAGATCTTCATGGCAGAAGAGGATGAGGAGAAGACCGCATTCATCACCCCATGTGGCACTTACTATTTCGTACGGATGCCTTTCGGTTTAAAGAATGCTGGTTCAACATTTGCAAGGGTAGTCCATGACGCTTTTGAGCCGCAAATACACAGAAATGTGGAAGCCTACATGGATGACATAGTGGTCAAGAGCAAGGACAAGGCGACTCTGGTTCAAGATTTAGACGAAACCTTTGCAAATCTGCGCAAGATCAACCTCAAGCTTAACCCCGAGAAGTGCGTGTTTGGAGTCCCCTCCGGAAAGCTTCTCGGGTTCTTCGTGTCTCAGCGGGGAATTGAAGCCAATCCCGACAAGATCAAGGCCATTGAGCAGATTGAAGCTCCAAAGCGCGTCAAGGATGTACGAAGACTTGCCGGTTGCGTAGCTGTTCTCAGCAGGTTTATCTCTAGGTCTGCTGAGCGCGCCCTGCCATTTTTCAAAATATTGAAAAAGGCAGGTCCAATGAAATGGACTCCAGAAGCGGAGGCTGCGCTGTAGGACTTAAAGAGATATCTGTCCTCCACTCCAACACTTGCCACACCTAAGCCACAAGAGAAGTTGCTGCTATATATAGCGGCAACCAATCAAGTGGTTAGTGCTGCGTTAGTAGCGGAGAGGGAGGCGGATGATGAGCCAGCAACCACGGCAGATGCATCCAGCGACAAGCAGGAGACTTCACCGGCAAGCTCTGGTCCCGACAAAGATGGATCTGCGCAGGCGCATGAGAAGATGCAGAAAAGAATGGTGCAGCGCACAGTTTACTTTGTCAGTTCCCTTCTGCAGGGGGCTAGGTCAAGGTATTCTGGTGTGCAGAAATTGCTTTTCGGCCTTCTCATGGCCTCGAGAAAGCTGCGCCATTACTTCCAAGCACATGAGATCACAGTCGTCACTCGTTTTCCGCTGAAGAGGATACAACAAAATCCAGAAGCAACAGGCAGGATTGTCGAGTGGGCACTGGAACTGTCAAGCTTTGGCCTCAAGTTTGAGAGCACTTCAACTATCCAAAGCAGAGCATTGGCAGAGTTCATAGAAGAGTGGATGCCAAAACAAGATGAAGAAGTTCTAGAAACGAGCATCCCCGTCAAGGAAGCAAGCAAAGAGTGGCTGATGTACTTTGATGGTGCTTTCTCGCTGCAAGGCACCGGTGCGGGCGTGCTACTTGTTGCACCCACCGGAGAGCACCTCAAGTACGTAGTCCAGATGCACTTTCCCAAGGAGGAAGCAACGAACAATACTGCAGAGTATGAAGGTTTGCTTGCCGGTCTCACGATCGCAGCAGACCTTGGAATCAAGAAGCTCATTGTCAGGGGTGACTCACAGCTTGTCGTCCGCCAAGTGAACAAGAATTATCAGAGTCCGTTGATGGAAGCCTACGTTGATGAAGTGAGAAAGCTAGAAGAGCACTTTGACGGCCGACAGATGGAACATGTTCCAAGAGCTCAGAACGACATTGCCGATGGCCTGTCAAAGTGCGCCGCACTTAAGTTACCTATGGAACCAGGGATCTTTGTGCTCAAGCTGACTCAACCGTCTGTAACGCCATCAACTGGACAGAGCAAGAAGAGGAAGTTGATTTCTGGTGACTATTTTCCGGCGGAGCTCCCCGAAGCCGCCGCCAAGAAGGTCCTCAATATCAACACCAAAGGTGCTGAGGAGCAGTCTGCTCCGGCAAGCCTTAGGGTTTGTTCCGTTGAAGCAGACGCTCCCGACAAGTTTTGCTCCGGCAAGCTTGCCGGGGAACGCCAAGCTCCGGCTGAGCCGCAGGTTCTCACCATAGAAGCGGATGTTCCCGCAGCAGCAGATGTGCCTTTAGTCTTTGTTGTCGAGCCGCAAGCTCCAGCATGGGCACAGCAGATTGTCCGTTTCCTTCAGACAGGAGAACTTCCCGAAGAGCAAGAAGAAGCGGAAAGAGTAACCCAGCAGTCAAGTATGTACCAGTTTGTCGATGACACACTATAAAGAAGAAGACTCAACGGCGTGAAATTGAAGTGTATTCACCGGGAGGACAGACAAAAGCTATTGGCAGAGATACATGGAGGCATATGTGGTCACCACATTGGCGCGAGAGCACTTGCCGGCAAAGCGTTTTGGCAAGGTTTCTTTTGGTCGACAGCCCTCCAGGATGGAACTGCACAAGTAACCAAGTGTGAAGCGTGCCAGTTCCATTCCAAGCAGATACACCAGCCAGCTCAAGCTCTCCAGACGATCCCTTTATCCTGGCCATTTTCGGTCTGGGGGCTCGATATCCTCGGCCCTTTTCCCCAAGCTGTCGGGGGCTTTGAGTACTTGTATGTTGCAATCGACAAGTTCACAAAGTGACCGGAAGTGGAACCAGTGAGGAAGGTGATAGCACAGTCAGTAGTCAAGTTCTTCAGGTCGATTGTTTGCCGTTTCGGGATCCCTAACAGGATCATCACCGACAACGGCACACAATTAACGAGCCGGACCTTCATGCAGTACGTCCAAGATCTTGGCGCCAAGGTCTGCTTCGCTTCTGTTGCTCATCCGAGAAGCAACGGTCAAGCGGAGAGGGCAAATGCTGAAGTGCTGCACGGGCTCAAGACCAGGACTTTCGACAGGCTACGCAAGTGCGGAAGGAACTGGATTGAGGAGCTTCCGGTGGTTCTTTGGTCGATGAGGACGACGCCAAATCGAGCCACTGGCCAAACACCTTTCGCTCTAGTCTATGGAGCAGAGGCAGATCTCCCCACGGAACTCGTATACGGATCACCTCGAGTGCTCGCTTATCATGAGCTTGAGCAAGAGCAGCTGCGACAAGATGACGCGCTGCTCCTTGAGGAGGACCGTCTTCAGGCTGCTGTACGAGATGCTCGATACCAGCAAGCTTTGCGCCGCTACCATAGTCGCAAAATTAATGCCAGAAGTTTCAAGGAAGGCGACCTTGTTCTTCGGCGCATTCAGTCCGCCACGAATTCCAACAAGTTGACGCCGAAGTGGGAAGGCCCTTACCGGGTGAAACGAGTCACTAGGCCTGGCGCTGTCCGCCTTGAGACCGAAGATGGCATTCCGGTGAGCAACTCCTGGAACATTGAGCATCTTCGTAAATTTTACCCGTAGGGCGCGGTTGCCGGAATCTTTTCCGGCAACCACCTTTTGTACAAGTCTTGTCGATGTTGCATGTAATCCTTTGTACAAAGCCGGGCTCAGACCCCGTGCATAAGTAAAGCTCATGTGCTCCGCACATCTTGTCAATATCATGCTGTCTACTTTATTTTTGCATGTTATCTGACACTTTGTGCAGCGCCTACCCCCGGTAAGCAATAACGAGCTGTAAGGCTCCATATCTTTATTTTCTCTTCTTTCTTTTTCTCAAAAAGGAAAGGAAGGTTCCCTCGCACACAAGTTTGCTGGGGGAAAGGAGAAGATAATGGTGTGGACTAGGCATCATTCAAGGAAGTTTCGCCTTACCGGAAAGCAAACGACAAAAAAGCTAAGTTGCCAAAGTTTGAGCAATCAGTTTTAAATTTTTAAGTTATCTTCCTCGAACGACCGTACTTTGTATGGAAAACCTGTGCACGGAGGAACCAACTCTTAGCTAGTTGCGCCCTTACTTTGTTTCGAGTCCGCTCAACAACTTAAGTGAGCTCCAACTAGTTGTGACAAGGTTTCTTGTCGGTAGCGGCACCGCCAGCAGGCTGCTGATGTCCCGCACCCAGCACTCGCAGCTAAGGTGCCTGCACCGACAAGTTCCCTAAAAGCATAGGGCAAAAACATACAAAGGAAGGAATCAAGTAAAGGAAATAACACAGCAATCTCTACCCAAAATAGAGTTATATTACAAGATAGCTTGTCGCAGCTCTAACAGATTGTTCTCATGACATGACCGACAGCGACAAAGAAAAAGAGAAAATGGGCGGCCTAGTCTACGCGATCGCCCTCAACCCTCTTGATCTCGCTCACCTTGTCCACAATGGGTGCGACAAGGGCCTTGAGCGCTTCCAGATCAGCATCCGGCGGCAGGGACCTGAGGACGTTGGTGAGGTTGAGGCCTGGGTTGCGGAAGGTCACCTTCACCAGCACCTTTTGAAGAACTCCCGCGCAGATCTTGCGCGACTCGTCGGCCAGCTGCTTTGGGATCTTCTCCCGGAGTCGCTGGAGGGCCGTCGCCACGCCTTTGAAGAACAAGCTGAGCTTGGCGCTGGGTTGGAGGTGCTCGTCGGAAGAATACCCGTGGTCCACCATCCCCAGCTGCACCAGCTCCCCGTCGATGGCGGCGGCAACATTCACGAGACCCTCGGTCCAGTGCTCCACAGTCTCCCTAAAAGCATTCTGGGCGGCAACAGCACTCGCCAGCAGCGCCTCGTCGGCCTTGATCTTCTCCTTCAAGGCCACGTCCTGCTCCCTGGCACCGTCCAGCGTCTTGGTCAAAGTGGCCAGCTTCAACTCGAGATCTGCATTGGAGTCCTTGGCGGCGCTAAGCTCTTTGCTCCTCTCAGCGAGATGACCCTGCAGCTCGCCATGAGCGGCGGCGTCCTTCTCGCGCTCACGCTTGAGCGCGGCAAGCTCCTCGCCGCTCGCCTTGAGATCGGCCTCCAGCTGCGCCATCTTCGTCTCCAGCTCCTTCTTGGCGGCCTCGGCAGCTGCGGCAGCATCCTTTGCTTCCTTGAGAGCCCCGCCAATTGCTTGCTCGCACGCGGCAAGCTCCTCCTCGTGGCTGTCAAGGTTGACCTTGCGCTGCGCCAATTCGCCTTCCTACGCAGATAGCTTCTCGGCAGCGAGCCGCTGTTACTCTTCAACCTCAGCCTTCTCGAGGAGGAAGGCTTTCCGCTCCTCGGTGACTTGCTCCCGCTCCTCTGCCAGGGATCGGAGAGCTTCCTACCTGAGACCCCGGAGCTCCTCCACGCGCTTCTCGATGTCCACTCCCGCCTTTGCGACAAGCGCTTCTCGGGATTCCATCTTGGCCTATCGAGCGCGGTAAAGCGATAACAGCTTCCGCAACAGCCGCTCCTCCTCAGGCTCGTCACTGCTGCTGCTTGGCGCGTCGACGAGCGTCAGCCCAGCGGAGGCGAGCACCTCTCCATCCAAGGTTTCTCCTTCGACCGGCGCCCTGGAGCTTGACGCCCAGGGGAGCTTGATGAAGATGCCATTGCCGGCCTTCAAATAGGCGCCGGGCTGGGGCTCTTCGGAGCCTGGCACTGCAGCAGCGGCGGAGGGATCGGCGGTTGGCATAGCGCCTGACGCTCCTGCGGCCTCGGGGCCGTCAGTGCGATTGCCGGATCCCTTGCCAGCTTCTGCGGCGGCAGCTTTGGCGGCCTCTTCACCGGCGGGATCATCAGCGCCGGCTTCTCCTTCGGTGGCAGCGGCATCATCGGTATTGCTGTGCGTGCCATCCTCGCCGGCGACCTCGGTTTACATCGGCTCCGTGGCAGATGGATCTGACGAACGGAAAAAAGAGAAAAGTCAAGCAAATATCCAAAAAGAAAATCAAAAGAGGAAGAACCCAAGGGAAGTTTTCAAGCAAGAGGATTCCCTGTACTAGGATCTGCAGTCGTGGTCTCAACCACCGGAGGATCACTGGTGTTGTCCCTTGCCGGAGAACTGTCCCTTGCCGGAGAGTTCTCCCTTGCCGGAGAACGCTCCCTTGCCAGGGAATTCTCCCTTGGTGGTGTAGTCGAAGCAGATGGCACTTCGGGAACGTCTTCCGGGCTCTCCTGGTGAGGCTGCTCTGCTCCTGCACAAACCAACAGTCAAATATCATCAAAGAAAGATCACCCATGCGCGCCTGACAGCAGGAAGTAAACTATATACTTACGCTGGGGGCTGCGATGGGGGCTGCTTTGGGGAAAAGTTGCCGGGTCCGACAAGGTGGTCTCGGGCACGCCCCCTGCTGTTGCGGTGGGTTCGTCCTCGATAACAATCACCGGGACCTTGGCTCTCTTCACCGCTCTCTGGGCCAGAGTCCTGAAAAGGGATGGGTTCGGAGTAAAGCAAATCAGATACAAGGCAAAACAGCAAGAATTGAAGAACTACAAGTACAGCAAAGAATCTTACTCTTCTTCCTTGTTGGAGCTGAGCGCGGAGAGATCGAAGTCCGGCTCGCCTCCGGTGCGACGAGGTGGAGGAGTAGGCTCCCTTGTCCGCTTGGCAGGAGTAGTAGCGGTGGACCGGGAAGACCCCATTCTAGTTGCTGCAGCGGCGTGAGGCGCTCCCACGGCAACAGTGCTTGCCGCGGTAGAGCATGTCGCGCGGCACGGTGGCTGTTGATTCGCCTGCCGCCCCGCTACGTCCCCGGCCTTGCGGAGACGCCTTCTTGGTGGAGCTGGGGGCTCCGCTTGCGGCGAGCTGGCTGAAGGTGGGGAGGAGGAGGAGCCGATCTTCAACGAGTCGCTCGCGCCCTCGGCGGGCTCGCTCGACTCAGCTTCAGGCCACAAGCTCTTCCTCACCGGCAAACTCCTCTCGCTCGACAAGGCTTGCCGCCTCTGCTGCCTCTGCCTCCTCCACGGTGAATCCAAACTCACCCGCAGCAGCGGCTGCTCCCGCCTCTTCCAGCCTAGTGGCGATGTGCTGCATCTCCGCATCGGTGGTGTCGCGGGTGAGGCTCTTCTATTCGTCGGAGCGGACCGGCACTTCTACCAAGCCGTCAAAGAAATCCCGCACGATGTCGTCCGCAGGCTCTTGCCAGGTTGGGACGATTCCATGCGAATCGCACAGTGGCATCATTGCGCGGATGCGGTCGAGCGAGGAGTTGTTCCACAACGGAACGACACCCCTCGGCAACATGAACGCTTCGGGATGCTGAGGATCGCGCTTGAACAGCTCCAGGATCATCGCGTCTAGTTCCAGGACAGTGAAGTTGAAGTTGAGGCCCGAGCGCAGCCTCATGATATCCGCCGAGTTTTGGAACTCCCAGGCGGGTCTCCTCCTCTCCTGCAGGGGGGCGATGCGGCGGCGAAGGAAATCTGCGCCAACGGCGCCTACGGTGAGCCCGGCAAGCCTGAGGCGTAAGATCCGGATGATGGCAATCTTCAGGCTATCGTCTTCCGGGGCCACGTTGCTCCAATCATTGCCGCGCGCTATTGGGACTTGGCGCTGGGCGGTGAATGGCTGCGGGTTCTCCTCGACAATCCAGCACCATTCTGCTCTCCATTCCACCCACTTGCTGCGGAGCTCTCCCTCCAGATAAGCTTCCTTCTTGCCAGCTCTTCAGATCAAGGCGATTCCGCCGGATAAAGGTTCTCCTCTCTCGACTCAGGGCATAAAGAAGTGGCGAAAAAGAGTGACATTTGGATGGACTCCGACAAAGTTTTCACAGAGATGTGCGAAAACTGCCATGGTCAGAACGGCATTGGGGGTGAAGTCAAGGAGGCGGAACCCGTAGGTGTTCATGATATCACAGAAAAATTCAGAGAAAGGCGGGCAGAGCCCGCAGTAGAAGAACAGTGCAAAGAAAGGGTATCCATTCGGAGCCAGTTCCGAAGCGGCAGCTGGGAGTACCTTCGTGCGCGGATGCGCTCGTGTCTCCGTCGACTAGAAGAGGTAATTGTACTCCCTCAGCTCCTTCGCGTCGAGCTGGGGGGGAAGATTGCCTGCTCCTTTCACAGCGCTGCGAGCCGCTGCGCCTCGGCCGACTTCACGACCTTCCCCTTGTCGGCTTCCGGAGCCATGACGAAGGTGGTGGGGGAGATCGGCGGCGTTGGTGATGCTGGTGGCGATGGGGGGCGGAGCGCTGCTCTCTTTCAGCTTTGGGAAGAAGGGGGGAGCGGCGGAGATTTCTGAGATTGGAGTAGCAACCGGCGAGATGGGCGAACTGCCCCTGTTTCCCCTTCTTATAAAGAGGGAGGGGGCGGGCGTTCCGTTATTACGAATAAACAAACCACCCACGATCTCTCCCACGACGCCGCATTCAACGCGTGCCGTTCGGGGAGGGCGCGGTGGATACGGAGTAAGATATGGCGTAACCCAGGCCGCGCGTGCCCGTGCCCTATTTTGGGCCTGGCCCAACAGCGCTCGGCGCCATGTGTGGCCCAGGCCCAGGGGCTCCTGTCGGTGTACTAGAGTAGGGGTACCCTAGTATCCCGAACTTGTGCACGGGCAGTTGCAGCACCTCGCGGCAAGGCTTGCCAGGTGACCGCCAAGGTCCTCCGTGGTTCCTTTGGAACCATTCAAGAACAAAGTATTCAAGCCAAGGAGACAAGGCCCCGGCAAGAGGAGCTTGCCGGGAAGGCCAACCAAGGCATCGCAAGGAACTTGCCGCGACGCGCCACGCGTCCCGGCAAGGCCCGGTGAGCGACAAGCTTCCGGGCGCGACAAGACAATATCCACGGCAAGGCGCTTGCCGCGACAAGCTACCACTCAGTACCCGCGCTCCAGCACATCCACCAACATGTCGCCCTGAGGCTTTTCCAGACGCGCGTGGCAAGAGGCTGTGCAGCCAGCGGTGCGCGGTGGCAAGCGACGCTGACAAGACTGCCATCGTGGCGAATGGTGGCGTCCCTGACGGTCCTTTTTGCACTATTTGGGCGACCCAGACGGGCATTTAATGCCTTTGTCCCCTGCCGTCAGGGTTAGGTAGGATACACTGTACAAGTAGTTGTACCAACCGCAATTCCTTTTCCATTTTTTCCCTTATCTACGTTGCCACCTGTCGGAGACCCCTTGAGCGTATAAAAGGAGGCCCATGCGCAACGTACGGGGGGGGGGGGGTTCGAAGCCAGAAAAACACTCATGCTCGGTCTCGTTATCAGCTGGTGCGTACTGTAGCACTCAGCGCTCCTAAGCAAGAACTCAATACAATCAGACAAGCAGCAGTAGGAGTATTATCTCTCCGGAGAGCTCCGAAGCTGGGTAAAACTGCCCGTGTGCTTCGCCTCGATCCGCTCTTCGTGCGACCTCTGCCCCCCGCCGAACCGAAAGGGGCTCGGTCCGCCGGTCCCATAGGTGTTCGTGGATCAGCTTCTCCGACACTTATGATGAAAAAATTAATTTGGAAGTTTCTATACCTAGAAAACTTAATGATGAGTGGGAACCTGCTATAAAGATTAGAATTAAAGATTATGAGTGTTTTTCCTTGTGTGATTTGGGTGCTAGTGTTTCCACGATTTCGAAAACTTTATGTGATATTCTAGGTTTCCATGATCTTGATGATTGCTCTTTAAATTTGCACCTTGCGGATTCCACCATTAAAAAGGCTATGGGAAGGATCAATGATGTTCTTATTGTTGCAAATAGAAATTTGGTGCCCGTAGATTTTATCGTTCTTAATATAGATTGCAATCTTTCTTGCCCTATTATTCTTGGTAGACCTTTCCTTAGAACGATTGGTGCGATTATTTATATGAACGAAGGGAACATTAGATTCCAATTTCCCTTAAAGAAAGGCATGGAGCACTTTCCAAGAAAGAAAGTCAAATTACCTTATGAATCTATCATGTGTGCTACTTATGAATTTAGTGCCAAAGATGGCACTCGTTAGATCTCTCCTTGCTTTTATACCAAGCTAGGGGCGTTAAACGATAGCGCTAGTTGGGAGGCAACCCAATTTTCTTTATGTTTTTTGTTTTTGCTCCCATTTAGTAATAAATCTTGCATCTACCTTGTGTTTAGACGTGTTTTTATCTTTTAATTAGTGTTTGTGCCAAGTGGAACCTATAGGATAACCTACGATGATAGTTGATTTGATTCTGCTGAAAAACATAAATTGCACGCACGAATACAAGTTTGTTAAATCACAGGAACGTGCTTTTGCGTTGATTCTTCTTGATTCTGTTCAATAAGCAAATTTTCCAGGACTTCCTATTTTGGTAGGATCTTTAGAGTTCCAGAAGTTTGCGTTAGTTACATATTGCTACAGACTGTTCTATTTTTGACAGATTCTGTTTTTCGTGTGTTGTTTGCTTATTTCAATGCATCTATGGCTAGTAATCCAGTCTATGAACCATAAATAAGTTGGAATACAGTAGGTTTAACACCAAATTAAATAAAGAATGAGTTCATTGCAGTAACTTTTGTGGTGGTTTTGTTTTCTTTCACTAACGGAGCTTATAAGATTTCCTGTTGAGTTTTGTGTTGTGAAGTTTTCAAGTTTTGGGTAAAGCTTTTATGCACTATGGAATAAAGGGTGGCAAGTGCCTAAACTTGGGGATGCCCATGGCACCCCAAGATATTCAAGGATAGCCAAAAGCCTAAGCTTGGGGATGCACCGGGAAGGCATCCCCTCTTTCGTCTTCGTTCATTGGTAACTTTACTTGGAGCTATATTTTTATTCGCTACATGATATGTGCTTTGCTTGGAGCGTCGTGTATTATATTAGTCTTTGCTTTTTAGTTCACCACAATCATCCTTGCTGTAGGCACCTTTTGGGAGAAGCCTATTTGAGTAGAATTTGCTAGAATACTCTATGTGCTTCACTTATAACTTTTGAGCTTGATAGTTTTTGCTCAAGTGCTTCACTTATATCTTTTAGAGCATGGTGGTGTCTTAATTTTGTAGAAATTACTAGTCTCTCATGCTTCACTTATATTATTTTGAGAGTCTTTTGGAACAGCATGGTATTTTCTATTATCATAAAGTTGGTCCTAGAATGATGAGCATCCAAGTCTGGTATAATAAAAACTATCATAGGAAGTGAATTGGATGCTATGATCAACTTGATGCTTGATAATTGTTTTGAGATATGGGGGTAGTGATATTAAAGTCATGCTAGTTGGGTGATTATGAATTTAAAGAATTCTTGTGTTGAAGTTAGCAAATCTCGTAGCATGCACGTATGGTTAAAGTTGTGTAACAAATTTGAAACATGAAGTGTACCTAGCTTGTGCATCCTTATGAGTGGCGGTCGGGGACGAGCGATGGTCTTTTTCTACCAGTATACCCCCTAGGAGCATGCGCGTAGTACTTGGGTTTTGATGACTTCTAAATTATTGCAATAAGTATATGAATTCTTTTGACTAATGTTGAGTCCATGGATTATACACACTTTTACCTTTCCACCTTTGCTAGCCTCTTTGGTACCGTGCATTGCCCTTTCTCACCTTGAGAGTTGGTGCAAACTTCGCCGGTGCATCCAAACCCCGTGATACAATACGCTCTATCACACATAAACCTCCTTATATCTTCCTCAAAACAGCCACCATACCTACCTATTATGGCATTTCCATAGCCATTCCGAGATATATTGCCATGCAACTTTCCACCATTCCGTTCTTCATCATCATGACATGCTTTACTTTTGTCATATTGCCATTGCATGATCATGTAGTTGACATCGTATTTGTGGAAAAGTCACCATGCTTTATTTTTCATACATGTCACTCTTGATTCATTGCACCATCCCGGTACACCGCCAGATGCATTCATATAGAGTCATATCTTGTTCTAATTTCGAGTTATAATTCTTATGTTGTAATCAATAGAAGTGTGATGATCATCATTATTAGAACATTGCCCAAAAGAAAGAAAAGAAAAGAAAAGAAAAGAAAGGCCAAAAGAAAAAAAAGAGAAAGGCCCAAAAAAAGAAAAAGAAAAAGAAAAAGAAAAACATATAAATAAAAAGGGCAATGTTACTATCTCTTTTTCCACACTTGTGCTTCAAAGTAGCACCTTGTTCTCCATGTAGTGAGTCTCATATATTGTGCTTCAAAGTAGCACCATGTTTTTCATTTAGTGAGTCTCATAAGTTGTCTTTTTCATACTAGTGGGGATTTTTCATTATAGAACTTGGCTTGTATATTCCTACGATGGGCTTCCTCAAATGCCCTAGGTCTTCGTGAGCAAGCAAGTTGGATGCACACCCACTAGTTTTGTTTTGTTGAGCATTCATTTATAGCTCTAGTGCATCCGTGCATGGCAATCCCTACTCCTCATGTTGATAGCAATTGATGGGCATCTCCATAGCCCGTTGATTATCCTCGTCAATGTGAGACTTTCTCCTTTTTTGTCTTCTCCACACAATCCCCATCATCATATTCTATTCCACCCATAGTGCTATATCCATGGCTCACGCTCATGTATTGCGTGAAGGTTGAAAAAGTTTGAGATTATTTAAGTATGAAAGAATTGCTTGGCTTGTCATCGGGGTTATAGAAGTTGGGAACATCTTTCTGTGACGAAAATGAAGCATAGCCTAACTATATGATTTTGTAGGGATGAACTTTCTTTTGCCATGTTATTTTGAGAAGACATGATTACTTTGATTAGTATGCTTGAAGTATTACTATTTCTTTTATCAATATGAACTTTTATTTTGTATTCATTTGGATCTGAACATTCATGCCACAATAAGGAAAATTACATTATGAATTATGCTAGGTAGCATTCCACATCAAAAATTCTCCTTTTATCATTTACCTACTCAAGGACGAGCAGGAATTAGGCTTGGGGATGCTTGATACGTCTCCAACGTATCTATAATTTTTGATTGTTCCATGCTATTATATTACCCCTTTTGGATGTTTATAGGCTTTATTTTACACATTTATATCATTTTTGGGACTAACCTACTAACCAGAGGCCCAGCCCATATTGCTGTGTTTTTGCTATTTCAGTATTTCGAAGAAAAGGAATATCAAACGGAGTCCAAACGGAATGAAACCTTCGGGAGCGTGATTTTTGGAACGAACGTGATCCGGAGAGCTTGGAGTGCAAGTCAAGAAGCTTCCGAGGGCCTCATGAGATAGGGGGCCGC
>NC_041387.1:230793038-230924179 GCF_002162155.2 Triticum dicoccoides | reverse complement strand
GGGCGGCCACCGACGTACTTCTTCCTCCTATATATACCTACATACCCCAAAAACATCCAGGAGCACCACGAAACACAATTTCCACCACCAGAACCTTTTGTATCCGCGAGATCCCATCTTGGAGCCTTCGCCGGCACTCTGTCGGAGGGGGAATCGAGCACGGAGGGCCTCTACATCAACATCCTTACCCCTTCGATGAGTTGTGAGTAGCTTACCACAGACCTACGGGTCCATAGTTATTAGCTAGATGGCTTCTTCTCTCTTTTTGGATCTCAATACAATGTTCTCCCCCTCTCTTGTGGAGATCTATTCGATGTAAACTCTTTTTGCGGTGTGTTTGTCGAGATCCGATGAATTGTGGGTTTATGATCAAGTTTATCTATGAATAATATTTGAATCTTCTCTGAATTCTTTTATGTATGATTGAGTTATCTTTGCAAGTCTCTTCGAATTATCAGTTTGGTTTGGCCTACTAGATTGGTCTTTCTTGCCATGGGAGAAGTGCTTAGCTTTGGGTTCAATCTTCTGGTGTCCTTACCTAGTGACAGAAAGGGTTGCAAGGCACGTATTGTATTGTTGCCATCGAGGATAACAAGATGGGGTTTATATCATACGACATGTGTTTATCCCTCTACATCATGTCATCTTGCTTAATGCGTTGCTCTGTTCTTATGAACTTAATACTCAAGATGCAGACAGGAGTCGGTCGATGTGTGGAGTAATAGTAGTAGATGCAGGCAGGAGTCGGTCTACTTGTTATGGACGTGATGCCTGTATACATGATCATGCCTAGATAATCTCATAACTATGCGCTTTTCTATCAATTGCTCGACAGTAATTTGTTCACCCACCGTAATACTTATGCTATCTTGAGAGAAGCCTCTAGTGAAACCTATGGCCCCCGGGTCTATCTCTTATCATATTTGCTTTCAATATACCTTTATTTGCATCTTTACTTTTTGCATCTATATCATAAAATACCAAAAATATATTTATCTTATCATACTATCTTTATTAGATCTCACTTTCGCAAGTGGCCGTGAAGGGATTGACAACCCCTTTATTGCGTTGGTTGCGAGTTCTCAGTTTGTTTGTGTAGGTGCGTGGGACTTTTGAGGAGCCTCCTACTGGATTGATAACTTGGTTCTCAAAACTGAGGGAAATACTTACGCTACACTTTGCTGCATCACCCTCTCCTCTTCGAGGAAAACCAACGCAAGCACAAGACATAGGAGGGCGCTAGGCCTGCTTGTTGGTGGCCCACACGGCCGCTGAAGCTGGGCCAGGGGCGCTGGCTGTGGTCAATGCGGCAGGGATGAGCGAGCTGCCGCTACTAGTGGTTGTAGAGGACGCCACAGCGGCCTGGCGCGGCTGTGACTTGGCGTGACGGCAGCGGTGCAGACGAACGGAATGGGGAGGAGGCCGGCTGGGGCGCACTGGATCCTAGGTCGCGGCAAGCGAGGCAGCGGCTCAGGCGGAGTGAACGGGCATGCAGAGGCAGAGCGCTACGATGCAAAGGATGTTGGCATGGCTTGTCTCCCTTGCTCGAACAGAAGGAGAGGCCGCGCTACTCCTGCAGCTGACGACGAGGGGATGGCGGCGCATGCAGCCAGGTAGGCCAGAGAGCGATGGAGATAGCGGGGCCCGGTGCTAGGGCTTCGGATCTCCACGGGGTCAGAGGAGGATGACGCCACAGTGGCTGCTCCAAGGTGCGGCGGCGCTGGAGGCAGGGGACTTGCGACGGCGCCATGGTTCCTGTGAGAGAAAAACGAGAGAGGGGAATGGTCAGTCAGGAGCCGCGTGAGGAGGAAAGGAAAGAGAAGGTGGAGAGGGACGGCGCCGTGACCTGGGCATCTCGCTGGCTCTGTACGAACGAGAAGACGGAGACCGGCCAGCTCGGAACGGTAGGGGAAGATGGCGAGGTCGGGCAGGCGGTTGACGATACGGGAGCTCCCGGCTGCTGTTGCAGAGGGCAGCGGCTTGCTGTCGACGGTGGGAGCGGGGATGAGGCAGCGGGGGCGGAAGGAGGAGGCTGCGGCTTGCTAGGGATTTGGGTGGCGCAGATATCACGTGAGCTGGTCGGAGGCTACGGTTGGAGGGGGGTGGAGGAGAGCGGAGGAGAAGGGGGTCTGGGAGGATCCCGAGGTGGGGTTTGAGTGTGGCGGCAACGAGGAGGAAGCATGGGACAACTCTCCTTGATTTCAGGGTTGCCCCATTGATATACCTTGGTGGATTAGGTTAGGGGGATATTTGGTCCCTCCGATTTTAATCGGACAGTCCGAAATACTAGGTTGGGAAATCCAAATAAGAAAACGGAGATGTTTTAGTGATGTTAGGGGATAATCTAAATGCAACCGTAATGACTGAGCGGTTCGGTTTCGGGGCAGTTTCGGACACGGGCGAGGGGTTGATGCACTATGCAAGGAGGGGTTAGGCAGACGAGGTCAACTGTGTGGTTGGACTGAGAATCGTCAAGGAAGAGAAATGGTCTGACAACATTGCCACGGAGAAGAGAACGGTCTGGCAGAGACAAGGAAGAAGCGGCAACCACGAATGGATGCGAGTTTTGGAAACATGACGACAACGGAGTGCTGATGCAATGTAAATGATGTGATTATGAATGCAACAAACAAATAAATAACAGAGCTAACACGCAAAACATGGAAGGCATCTGGGGCGCCGGTCTCGGGGTGTCACACCTGCCCCGCTCCCGCCGAAGAAATGGCCAGTCCCGTGCTGCCGTGACGAGGTTGCGAGGCCGGAGATGACGAGGCCTTGGCGCGAGCGGCCACCTCCTGGGTTCCCGCTACCCCTGTACGTTCGGGCCGAGGGCCCTGGAGAAAGGGACGATGAGCGACGCCGCCCTCGCCACAGGCGAGGTCAATGAGCCATGGTGGCGCGCGTCGTCGCTCGTGGAGTCCACGCCGTGGACTCCTCTCGCGAGCTCGTGCTCCACACCGTGATGCCTCCAAGCACCTAGATCTGCTTCCCTCCATTCTTCGCCTTCGAGATGCCGCCGAGGGGGCCTCTCGAGCTTTGGCTGCAGCACGCCGACTGCGGTAATCCGGTGACCGGAACGGAGGTTGAATTCTTGGGCGGGGTGTGGGACCCTTGGTGTATTTCTTTCGCACAATAATTATTATTAATTCTGAAAACAAATTTCATGGAGTTTCAGGATTTTTGGAGCAGTGCAGAATAGGTTTCCAATGTTTGCTCCTTTTCTAGCCAGAATTCCAGCTGCTGGCATTCCCCCTCTTCATGGTAAACCTTGTAAAATAAGAGAGAATATCCATAAGCATTGAGATGTAATGTGTAATAACAGCCCATAATGCAATAAATATTGATATAAAAGCATGATGCAAAATGGATGTATCAACTACCCCAAGCTTAGACCTCGCATGTCCTCAAGCGGAAGCCGAAATCGAAAAATATGTCCACATGTTTAGAGATAGAAGTGTCGGTAAAAATAAAATACGGACATGAGGGCATCATGATCATTCTTATAATAGCAACATATATAGATTTTATCATATGATTTCTTATGCTCAAGTAACAATCAATTCACAATGTCAAGTATGGTTCAAAAACTTCATTGAGAACTAACAAACTATAATCTCAGTCATTGAAGCAGTTGCAATTTATCATAACATCAGAAAGAGTCAACAATAGAGATTTTCAGCAAGTTCACATACTCAACTATCTTGTAGTCTTCTATAATTTCTAACACTCACGCAATACTTGTGGCTATGGAGTTTCAGCCGGACACTGAGAAAGATAGGGGCTTATTGTGTTGCCTCCCAATGTATTCACCTTTAGGTGATGTCAACAATAATAATCCATGCTAACTTACATCCAATTGGATATATATATATATATATCATGATCTTTCAAACACGAGGAGCTTGCCAAAGGATAAAATGAAAAAGGGAAAGGTGAGGATCACCTTGACTCAAGCATAAAGTAAAAACATAAAGTAAAAGATAGGCCCTTCGCAGAGGGAACCAGAGGTTGTCATGTGCTTTTAGGGTTGGATGCACAAAATCTTAATGCAAAAGAACGTCAATTTATATTGCCCCTTGTATGTGGACCTTTATTATGCAGTCCGTCGCTTTTATTACTTCCACAACAAGATCGTACAGAGCTTATTTTCTCTGCACTAATAAGTCATACATATTTAGGTAGCAATTTTTATTGCCTGCAACATGACAACTTACTTGAAGGATCTTACTCAATCCATAGGTAGGTATGGTGGACTCTCTTGGCAAACCTGGGTTTAAGGATATTTGGAAGCAAAAGTAGTATCTCTACTTGGTGCAAGGAATTTGGCCAGCATGAGGGGGGAAAGGCAAGCTCAACATGTTTGGAAGGTCAATGACAATATACTTTAACTGAGATGTGAGAAAACATAAACCATTATGTTGTCTTCCTTCTCCAACGTCAACTCTTTTAGCATGTCATACTTAATGAGTGCTCCCAATCATAAAAAGTGTCCAAGATAATATATTTATATGTGAACCTCTCTTTCCTTATCACTTCCTATCAATTGCAATGATGACCAAAACTACGTTTATCAACTCTCAACAATTTTTATGTCTCATACTTTCTATGTGTGAAGTCATCACTATCCATAAGATCAATATGAACTCTTATATTCTTTCTACTTCCTCAAGATCATAGCAACATAGCAAAGCCCTTGACTCAACACTAATCTTTATTATAGATAGCTCACAGACTCGATTACAAAAAGAGATCACAAAGCAAAACTCAAAACTACTTGATATCAAAACTTCAATCTACTAGATCAAGATACTACTAAAAGGATCGAACTAAATAAAACGGTAAAGATAGGAGTGTGATGGTGATATGATATCGGGGCACCTCCCCCAAGCTTGGCAGTTGCCAAGGGGAGTGCCCATACCCATGTGATTATGTCCTCAGAGGTGGTGAAGTAGGAGTTGTTGATGATGTAGGCTTGTTCCTCAATTTACGCTTGAGTATAATATTTTGCTCCTTTAGGTCATCAATCTCCTGCTCAAGGCTTAATACTCTTTTGCATAATACCTATTTATTTTCCTGCAAGAGACAAAAAGGGATAAACTCGATCTTTGGCTTCTTTGCTCTATCAGGGAGAATTGACTTGTTAAACTCCACATGCATATCCCCAGGCTGAGGTAATGGGGCTTCATCTTCGTCTGAACTTGTCCCCTCCTTTACTTTAGGCTCATAGTCTTCCTCTTCTTCAGAGGTCCAACCGTCATGCTCCAAGTCCCTGTAGACCTTAGGGTTTGCAAGGTAATCAGCCACATAACTTTCCCCTTCCGAATCCTGAGGCGACATATTGCTCTAAATCTGTAACAGAACAGCTCGAAATGAAAACAGAGTATATTTGCATGATACGGTGGTCAAAACCTTCGGGAGTATATATGATGAATTTTTACTGACCAAAATACATAACGTGCAAGAAAACGGAGTCCGGCAGGCACACGAGGTGTCCACGAGACAAGGGGCGCACCCAGTAAGGTGGGCATGCCCTCCACTCTCGTGGAGGCCTCGTGTCCCTTTCGGACTACTTTTTTCTTCCTAAAATTCTTAAATATTCCAAAACTGATAAAAATTGCCATTGGAGTTGTTTTGGAGTCTGTTTACTTACCGTACCACATACCTATTCCTTTTTGGAGTCTGGAACATTCTGGAAAGTGTTCCTTATGTATTCCTCCGGGGTTACGGTTTCAATAATATTAGTTTCAACATTGATAGGATTACCTGAAATATAATGTTTAATTCTTTGACCATTCACCACCCTCGGACTTGTGCCTTCGGAGTAGTTGATTTTTATGGCACCAGAACGATAGACCTCCTCGATAACGTAGGGACCTTCCCATTTAGAGAGAAGTTTTC
This sequence comes from Triticum dicoccoides, assembly GCF_002162155.2. NCBI lineage: Eukaryota > Viridiplantae > Streptophyta > Magnoliopsida > Poales > Poaceae > Triticum > Triticum dicoccoides. The sequence goes on along the minus strand of NC_041387.1, from coordinate 230,918,281 downwards.
CTGCAAAAAATCTTAAACGAGAGTTGAATAATAACACATAATCTCCTACGTTAAACTCATGCTTTTGTATCCTTTTTTCATGTCAGCGTTTGACTTTTTCTTTGAATAGCTTGGCATTCTCATAGGCTTGGGTTCTCCATTCATCAAGTGAGCTAATATCAAACAACCTCTTCTCACCGGTAAGTTTGAAGTCATAATTGAGCTCTTTAATAGCCCAATATGCTTTATGTTCAAGTTCAAGAGGTAAATGACATGCTTTTCCATAAACCATCTTATAAGGAGACATACCCATAAGATTCTTGTATTTAGTTCTATAGGCCCATAATGCATCATCAAGTTTTTTGGACCAATTCTTTCTAGATCTATTCACAGTCTTTTGCGAAATTAATTTGAGCTCTCTGTTGATCAACTCTACTTGACCACTAGACTGAGGATCATAAGGAGATGCGATTCTATGATTAACATCATACTTAGCAAGCATCTTACGGAAAGCACCATGAATAAAATGTGAACCACCATCAGTCATAAGATATCTAGAGACTCCAAACCTCGTAAAAATAACTTCTTTAAGCATTTTAATAGAAGTGTTACGATCAGCACTACTAGTTGGAATAGCTTCTACCCACTTAGTAACGTAATCAACAGCAACTAAAATATGTGTATAACCATTAGAGGCAGGAAAATGTCCCATATAATCAAAGCCCCAAACATCAAACGGTTTAATAAGAAGAGAGTAATTCATAGGCGTTTCTTGACGTCTACTAATGTTACCTATTCTTTGACATTCATCACAAGATAAGACAAACTTACGAGCATCTTTGAAGAGAGTAGGCCAATAAAAACCAGATTGTAGTACCTTGTGTGCACTTCTATCTCCAGCGTGGTGTCCTCCATAGGATTCAGAGTGACACTTGTGTAGGATCTGTTCCTGTTCATGCTCAGGCACACAACATTTAATAACACCATCTACTCCTTCTTTATAAAGGTGTGGGTCATCCCAGAAGTAATGTCTTAAATCACAAAAGAACTTTTTCTTTTGCTGGTATGTGAAACTAGGTGGTATAAATTTAGCAACAATGTAATTAGCATAATCAGCATACCAAGGAGGAGTATTGTAACGCCCCGAGACCGACGCTCCAGAAGACTTCCAGCTACTCTGAGTTTCGTCATGTGATTTATTTGTTTGATGCATTCATCTTTGCATCATGTGCATTGCATCATGTCATCATGCCATCATCTCATAAATCTTTTGCATCTCAACTAAATAAATTGCATGGATCTTCGGTCCATTTAAATCGAGGGATATTCACATGGTGATTTCTCTTTATTACATATCCTCCCAATATTTTAGGGAGCTACAATAAATATTCCATTCGTATGGAATCATCCCAAACAAACTGGCATTTAAAACCACTCTCGTTTCCGAATATTCTAACCTTGATCTTTCTCCAATTTGCTCCGGTTCAAGCTGTCATGCTTTGAAATATGTCAAAGTAGATCCATGTCAGTTTTGAGCTCAACTTGTATTTATTTGCCTTACCAAATAAATATATCTACATTTCCTTTTTTTTATATAAAAGGAAATAACCCGTTTCTTTTCCTTTTAAAATCAATCAGGCCCCTGGCCATTTTCCTCCCCACCGGACTGGCCCAGCCAGCTTTGCAGCCCAACTGGCCGGTTTGGCCCACCTAATCCTCGGCCCAGCTCCCTAACCCTAGCCCGAGCGCATCTCTCTCCCTCTCGTTCCCTCTGCCCGCCGCCGCGCACACACACACCGCATCGCCAGGGAGACCCAGCGATCGATCCCCTCTCCTCCCTCATCTCGCTCTCTCCCTGATCCCAAGCGCGCGATCCCCCTCCTCACGCTCGTCTTCTCCCTTCTCCTCGCTCCCTCTTCATCCCGCAGTGCCCCACAGCCGAAGCCCCACTTCGCCCGCCTCCTCGTCTATCAGCCGCCGCCGCGGCACGAGCCCCGCCTGCCGGATCCCCGAGCAGCCACCAGGCCGGAGCCCCGTCGCCACCCGCCGCCGTTGGCGACCACCAGGAGGGCCACCCCGTGCGCGACGCCTCCCCTTGGCTTCCTCGTCCTCGCCTCGTACCCCGCCACGACGGAGCTGCTCCCTCCACCTCGCGCCTGGTCTCCATGGTGTCCCCGTCGCCCGAGCGCCCGAGGAGAGGAGCTCCTCGAGCACCCGTGCCCGCAGCCATCATCCTCCTGCGCCTCAAGTCCCGCGTCGCCAAGCCGTCTTCCTGCCCTCGAATCCGTCCAGTTCTGCCGTCCGCCTCGGCCGTGGAGCTCGTCGTGTCGTCCTCGTGCCGTCCAGCCCCGGCGACCCCTCCTGGACCTGCTGCTGCCGCCAAGTCCCGCCTGCCGGAGTCCCTGCACCGGCGCCGAGGCCCAGCGAGCCCCTGCTTGCTGCTCCGACTCCCTGCCCGAGCTTCGTTTTTCATCATGGACGTGGGGGAGCTGCTGAACCTCGCCATGGTTCTGTCCTTGGATTCGTTAAGACCGCCAAGACCCATACCTGGATCGTCAAGTTTGACTACACGAAACCGCCAAGTACCACTACGATTGCGGACGCCAAGACCGGACCAACAAGTACCCCGATGACCGTCGAGACCGTCAAGTTCCACTATCGCTGACATGTACGACTACACCATGGTCACACGTGAACGACTACCGTCGCCGAGACCGCAAGTACCACGACTAACATGTACAGCTACACGACAACCCGCCAAGACCCTGAACAACTACCGCCGCCGTCCTGTACCACTACTTCCACTACCGTCGCCACGTGAACAACTACTTCCGACGACGTCCAGTGAACGCCTACTTCCTCTACACCGCTCCGAATGCGAACCGTCTCGTTTGAACGCTTCGAAGGTATAACCCGAAACGACCACCGTGGACCGAATGCACGTTGTATGAGATGCCCGTGTTTGCACCATGTCCGAATTGTCATTGCAAGTTCCTCCTCGTTTCCATGCCACAATCCCGTGGGAACCCGGTAGCCGGGAGCACCCCTCCATCTTGCATGACTTGCTCACGCTCACTTCCTTTTGTACCGGTATCTCCGTGAGCTACCGGAACTGATATGTTGCCGTGGCATCATTTTCCGTTTCATCGCCGTGGCACCCTTTTTGTTCCGCCATGGTGACCAAATGCTTCATAACATGCTCATGTCAACATTTTCATAAAAATTGCATAAAACTTGCATATGTCATCCGCATCATGATAACAACAATTAAAATGTTTAAAATTGTTGTTTGCTTTAAATTGCTAAAAAATATGGGGATTTTCCGGAATTGTTGTTTGTTGTTTCCGGCCTCATTTAAACTTGCCTAGATAGGTAGTTTTCTTTTGCTTCACCCTCTTGCCATGTTTAACAACACTTAATATTGTTGGGTACATAACGAGAGATAACTAAATAATTGATGTGGTGTTTCGTCAACATGCACCTCGTTGCATATTGAGCTCCACTTAACTTGTAGTATTGTTTGTTGCACTTTGCCATGCCATGCCTCACGTTAGCTTCGGTTTCGTTCTGGAGTTGTGAGGATTCGTTCGTCTACGGCCATTTGTCTTCTTCTTGGATTCGTTCTTCTTCCTTGCGGGATTTCAGGCAAGATGATCATACCCTCGAAATCACTACTATCTTTGCTATGCTAGTTTGCTCGCTCTTTTGCTATGCCAATGCTATGATGCCTACCATTTGCTTGTCAGCCTCCCAAATTGCCATGTCAAACCTCTAACCCACCATGTCCTAGCAAACCGTTGATTGGCTATGTTACCGCTTTGCTCAGCCCCTCTTATAGCGTTGTTAGTTGCAGGTGAAGATTGAAGTTTGTTCCTTGTTGGAACATGGAGATGCCGTTCCTTGTTGGGACATTTATTTACTTGTTGGGATATCACAATATATCTTATCTAATTAATGCATCTATATACTTGGTAAAGGGTGGAAGGCTCGGCCTTATGCCTGGTGTTTTGTTCCACTCTTGCCGCCCTAGTTTCCGTCATATCGGTGTTATGTTCCCGGATTTTGCGTTCCTTACGCGGTTGGGCTATTATGGGAACCCCTTGACAGTTCGCCTTAAGTAAAGCTCTTCCAGCAATGCCCAACATTGGTTTTACCATTCGCCACCTAGCCTCTTTTTCCCTTGGGTTTCGCGGACTCAAGGGTCATCATTATTTTACCCCCCCCCCCCCTGAGCCAGTGCTCCTCTGAGTGTTGGTCCGAACTGAGCTGCCTGCGGGGCCACCTCGGGGAAACTTGAGGGTTGGTTTTACTCGTAGCTAGACTCATCTGAGTGTGCCCTGAGAAAGAGATATGTGCAGCTCCTATCGGGATTTGTCGGCACATTCGGGCGGTGTTGCTGGTTTAGTTTTACCCTGTCGAAATGTCTTGTTGTACCGGGATACCGAGTCTGATCGGAGTGTCTCGGGTGGAGGTCTATTCCTTCGTTGACCGTGAGAGCTTGTGATGGGCTAAGTTGGGACACCCCTGCAGGGATTTGAACTTTCGAAAGCCGTGCCCGTGGTTATGGGCAGATGGGAATTTGTTAACGTCCGGTTGTAGAAAACCCGAAGTTGACCTTAATTAAAATACATCAACCGTGTGTGTAACCGTGATGGTCTCTTTCCGGCGGAGTCCGGGAAGTGAACACGGTGTTGGAGTTATGCTTGACGTAGGTTGCTATAGGATCACTTCTTGATCATACTTTTATCGACCGTGCTTTGCCTTCTCTTCTCGCTCTCATTTGCGTATGTTAGCCACCATATATGCTAGTCGCTTGCTGCAGCTCCACCTCATTACTCCATCCTTCCTATAAGCTTAAATAGTCTTGATCTCGCGGGTGCGAGATTGCTGAGTCCCCGTGGCTCACAGATACTTCCAAAACCAGCTTGCAGGTGCTGATGAGTCTATGCAAATGATGCAACCAAGCTCAGGAGGAGCTCGATGAAGATCTTGCCCTTTGTGTTGTTTCGTTCTAGTTGATCAGTAGTGGAGCCCAGTTGGGGTCGATCGGGGACCTTTGTCGCATTTGGGGTTCTTCTTTTATTTTGGTTCCGTAGTCGGACCTTGATTGTATTTGGATGATGTAATGCTTTATTCATGTACTTGTGTGAAGTGGCGATTGTAAGCCAACTATGTATCTCTTTCCCTTATGTTTTACATGGGTTGTGTGAAGATTACCTCACTTGCGACATTGCTTTCAATGCGGTTATGCCTCTAAGTCGTGCTTCGACACGTAGGAGATATAGCCGCATCGAGGGCATTACAAGTTGGTAATCAGAGCCTTCCCCGACCTTAGGAGCCCCACTGATTGATCGTTTTTAGCAGCCGAGTTTGTGTCTAGAAAAAAATGTTTTGAGTCATTTAGGAATTATATATCGGAGAGTTTAGGAATTCTTTTTACTTCCCAGTCTCTTCATCGCTCTGGTAAGGCATCCTGACGTAGAGTTTTGACTCTTCTCTTCTCAAATTTCACTAAATTTTTTTTTAGGATCACGCGGGTATCTTGGAATCGTTCCGATGGTTTTATGATGAGAACATTGTCTTGGTGCCTCCTGTCAGGGGTTTAGTGGAAGTGTCCCGGGGAGTTGAGCTCTGAGGTGTTGTCGTCATAATTTTATCGTTGCAGTTCTGGAATACCTGAGTTTAGTACGCCGACATCGAAAATCTCTTTTATGCAGTTCGTTGGTGAGATAACCCCGATAACCCAGTACTGAGGTGAGTTCGGGAGTATCGCCATAACTTGTATAACGGATGATTTTCGAAGGTTGAGGTAGATGATTTCCGAAGGTTTCTTGGTTATGTGTTGAAGGATGGATACAGCTGGATGTAGGATTTGCTAGTTTGGGTGAGATATTATGCTTCCCATGTATCCCCAACACCTGATTGCATAACCGGAAAATTTCGGGAGTTTCATAGGTGGGAATTCAAGTAGCTCTTAGGATATCTTTCCGACAGATGTATGATATGAAATTGGGATTCGACGTCTAGTGGTCCGCCTATTCACAGTCGATTTTACAGTGGTCTCGTTGTGTCTTAAAGAGTCCTTGGCTATGCCGACTCGGGGACGCTTCGTATGTCATGTGCACTGCCTTGTACATGATGGTGCTGTACGATCGAGCCCGTGTAGGCCCCACCATGAAAACTTCGGACGAAATCTCTATCATATGTTTGTTCCGGCTTATTCGCAAGCCAGTCCTTTGTTTTTGTTTTGAGTTTTGGTATTCGAGTTGCTTCAATGTCAAGTGTTGATTCCATACCTTTCCGAAATGGTGTTCTCATACTCCGATGTGAATACCAATCCTTCTCGACAATCGAGATTGTCATGTCAATCCTTTTCAACTGGTGTGTCTCTCCTCAAGTGGATCCGTTCACGTCAACATTTGCAAGATCATTTATCCCTTCTTCTCAACGGTGTTTGTTTCATCCGTCTCCAAGTTGCCTTTGTTTTTCCCACCCTCCCTCCCTTTTGTTTTTCTTCAAGGACTAAGATTTCTTCTTCAAGTATCCATTTTATTGATGGGAAGTTTCTCCATTCTTTTCCGTCAATGTTCTTATCCGGTGATTCTCATGAAGATTCTAATGGAGCTTCAAGTTCGTCATTCCTCGTTCTTTTCTTCTCCGGTGGATTTAATTCAAGCTTTGGTATTAAGCATACTCCTTTTCTTTTTTTTTCCAATGCTTTTCTTATGCCGGTGCACCTCTTAATCATCCATCTCTCGCTATTAAATTGTTCCGGAGTGCTCAAGATATCTCGAAGATTCGTGTTTCCACTCTGCATTCGTTCAAGCTCTTTCGAGATTGGTATCTCATTCAAGTCATTTAATTCAACCGGTGCAACATCTCTTTTAAATCTTTTCAACGGTGTTCTTTTGAGTGGGCCCTAACCCACAGGTCTTTTCCCAGGATCTTACCTGGCTCTTCTAATTCTCCCGGAGCTATCCTCAAAAATTCTTTTCGAAGTTGTGACGTAAGAATGAATTGCCATCAGTCAAATGTCCTCCTCTAAAACCTTTCAAATTCTTTTCATCGTTGGCTAAACCTTTCCATTATTCATTGCGGAGTGCCTCAACAATTCACGGTGGTGTTTCTCGTTGTCATTTGAAGACCGAAGAAGAGTTTCTCCTTAATCTTGCTCTTTTCTCTTCAAGATTCGTGGTTCTAGTTCGAGGCCATCCTCTCATAATTGTTTTCGATTGTGAGAATCTTTTTCACCCATCAGGAGATATTCAAGAGTCTTCTCAGTTTGAATATCCGGAGCCCATCATCGAAGATTTATTCATTCTCAGTTTGCAGTTATCATTCTCCGATCTTACCGGTGCCTTGTTCAAGTGATCTTTAATCGGCTCGTGCTCTCTTCGTTCTCATGTATCTAGATTGTCTCATGTATCTTCGTTCATTTCTCCATTCTTCCCGGTGTTTCTTTTTCTTCCCTTAATTCATTGTCAATTCATACGATGGTTCGTTCAAGATTTTTTCTTCTATCTTATCATATCAATTCATTTGTTGTTCCAATCCTACCGGTGGTTCGTTGAAGACCTTCTCAAGTTTACGCTATATCTCTTTTAATCCTTTCTACGAGAATAAGTAATATGCCAAATCCGTTGATTGTCATCAATTTAATTGGTGAAGGATAAGCATAACATAATTCTTATTCTTGTTCATCCAAGTGATTAATTCTTTATTCCGGAGGCCCTTAAAATTCTCGGTTTCATTTGTTTCATCTTCTCTTTTTCCCGGAGTTCCAAGCTCTAATTATCACGGAGGTCCATCTAAATCATTGCAAGGATTCACCTTGTGTTTTCAATTTCTCTTTCTTTTCATTCCTTTTGTTTACCGGAGTTCTTCATGGAGGTTCTACACGATGGTTCATCAAGGATTTAATTCCCTTCTCAAAGTTTTCATCGAGATTCTTTCCTAAGGAGCAAAAGCTTTCTTTATATGGTAATCCCGAAGTGCAATTCTTTCTACCTGATCTTTTGAGGTGGTGTTAGGTCATTCTTGATAATTTCCCTTCGCGTTTCATGATTCACAAGTTTTCAAGAGTGACATATTTAAATCCATCATTTTCTCTTGGATCAAGAGATCTTTTCAACCGTCAATCTCGTCATTCATAGCTTTGCAACCTTCAAGTCCTCGTAATGTTCCTTGTTCCTCTTTTCTAACGGATTGTTTGCAATCTCGTTCATCTCTGTTGTACTCTTTCTTTTAAATTGCTCAACCTCTCAAGGTTCGTGGTTTCACTCGTTTGTCAAAGAAGCAACTTAGTTTTACATCTTCTCTTCCTCTTCCATTTCTCTCCGGTGCCATCCTAGATCTCGGGACGAGATCCTCTTGTAGTGGTGGAGTGTTGTAACGCCCCGAGACCGACGCTCCAGAAAACTTCCAGCTACTCTGAGTTTCGTCGTGTGATTTATTTGTTTGATGCATTCATCTTTGCATCATGTGCATTGCATCATGTCATCATGCCATCATCTCATAAATCTTTTGCATCTCAACTAAATAAATTGCATGGATCTTCGGTCCATTTAAATCGAGGGATATTCACATGGTGATTTCTCTTTATTACATATCCTCCCAATATTTTAGGGAGCTACAATAAATATTCCATTCGTATGGAATCATCCCAAACAAACCGGCATTTAAAACCACTCTCGTTTCCGAATATTCTAACCTTGATCTTTCTCCAATTTGCTCCGGTTCAAGCTGTCATGCTTTGAAATATGTCAAAGTAGATCCATGTCAGTTTTGAGCTCAACTTGTATTTATTTGCCTTACCAAATAAATATATCTACATTTCCTTTTTTTTATATAAAAGGAAATAACCCGTTTCTTTTCCTTTTAAAATCAATCAGGCCCCTGGCCATTTTCCTCCCCACCGGACTGGCCCAGCCAGCTTTGCAGCCCAACTGGCCGGTTTGGCCCACCTAATCCTCGGCCTAGCTCCCTAACCCTAGCCCGAGCGCATCTCTCTCCCTCTCGTTCCCTCTGCCCGCCGCCGCGCACACACACACCGCATCGCCAGGGAGACCCAGCGATCGATCCCCTCGCCTCCCTCCTCTCGCTCTCTCCCTGATCCCCAGCGCGCGAACCCCCTCCTCACGCTCGTCTTCTCCCTTCTCCTCGCTCCCTCTTCATCCCGCAGCGCCCCACAACAGAAGCCCCACTTCGCCCGCCTCCTCGTCTATCAGCCGCCGCCGCGGCGCGAACCCCGCCTGCCGGATCCCCGAGCAGCCACCAGGCCGGAGCCCCGTCGCCACCCGCCGCCGTTGGCGACCACCAGGAGGGCCACCCCGTGCGCGACGCCTCCCCTTGGCTTCCTCGTCCTCGCCTCATACCCCGCCACGACGGAGCTGCTCCCTCCACCTCGCGCCTGGTGTCCAAGGCGTCCCCGTCGCCCGAGCGCCCAAGGAGAGGAGCTCCTCGAGCACCCGTGCCCGCAGCCATCATCCTCCTGCGCCTCAAGTCCCGCGTCGCCAAGCCGTCTTCCTGCCCTCGAATCCGTCCAGTTCTGCCGTCCGTCGTGGCCGTGGAGCTCGTCGGCGTCGTCCTCGTGCCGTCCAGCCCCGGCGATCCCTCCTGGACCTGCTGCTGCCGCCAAGTCCCGCCTGCCGGAGTCCCTGCACCGGCGCCGAGGCCCAGCGAGCCCCTGCTTGCTGCTCCGACTCCCTGCCCGAGCTTCGTTTTTCATCATGGACGTGGGGGAGCTGCTGAACCTCGCCATGGTTCTGTCCTTGGATTCGTTAAGACCGCCAAGACCCATACCTGGATCGTCAAGTTCGACTACACGAAACCGCCAAGTACCACTACGATTGCGGACGCCAAGACCGGACCAACAAGTACCCCGATGACCGTCGAGACCGCCAAGTTCCACTATCGCCGACATGTACGACTACACCATGGTCACACGTGAACGACTACCGTCGCCGAGACCGCAAGTACCACGACTAACATGTACGGCTACACGACGACCCGCCAAGACCCTGAACAACTACCGCCGCCGTCGTGTACCACTACTTCCACTACCGTCGCCACGTGAACAACTACTTCCGACGACGTCCCGTGAACGCCTACTTCCTCTACACCGCTCCGAATGTGAACCGTCTCGTTTGAACGCTTCGAAGGTATAACCCGAAACGACCACCGTGGACCGAATGCACGTTGTATGAGATGCCCGTGTTTGCACCATGTCCGAATTGTCATTGCAAGTTCCTCCTCGTTTCCATGCCACAATCCCGTGGGAACCCGGTAGCCGGGAGCACCCCACCATCTTGCATGACTCGCTCACGCTCACTTCCTTTTGTACCGGTATCTCCGTGAGCTACCGGAACTGATATGTTGCCGTGGCATCATTTTCCGTTTCATCGCCGTGGCACCCTTTTTGTTCCGCCATGGTGACCAAATGCTTCATAACATGCTCATGTCAACATTTTCATAAAAATTGCATAAAACTTGCATATGTCATCCGCATCATGATAACAACAATTAAAATGTTTAAAATTGTTGTTTGCTTTAAATTGCTAAAAAATATGGGGATTTTCCAGAATTGTTGTTTGTTGTTTCCGGCCTCATTTAAACTTGCCTAGATAGGTAGTTTTCTTTTGCTTGACCCTCTTGCCATGTTTAACAACACTTAATATTGTTGGGTACATAACGAGAGATAACTAAATAATTGATGTGGTGTTTCGTCAACATGCACCTCGTTGCATATTGAGCTCCACTTCACTTGTAGTATTGTTTGTTGCACTTTGCCATGCCATGCCTCATTAAACCGGACATGCATCATACTTGTTTGTGCATCATGACTTGTTTATGCTTGTGTGTTTACTATGTTGTTTGATCCTTTCCGGGTTGCTTCTCACGTTAGCTTCGGTTTCGTTCCGGAGTTGTGAGGATTCGTTCGTCTACGGCCGTTTGTCTTCTTCTTGGATTCGTTCTTCTTCCTTGCGGGATTTCAGGCAAGATGATCATACCCTCGAAATCACTACTATCTTTGCTATGCTAGTTTGCTCGCTCTTTTGCTATGCCAATGCTACGATGCCTACCATTTGCTTGTCAGCCTCCCAAATTGCCATGTCAAACCTCTAACCCACCATGTCCTAGCAAACCGTTGATTGGCTATGTTACCGCTTTGCTCAGCCCCTCTTATAGCGTTGTTAGTTGCAGGTGAAGATTGAAGTTTGTTCCTTGTTGGAACATGGAGATGCCGTTCCTTGTTGGGACATTTATTTACTTGTTGGGATATCACAATATATCTTATCTAATTAATGCATCTATATACTTGGTAAAGGGTGGAAGGCTCGGCCTTATGCCTGGTGTTTTGTTCCACTCTTGCCGCCCTAGTTTCCGTCATATCGGTGTTATGTTCCCGGATTTTGCGTTCCTTACGCGGTTGGGCTATTATGGGAACCCCTTGACAGTTCGCCTTAAGTAAAGCTCTTCCAGCAATGCCCAACATTGGTTTTACCATTCGCCACCTAGCCTCTTTTTTCCTTGGGTTTCGCGGACTCAAGGGTCGTCATTATTTTACCCCCCCCCCCGGGCCAGTGCTCCTCTGAGTGTTGGTCCGAACTGAGCTGCCTGCGGGGCCACCTCGGGGAAACTTGAGGGTTGGTTTTACTCGTAGCTAGACTCATCTGATTGTGCCCTGAGAAAGAGATATGTGCAGCTCCTATCGGGATTTGTCGGCACATTCGGGCGGTGTTGCTGGTTTAGTTTTATCCTGTCGAAATGTCTTGTTGTACCGGGATACCGAGTCTGATCGGAGTGTCTCGGGTGGAGGTATATTCCTTCGTTGACCGTGAGAGCTTGTGATGGGCTAAGTTGGGACACCCCTGCGGGGATTTGAACTTTTGAAAGCCGTGCCCGCGGTTATGGGCAGATGGGAATTTGTTAACGTCCGGTTGTAGAAAACCCGAAGTTGACCTTAATTAAAATACATCAACCGTGTGTGTAACCGTGATGGTCTCTTTCCGGCGGAGTCCGGGAAGTGAACACGGTGTTGGAGTTATGCTTGACGTAGGTTGCTATAGGATCACTTCTTGATCATACTTTTATCGACCGTGCTTTGCCTTCTCTTCTCGCTCTTATTTGCGTATGTTAGCCACCATATATGCTAGTCACTTGCTGCAGCTCCACCTCATTACTCCATCCTTCCTATAAGCTTAAATAGTCTTGATCTCGCGGGTGCGAGATTGCTGAGTCCCCGTGGCTCACAGATACTTCCAAAACCAGCTTGCAGGTGCTGATGAGTCTGTGCAAATGACGCAACCAAGCTCAGGAGGAGCTCGATGAAGATCTTGCCCTTTGTGTTGTTTCGTTCTAGTTGATCAGTAGTGGAGCCCAGTTGGGGTCGATCGGGGACCTCTGTCGCATTTGGGGTTCTTCTTTTATTTTGGTTCCGTAGTCGGACCTTGATTGTATCTGGATGATGTAATGCTTTATTCATGTACTTGTGTGAAGTGGCGATTGTAAGCCAACTATGTATCTCTTTCCCTTATGTTTTACATGGGTTGTGTGAAGATTACCTCACTTGCGACATTGCTTTCAATGCGGTTATGCCTCTAAGTCGTGCTTCGACACGTAGGAGATATAGCCGCATCGAGGGCGTTACAAGTATGAGAAGCATTAATGACCGCTAATTGTTCATCAGGAAAGCTATCATTAATAGGCAGTGGGTCATCAAGAACATTCTCTAACCTAGACAAGTTGTCTGCAACGGGGTTCTCATCTCCCTTTCTATCAATAATATGCAAATCAAATTCTTGGAGCAAGAGAACCCATCTAATGAGTCTAGGCTTAGCATCTTTCTTTTCCATAATATATTTAATAGCAGTATGATCAGTGTGAATAGTAACTTTGGAATCAACAATATAAGGTCTAAACTTGTCACATGCAAATACAACTGCTAAGAATTCTTTTTCAGTGGTAGCATAATTTCTCAGGGCAGTATCAAGAGTCTTAGTAGCATACTGGATAACATTCAATTTCTTATCAACTCTTTGCCCTAGAACTGCACCTACAGCATAATCACTAGCATCACACATAATTTCAAAAGGTAAGTTCCAGTCAGCTGGCTGAACAATAGGTGTAGTGATCAAAGCTTTCTTAAGTATTTCAAACGCTTCTACACAATCATCATCAAAGACAAAAGGAATATCTTATTGCAATAAATTAGTCAGAGGCCTAGAGATTTTAGAAAAGTCCTTAATGAACCTCCTATAAAAACCGGCATGACCAAGGAAACTTATTATACCTTTTATGTCCTTGGGACATGGCATCTTTTCAATAGCATCAACCTTGGCTTTGTCAACTTCAATACCTCTCTCGGAGATCATGTGCCCCAAGACAATGGCTTCATTAACCATAAAGTGACACTTTTTCCAATTCAGGACGAGACTAGTGTCTTCGCATCTCTGCAAAACTCGATCAAGGTTGTTCAAACAATCATCAAAAGAGGATCCATAAACGGAGAAGTCATCCATGATTACCTCACAAATCTTTTCACAAAAATCAGAGAATATAGCCATCATGCATCTTTGAAAGGTAGCAGGTGCATTACATAAACCAAAAGGCATACGTCTATAAGCAAAAGTACCGAAAGGACAAGTAAAAGTATTTTTTGATTGATCCCCAGCTGACACATGTATTTGGGAGAAACCAGAATAACCATCTAGAAAGTAGAAATGAGTGTATTTGGATAGTCTTTCTAGCATTTGATCAATAGAAGGTAAAGGGTAATGATCTTTCTTAGTAGCTTTATTTAATTTATAGAAATCAATTACCATCCTATAACCTGTAATAATTCTTTGCGGGATCAATTCATCTTTATCATTAGGAACAACGGTAATACCTCCCTTTATAGGAACGCAATGGACAGGGCTTACCCAATCACTATCAGCAACGGTATAAATTATACCTGCCTCAAGGAGATTTAGTATCTCCTTTCTTACCACTTCTTTCATCTTTGGGTTCAGTCATCTTTGAGGATCTCCAATTGGTTTGGCATCTTTCTCCACTGTAATTTTGTGTTGGCATAATGTGGGACTAATGCCCTTAAGATCATCCAGAGTATGTCCAATAGTTGCTCGGTGCTTCTTCAGAGTTTTTAATAATCTTTCTTCTTCTTGCTCTGAAAGGTTAGCACTAATAATAACATGATATATTTTCTTTTCATCAAGATAAGCATACTTAAGATTAGCAGGTAATGGTTTCAGTTCAATCACGGGATCACCCTTGGGTGGAGGGGGATCCCCAAGAATTTCAACGGGAAGATTATGTTTCAGCACAGGTTCCTATTTAAGGAACACTTCATCTATTTCCCTTCTTTCCTTCATAAACAAATCATTTTCATGGTCTAGCAAATATTGTTCTTACGGATCAGTAGGAGGCACGGCAATGGAAGAAAGACCAATAATCTCATCCTTACTAGGTGGTTCCCTATCACGAGGTTGTCTATGAAACTTAGCAAAATTAAACTCATGAGACATACCATCTAAGCCAATGGTGACAGTATCTTTTTCACAATCAATCTTGGCACTAGCTGTATTCAAGAAGGGTCTACCAAAAATAATGGGACAAAAATCATCTTGTGGGGAGTCAAGAACAAGAAAATCAGCAGGGTATTTAACCTTCTCACATAAGACTTCAACATCTCTAACGATCCCAACTGGTTTAATGGTATCCCTATTAGCAAGCTTAATATTAACATCAATGTCTTCTAATTCAACGTGTGCAATGTCATGCATAATCTCTTTATATAAGTCATACAGTATTGCACTTGCACTAGCACCCATATCACATAAACCATGATAACAATGATCTCCTATTTTAACAGAAATAACAGGCATGCCTACGACAGGTCTATGTATCTTAGTATCTGGTCTAGCAATATTAGCAGATTCATCACAGAAATAAATAACATGCCCATCTAAATCATCATCCAAGAGATCTTTAACCATATCAATACTAGGTTCAACATTGATTTGCTCAGGAGGCGTATAAGTCCTAGCATTACTCTTAAGAACAACAATCGAAGTTTTAGTATGATCCTTTATCCTAACAGGAAATGGGGGTTTCTCAACATAAGTAGTAGGAACAATAGGATCACTATAGGTGATAGTCTTTTCTTCAACTCTAATAGGTGCAACTACTTTCACTTCAACAGGAGGATTATATTTAAACCACTTTTCTTTAGGAAGATCAACGTGAGTAGCAAAAGATTCACAGAAAGAAGCTACTATCTCAGAGTCAAGTCCATACTTAGCGCTGAATCCACGGAAAGCATCGGTATCCATAAAAGATTTAACACAATCGAACTTAGGTGTCATACCTGACTCCTTACCATCGTCGGAAACCCAATCTTCAGAGTTGGGTTTAATTCTTTCCAATAAGTCCCATTTGAAATCATTAGTCTTCAGCATATAAGACCCGGCACAGGAAGTATTGAGCAGGTTGCGATCATTAAGAGAAAGCCGAGAATAAAAATTTTGAATAATCATTTCCCGGGAGAGCTCATGATTAGGGCATGAATATAACATTGACTTAAGCCTCCCCCAAGCTTGAGCGATGTTTTCTCCTTCGCGAGGCCAGAAATTATATATATAATTACGATCACGATGAACCAGATGCATAGGATAGAACTTCTGGTGAAATTCCAACTTTAATCGTTTATCTCTCCCTAATTAATAATAAAGCATGGATTGGGTCTCCGGGTTCACCGTCACAATACACTTCTTCACGTGAATTTATGCTTTCAGTTTTCTTTACCTATATTATTTTCTACATCCAAAATGATACTATTTTACCTGCAAACTAATACATCCGCTAGGAGTCCCAGGGATCGACCTGGTCAAATAATTATCAGCTAGCTAGGAGTCCAAGAAATCAACGTGGCCGGAGAATTAGTGTCCTTATTTATTACACAAAACAATGCAGCTTGGGCCACGTCCTAGGTCTCCACGGCCCTGATTAGCCTTATCCAGTGCGTAAACATCTCGCCTTTCTCTTCGCCTCTGCGATCTCATCTATCTTGGCAGCCTCATGCTCCTCTCTCGAGCCCCTCGATCAATGGATGCAGCTGAGAGGAAAGCGACGGTTCTATGATCGCGAATGCCGGCGACGTCCTGGAGCTCGCAGGCGAGGAAGGCTAGCAAGCGCTTGCCGACGTTGGCCACGACCACGAGTCTCTTGACGGCGTTGGACAATATGATCGGCATGGCTAATTAGCTGCCGCCGCCATGTCGGAAGGGCCAAGCACACAGCTGACTAACCTTGCACCGTCGCCGTTACCGTTTGTGATTGGTCGTCAGTACCATTGCTAATGGCCGGCAAACCTCGCGATTCATGGTTTTGTTTGTATGGCGTACAACACTGAGAAATACTGCGCTGCCACTGCCACTTGCAGGCCGAAGGCGCATCGCGGTCCATAGGTGACGCTCCTGCTGTTGGGCTAGCGTGTAGGCAACCGCATCGGGGAAGTGGCAGAGGGTGAAGGACAGCATACTCCGATCCCAGTTGGCGACAAGCGCCCATGGGAGTACCAAGCTGGAGGAGTTTGAGGGTGGCTGCGCAGCTTCACGACGGCCGCTTGCACCGTCAAGCTGGCGGCGCGGATCGGCAGGCTTCAGATTGAGTCGCATGGTAGCAGTATGTTCCTTGATCGAGGTTCTACAAATTTATTAAGGTGGCTGCTTGCCTGCCTTTCTGTGCTCGCTCCCTTACTTTTTGTCCCAGTATGCAAGATTTATGTGGTATTACCAAGTAGTGAATTAACAGGATTAAGTTCTCGTGGGCACTGTTCTTTTGGTGAACAGCGGGCCATGCAAAGAGTAAATGGGTAATGAAACAAATGCATGAGATCCTGTGTGCAGAGTTTCGATGTGTATGGAAAAGTTTCAGTAAGGAATTTTGGAGAAGCTAATTTTGCAGTCTGATGTATTGTCAAAGTGTCAATTCAATTTCGTCGGTCTCACAAAAACAGCCGATCGTGGTTCCAACGTCATCTGGCTCCATGTTGCGCTAACAAAACCCTCCTTTCTTCTTTGTTTTTAACTGAATTTGGATAGATTTCTGTGGTATCTATTGTCTGAACAGATTTATGTTGTACAGTATGTGTTACCTGAACATATTTGAAGTACTTTTTTGGCTGATGGATATGTTAGCAGCCAGCATGGCGCTCACATGGTTGTTGTCACGGGCAGCTGCCTCATTGTGTGCATGGGAGACGTACTGCATGAACCGTGGAGGCTTCTCGGAGAGGAGTGGTTGCAGGTCCGCGTCTACATGCTTGGAGCAGCAGCCGATGGATATCACCGGCCAGAGGAGCAGCAGAACGACGGTTCAGTTTTTCTAAATTTGCTTTGTGTTTTTTTACTGAATTATTTATTGGCTTGCGCGTGAGATTAACCAGGTGCTAGCATGTCGTGTGTATCTTCTGTTCTTTGTTTACATACAATTGAAGACTATTTTCTTTTCCTTCTAATTTTGGCCTCATAAATATGTACAATACTGCAGTCGTGTTTTAGTGAAGAACTCTATGCACTATGCATATGTAGATTCAGTTAAATTCTTTCATTAGAAAAAAAACATCTATATATTTCACAAAAAGAATGTACTACCGGAAGAAAGTCCTGACATTGGGATGCCTACATGCAATTACTTTCTACTCACTCGGTTTCTAAATATAAGTCTTTTTTAGAGATTTCAATACAGGCTATACATATATAGACATATTTTAGATTATAGATTTACTCATTTTGCTACGTATGTAGTTCATGTTGGAATCTCCATAAAAATAGTTATATTTAGGAACCGAGGGAGTACTCCACAGATTAGGTTTTCATTGGATGCCTCGATGAAACTTGAATAGGCAGGACTCATCTTCCTATATTTTTTAGGGGCATCTCCATTATTAAGATCGGCCAATTAGGCGGATACTCAACTTCCATGCTCTCGGCCACTTAGGGCCAAAGCAATTAGCTTAGGTTGGATCATAAACAGCATGAGAACAGTTTGGTTAGGCCATGCACTTGACCATAATTTTATTGTATTTGTCGAGTTGTCAATTAGTGAAAGGAGACTGTTTGTGGGATTGATCAGCGGGCACCAATTCAATGCCAGCTTGATTGCCATTACTTTTGATAGAGTTCTTATCAACTCAACATTGCTTTTGATTAGGATTTGACGAAGACACAAGATGGTGTAACAAGACAATGTAATACGATAGTATTTCACAAATCACAATCTATGAAGAAGAATATGAAGTACTACACCAGTTTAGATAGATTCACACTTGATCTACATAGTATTGTAGCATTCATTCAATACATAATGAACAAGAATTATTTCTAGCAAAAAAGGCAATTGCCGTAGGTTGCTACCTTGGTTATTACTAGCCCTAATTAATTACTCCACTTGTCATATATTATAAGAAATTTTTGCAAACTACATATGCCTGCAATAAGAGAGCGGTAGTTGCTACCTTGGTTATTACTAGCCCTAATTAATTACTCCCTTTGTCATATATTATAAGAAATTTTTGCAAACTACACATGCCTGCAATAAGAGAGCGGTAGCCTCATGGTGCATGTAAAAGTGTTTGTTTCTCCCGTTGCAACGCACGGGCATATTTCCTAATAATTTCAAGATCTCGTATCATCACATAGCCTATACCATGTCAATGCATCTCCCTTCAAAGATAAAGGGAAGACATTCCTTTTGACAACATCATCGGGAATACCTGCAAGCTTAAATAATCCACAAACTTCATCCACAAAGATAAGGTGTAAATCGGGATGCTATGTTCCATCTCGTGCAAATGGATTAGCTAGCAGTTTCTCTATCATACCCGAAGGAATCTCAAAGTAAATATTTTCAAAAATTTCAGTAGGTTGAGGAGCAACTCTTTGCTCTTCTGGTCGGGTGAGTATACCCCGAACAAGCCCCTCAAAGAATTAGTTTCCATAGTGACAAGTAACAGAAATTTTAGCACACTATATAAATGTTTCCTTACCAAGTTCCACTCACCAAAAGCGCTACACTCCCCGACAACGGCGCCAGAAAATAGTCTTGATGACCCACAAGTGTAGGGGATCTATCGTAGTCCTTTCCATAAGTAAGAGTGTCGAACCCAACGAGGAGCAGAAGAAAATGATAAGCGGTTTTCGGCAAGGTTTTCTCTGCAAGCACTAAAATTGTAGGTAATAAATAGTTTTGTGATAAGAAGAATAGTAACGAGTAACTAGTAAATAAAGTAAATAAAGTGTAGAAAGGTGTCCCAATCCTTTATGTAGCAAAGGATAAGCCTGGACAATTCCTAATAATGAGAAAAGAGCTCCCGAGGACACATGGGAATTATCGTCAAGCTAGCTTTCATCACGTTCATATGATTCGCGTTCGGTACTTTGATAATTTGATATGTGGGTGGACCGGTGCTTAGGTACTGCCCTTACATGGACAAGCATCCCACTTATGATTAACACCTATTGCAAGCATCCGCAACTACAAAAGAAGTATTAAGGTAAACATAACCACAACATTAAACATATGGATCCAAATCAGCCCCTAACGAAGCAATGCATAAACTAGGGTTTAAACTTCTGTCACTCTAGCAACCCATCATCTACTTATTACTTCCCCATGCCTTCCTCTAGGCCCAAATAATGGTGAAGTGTCATGTAGTCAACGTTCACATAACACCACTAGAGGAAAGGACAACATACATCTCATCAAAATATCGAACGAATACCAAATTCACATGACTACTAATAGCAAGACTTCATCCATGTCCTCAGGAACTAATGTAACTACTCACAAACCATATTCATGTTCATAATCAGAGGCGTAATAATATGCATTAAGGGTCTGAACATATGATCTTCCACCAAGTAAACCAATTAGCATCAATTACAAGTAGATATCAACACTAGTAGCAACCCACAGGTACCAATTTGTGGTTTTGATACAAGATTGGATACAAGAGATGAACTAGGGTTTTGAGAGGAGATGGTGCTGGTGAAGATGTTGATGGAGATTGACCCCCTCCCGATGAGAGGATCGTTGGTGATGATGTTGGTGATGATTTTCCCCTCCCTGAGGGAAGTGTCCCCGGCAGAACAGCTCCGTCGGAGCCCTAGATTGATTCTGCCAAGGTTTCGTCTCGTGGCGGCGGAGTTTCATCCCGTAAGCTTGCCCATGATTTTTTCCAGGGTAAAAGCCCTCATATAGCAGAAGATGGACACCGGGGGCTCACCAGGGGCCCAGGAGATAGGGGGCGCGCCCAGTAGGGGTGGGCGCGCCCCCACCCTCTTGGGCAGGGTGTGGGACCCCTGGTGTATTTATTTCGCCCAATAATTCTTATTAATTCTGAAAACATGTTTTGTGGAGTTTCAGGATTTTTGGGTAGTGTAGAATAGGTTTCCAATGTTTGCTCCTTTTCCAGCCAGAATTCTAGCTGTCGGCATTCCCCCTCTTCATGCTAAACCTTGTGAAATAAGAGAGAATAGCCATAAGTATTGAGATATAATGTGTAATAACAGCCCATAATGCAATAAATATTGATATAAAAGCATGAAGCAAAATGGACGTATCAGTGGGGCCCTTCAAAACTGCCCGTGGCAGCATGACGCATTTGCTGGTGGCGGTGACAAGTTCATCAAGTGGATCGAAGCACAGCCAATCAAGAAACTGGACGGGCCGACGGCCGTCCGGTTCCTCAAAGACATCACGGTACACTACGGTATGTCGAACAGCATCATCATGGACAACGGCACCAACTTCGCCAAGGGCGCGCTCGCGTAATACTGCTTCGTCTCCGGCATCCGCCTCGACCTGGCCTCCGTTGCACACCCGCAGTCGAACGGGCAGGTCGAGCGGGCCAATGGCCTCATCCTATATGGCATCAAGACGCGGTTCGTCGAGCCGCTCATCCGCTCACCCGTCAGCTGGCTCGACGAGTTGTGGGCCATCCTCTGGAGTCTTTGAACCATGCCAAACAAGTCGACCGGGTCCACCCCGTTATTTCTCATTTATGGAGCCGAAGCCATCATCCCGACCGGCGTCGAGTTCGACTCGCCGCGTGTCACGATGTAAACAGAAGCCGAAGCCAAGGAAGCCCGCGAAGACGGCGTCGACCTACTCGAAGAAGCACGCCTCCTAGCGCTCAGTCGTTCGGCCATCTACCAACAAGGCCCGAGGCACTACCAGAGCAAGAAGATCAAGCCCCTCGAATTTCGCGAGGGAGACCTCATCCTCCGACTCATCCAAGAGCAAGCCGGCTAGCGCAGGTTGTCCCCTCCATGTGAGGGCCCATTCATAATCAGCAGGGCCTTATGAGATTGCAACGCCTACTACCTCATCGACGCTCACAAGACAAACAAGCACAAGAGAGACACCGCCGGTGAAGAAACGACCCGGCCGTGGAACACGGAACTCCTCTGCCTGTTTTACAGTTAGTTGTATGAATGTATGTATCACTGCCTTTTGTAATCGCATGAAACTATGGAGTCCCGAACGACGCTTGGGGCTGCCCTTTTCTGACCAAGTTGGTGTGTCTCCTACATTTGCACATCACTTTGCTCTTAAACCTGACCACCGGTCTGACTCGCTCGATCAGGGGGCTTGGGGGCTGGCCGACTTGGTCACCACCCTCCGCCTTCCTTGGTGATTTCTGACGCATTATGGATGCCGCGGCCCCCCACTTTGCCCTAGGCCACAGAACCAGTTTCGGTTGTCGGCTGGCAAGCACAACGGGCCAGAGCACCAGCACACCTCAAACACTAAGTCAAGAGTCGCCGGGTCGGCCAACCCGGCCCGTCACTCTAAATGGTCGCATGACCGACTGCCCGCCAACCGGCTTTGCCGGATTGCCGCCAGCCGGCCCAGTGGGTGTTTTTCTCGCGCTCAACGTTTTGAAAGCCTAAGTACTGCGCGCTCCTCTCAAAAAACCGAACTCCTTGTCACGGACCGGAACCTCGGCCGTCAGACTCACTTGGGGGGGGGGGAGGGAGGTTCACGAAAGGAAGGTCGCAAGAAAACGGCTCAAAAAGCGAAAAGCAAAAGCACAAGCATCCACGAAATATACACATCAGAAAATATTAAAGGACGGGCCCATGGCCAGAGTTCATTACACCCAAAATCCTCCAGTGGGTGGGTGGACCTCCTACCTAACAGAAATTTTCACTAAGACATAACAGGGCACCTCATGCATCTCCACCACCGGGTCGCGAAGCTGATGGCTCCCCCGCGGCAGCCTCTGGGTCCACCGAAGTGCCGGTGTCTTCCTCCTCGGCAGCCCCGTCACGGTAGACGTCTGTCTCCTCGGAGCAGCCCTTCGGGTCATGCAAAAGCAGGCCATAGTAGTCGCCAGGCACAACTCCGCCATCTTCCGCCTGCTCCGGGTGGAACTCGTCATGGAAGGCGAACCCGGCGATGTAGCTGGCCCAGGCAGTGATCCGCCCGGCCTGCGCCTGCAGCTGGTCCTCCGAGCTAGCCCACTGGCCCATCAACGCATCTAGCTGCAGGTCCGGGTGCCAGGACACCGCAAACCTGAGCGCCATCTCGGCGCCGGCATGGGCGGCGGAAACTCGCCACTCATGTAGCCGGTCCGGTCCCATCTTCAACCAGCGTGCTAGCCGCGTGAAGCCGCTCAGCGCAACAGAGCCCGGCCATAGGGCCGTCGTCATAGTTGTGCCGGCCTGAGAGAACCGCCCCATCTGTTCGCCCAAGACTTGCAAACGAGCCTCGGCAGCAGTTATGATCTCCGGGAAAGTCCAAGCCACCTGCAGGTTGGTCCCGGCGCCAACGACCCCTAGCAGGTCATGCTGAAAGCGGACGACCTCTTTTGCCAGCTAGTGCGCCTACGGGAAGGCCCCTGCCAGAAAGCAAAGCAAGTCAGAAAAAGGCACCAAGGACAAGAAGCCGGTATCCCAACCCGGCAGAACTAAAGAAAGCACTTATTGGAGAAGGACTCTTCCAGTTGTTGCGCTTCAAGCAACGTACCGTGCCGCTCCCGATCAATGGTGCAGTCACGCTCCTGGAGCATCTTCTCCAAGTCAGCCACGTTGGCAAGGGCCGCCTTCAGCTCGGCATCCTTGTCCTGGGTCGCCTTCTCAGACTCTTCACGGCGGCGGATCTCCTCCTGACAGGCCGCCTCTGTCGCGGCCATCAGCCCTTTCAGGCGCTCCACCTCGGCCTGGAGCTGGCCCTTGTCATTGGCCAGCTTGCCGTGTTGCTGGTCCACTTCGGCCAGGGCCCGCTGCGCCGCCCCCACCTTGGCGGCTTCTGCCTTGAGGCGCTCTACCTCGGCTTCAGGACGGCTCTTGGTACCCGCCAGCTGCTCCTGCAGCCTATTGGCTTCGTCAAGTGCCCGTCGGGCCACCGCCGCCATTGCCTTCGCCTGTGCCACCTCACCTCCAAGCTGGCCGGCATTGGCGACAAGCCAGTCGTAGTGGAGGCCGGCCCAAAACAGCCGGGTCTACCAAGACAGCACCTCGGCTACAAAAATAAGATTCAGAAACAATGGACCAGTTTTAAGATTCGACCCAGCTGCTACGTAGTTGGCCTGAATCTCGGGGGCTACACCCAGTGGGTGCGCTAGCGCACCCCCACTAAAAAGAGCACAAAAAATACATGCGGCGACGAAAAGCTCCTCCTCCTTGGCAGCGACCTGCTCCTTGAGCTCCCGATACTTGCTAGGAGGCGGTTAAAAGCACTGACTAGGTCGGAATCCAGTTGCTGTAAAGAGCAACAATCAGCACAAAGATGACATTTTAAAGATTCAACCCAACTACTATGTAGTTGGCCCGAACCTCGGGGGCTACACCCAGTGGGTGCGCTAGCGTGCCCCCACAAAGAAGAAGCCACAGAAGAAGAAAAAAGGGGGCAAAAGACAAGGAAAAGAACTCACCAGCACGACGCGCTCCAGCTCCTGTGTTCGCTCCATCTCAGCCTGGGCAAAGGCCTCGATCCGGTCCATCCGCCCTCGCAGACGGTGGCTGACAGCTTCCATCGCTGCCTCCTCCTGGGTCTGGGGCCCAAAGACTACACCGGCCCCGCCCCGTGCCGGCAGCACCCGGCGAGCAGGCGTCCCCCTAGCTTGAGCACGAGGCTCTTCGTTGGCCGCTCCCCTAGCGGCCGGCGTCTCCTCCAATGCCCTCTCCGGCACCACCACCGGCTTGGCAGTCGGTGTGGCATGCGGCACCGCTACCGGCTCGGCAGCCGGGGTGGCCTTCGGCACCACCACCAGCGGTGCCTCGCTCGCTGACGCTCGGGGCATCCCCGGTGGCGCCTCCTCCAAGGTGGCGACGTCGCTACATCCGTTGACCCCCGCCCTCTCAAACGCGTCAACCCGTGGCAGGGTGTGGTCCCCAACAACCACGACCTCCCGGTCGAGGTCCACCACCTCCGCATGGCCTCCTTGGCCGTGCTCCCCCATCAACAACATCTCGAAGACCGTCACCGCCACCACCGTCCCCTCCGGCATCTCCGGCCAAGCCGGCTCCTCGCCGTCTCGCGCCCACGTCGCCGTAGCGCTGGTCCAGTCCTAGACCGATACTGCCTCCAGCTCCGCCTTGGCCCTGTTCCGGTCCCGCCAGGCCAAGCCTTCGGTGTTGGGTGGGTCCAAGCCAAGATCCGAATCTGCCAGCTCATTCTCCTTGTCCCGATCGATGGTGGCGGACCGGCTCCTTCGGAACACGGCGCCCTCGGTGGACGCAGCATCCGCCGCTGCCCTCGCCAGCGAGATCGGTGACCTGAAGTCCAAGACGAAGTAAAACAACAAGCAGGGCCACTCGTCTACTCGGATGCAAGTAAGAGAAGATCTTACCCCGACAGCACCAGAACGGCGGGCCTCACCGGCCTCTCCTGCAAAGCGTTGCGCCTCCGGTTGGCAGCCGGCCTTGCACCCCCGGTCGGGTACGCCACGCGCTTCACGGCCTGGGACCGCGGCATGATGTTGTCCTTCTAGTGCGGCCGACTCGCTGCCGGCGCCCCCCGCGACGACCCGCCACCACCTGCGCAACTACCTCCTCCGCCCAGCGCCACTACACCAACGACCTGCGTCAGCACTGTCAGCGCTGCGTCGCGCCCGACAACTCCAGGAATATGGAAAACAAAACTTAACCGCGTGGCGCCCTGCGCCAACGTCGGCGGCCGCCTCCTCCCCTTAACCGTGAGCCGCGGGCTCCTCCGACGCGGCCCGCACCACCTGCGATGGCGCCTGGGCGTAAGGATGCCGGACAGCGTTCAGAAGCACCTCCCACGTCGCATGTGGACGAATAAGAATATGTGCAGCAGCAAAATACAGAGAACAGGGACTCACCGTGGCTGTACGGCGGCTTGCCGAGCTGCCAGTCATCCCCCAAGCGCATGACCAACATGCGGTTGGGATCCTGAAGACCGGTCATCTAATCGATAAGACAGTTGCATCGCTGCAGCGGCAGAACCCAGCGCATGATGAAGGCGGCGATGAGGTCGGTGCCGGTGAGCCTCTCCCGTGCCTTCATCTCCGACACCCGCGCGCTTAGATTGAGTACCTCCTGCGACGGGTTCCTGGGGTAATAACCCAAGTTCATCTTCACCCGCGACGGCGCGTTGACGAAGGGCGGCAAGTTGATATGGTCCGCGCTGAGATTGCGGACGTAGAAAAAAGAATTCTTCCATTTGTTGGCAGAATCCTCCAGCAGCATCTTGGGGTAATCGGCGCCCGACCACTTCGAGAAGACAGCAGCCCCATATTCAGAGAACTCCCCGGCCCTCGGCCCCTACTACTTCAAGGAGAAGAAGCGCACCCAGAGGTCGATCGAAGGCTCGACCCCTAGGTACCCCTCGCAGAGGGTGACGAAGCCCGAGAGCTGCATGATGGCGCCGGCGCCAAGATGATGGGGTTGGAGCCCAAAGAACTCCAGGAAGTCGTGGAAGAAGGTGCTCGCAGGAAGGCCAAACCCGCGCTTGAACTGCGGGAAGAAGACTACACGCTCCGTGCCCTCGGTCAGTAATTCTCGCTTGCCCTGCGGCAAGCGCACGGCAACCTCTGTCTCCCCCGGCAAGCGCCTGGTGGTGCGGAGGTAGGCAATGTCGTCGGGGGTGATAGTTGAGCCCATCCACGAGCCCGACGGAAGCACCATCATCGAAGATGAAAGAGAAAGAGGGAAGGTGAACGGCGATGCAGCTCTACTCAAAACAGCGGGCATCGCAGCGCGGCGGTCGCAGGGAGCAAATGGAGGATGAAGAGGCAGGGGACCGCGGGTGAGAATGATTCCGCCGCCCCCTCGCCTCAATTTATAAGCCCCGGCTTGAAACATGGGGACGTGGGATCATTTGCGCTCGCCCTTCCCACTCCCCCACATTAAGTGTGCATGTACGCATGTAGTAACTGCATGGGGAAGAGCAACCAAGTTGCTGACGCAGCAGTAAATCCGCACGCATGGGCCAAGGGCGTGCGGCGGCGGGCCCCAGCACATCGCCCAGTCCCGTCACGCGCGTGGCCTATCAGGCCCCTCCGGCTTCTAGGCGCAACATGGCGCCCGCACGAAGCCAAAGGGATTGCCTCAAGATTCAACAGACCCTCCGGTTTCCGCCGCTGCCGGGATGCCGTGATCCGGTTTCCAGAAACTGCCACATAGTGGGTGTTGCCGGACCCGGTGGTCGCAAGATTCGCCTCCTCAAGGGGGGGATACTGCGAAGGCCCTCCCATCCAAAGACGTTGGACCTTCACAGCTTCGGGGACTACTGTCGACGGGATGAACCCCGAGCAGGCAACGGAGCCCGGATCCTTTTCAAAAACAACGGGGCCAGCATCGCCCCTCAAGCCGGCCCACGCTTGGCCTGGTCGCTTAACCCGGCCAAGCCCCTCGACCCGGCCGAACTCTCCAACCTGGCCAAGCTCCTCGACTCGGCCCCAACAACCAGCTCAAGGTAGTCGAGCTCGGCACACCGAGACTTCCCCAACAAGCCAGCTCCACCCTAGGCGTGTTCCTCAACCCAGCCATGGGTAAGCTTCCGTCCCATCTAGGCCGTATGATGGGACGAGTCTTCATCTACCGATGACCAAGGCAATAGTGCCCCGCCCATGCCTCTGGTCAGCCGGAGCGTGGCAACAGTGCCCCCCACCTACCCGCTGACCAAGGCCGGCGTGGCAACAATGCCCCCATCGTCACCACTGACGCTAGCAAGTGGCGATCTGACGAAGCTCCACTGTACCCGACTCAACCCGGCCACTCCCTGACGATCGACAAGTCAGCGCGTAGTGCCCCTAGGCAAGTGGGGCCCACACCTTGGGGAACCCGGCGAATAACTGGCACCCGGCGGGTTCCAGCTCCGGGTTCCGAGACGCTGACAACCCGGCCATACGGCCTTGTAACATTACCATTGTACCCCTAGGGGGTTGGCCTATAAAACCACCCCATGAGCCCCCATGCATACGGGCAAGCACACAGTAAAGTAGCCAACTGATCAGTAGAACACACACAGGGAGAAGGAGAAGTCTAAGCCCTGGCTAGCCTTCCTTCTTCCTCCATACAGCTCTAGGAGCAGCTCTTTACTATCGCACATCAACCACACTCGGCAGGACTAGGGGTATTATCTCTCCGGAGAGTGCCGAACCTGGGTATGTCTTGCGTCCCGCGCTCGCTCATGCCGACCTTGCCTTTGGATCCCACCAGTTCCCTCGATCCTCCTCCTATCTTTAGCCATACCATGGCATCTGCCATGCGCCCAGCACGACAGTAGTAGCGAAGGAATCGCTCGATCAGGTTCAGCTAACAGCCAAGGGATCGATCGATCAGGTTCAGTAATGCGCGTAGCTAGTGCAATCACGCGGGTTCAGTCAGAGAACACCTCGCTCGGGTTTAGTTAGAGCGCACTGCCTCACACACACACATACATGTTCGATATAAACACACTACCCTCTGTGCATCGCTCGGCCCGACCACCCACTGTAACCGGGAACTCCCGATATTTTCCTCGCCCTCGCTTCTACCATGAGTTATTCCGTCATGGAAGGCCCAAAGAATGTCATGCAGGTGTGTCCCCGGCCCACCAAGGATGAAAAGCCCATTTTATTTAATGACTTTTTGTCATATAAGTAGGAGCCCACCACATCTATGATGATACATGTTTTTGTCACAAATATCGTCATAGAAGTGTCATAAGCATGTCAGAAAAAAATTCATTCAGCCCAAAATATAACGGGTGTGCCTTTTTTGTAGTGTAGCTTGCTCATGGACATTACACGAGGAGATCATACACCAAGGGCCTTGGTGGGGTAACGTGTACGTGGAAGACCCGCCAGCCAGAGCTTGGCTAACTGGGTTTTTTAGTGCTGGTGGGACTGACCCGAGCACAGGCATCGTGTCTAGCACTCGCTCTTGTGAGGTCCAAGGCGGAGTTGCAAGCGCGCACTGCGTGAGAGTTTTAGTGGCCACCGTGTCTGGCATGGATTAGCCTAAGGTTGGATCAGCCCGTGGGGCGTCCTCACTCCATTATCCCGCCAGCATGGAGCTTGGGGCTTCCACTTTGGTGTGGGCATGATCACAGTTGATTGTTTCGCCAACGTGAAGCATGGGGCTTCCACTAGGGCATGGTCATGGTCAAGTTGATCATTCCTCTAGTGCGGAGCATGAAGCTTGTGAAAGCACAAGTGCTCCCTAGGTGATTTTTGTAATTAAATCAACATATCTCTTGTTGGACTAATGCTTCTATCTAGTGTATTTCAGACAAGTTCAACAAATGCCATGGTAAGGACAAGAGGATGCGGAACCCCTTCAGAATGCTAAGGACAAAGACTGGAAAAAGCTCAAGACTCTTCATTTTCATTTTAGTGATCCAAGATCACATTGAGTCTATAGGAAAGCCAATACTATTAAAAGGGGATGAGGTGTTGCTTAATGGTCTACTAGCTCAAAGTGCTTAGTGATATTGCTCGAAAACCATCACCCACTTTCTCATTTCCAGATTTGTCCAAATCTCCAACCCCACCGATTTCATCTATCCGGTGCCACCGACTTCCATTGACATAGACACTGCCAGAAACTCTAGACAGTTTTGTCACACCGATATGGATCTTGGTCTCACTGAGATGGCCTTGCAAACTCTATGTTGCCTGTTGTAATTATTTCGGTCTCATCGAAATGTGCAATCGGTCCCACCGAGCTTGCCTGACCAACTCTCTGTTTGATCTTTGTTGAAATCGGTCTCACCGAGTACATGTAATCGGTCTAACCGAGATGGGGTTTTGCACTAGCCCTATCACATCGGTTCCACCAAGTTGTTCCAGTCGGTCCCACCGATATTCCTAAAATTCACATTTTGAACAAAATCGGTCTCACCGAGTTCTCCTATTCGGTCTGACAGAGTTGGGTCAAATGTGTGTAACGGTTGGATTTTGTGTGGAAGCTATATATACCCCTCCACCCCCTTTTCCATTTGTGAGAGAGCCATCATAACGTGCATACACTTCCACTACTCATTTTCTGAGAGAGAACCACCTACTCATGTGTTGAGATCAAGACATTCCAATCCAACCACAAGAATCTTGATCTCTAGCCTTCCCCAAGTTGCTTTCCACTCAAATCATCTTTCCACCATAGCCAAATATGTGAGACAGGGTTGAGTGTTGGGGAGACTACCATTTGAAGCACAAGACCAAGGAGTTCATCATCAACACGCCATATATTACATTTTGGAGAGTGGTGTCTCCTAGATTGGTCAGGTGTCACTTGGGAGCCTCCGACAAGATCGTGGAGTTGAACCAAGGAGTTTGTAAGGGCAAGGAGATCGCCTACTTCATTAAGATCTACCGAGTGAGGCACGTCCTTTGTGGGTGATGGCCATGGTGAGATAGACAAGGTTGCTTCTTCATGGACACTTCATGGGTGGATCCCTTCATCGAGTAGCGTAACAGCTACCCTTCGTGGTTTGAAATCTCCATCAACTTGGATGTACGATAGCACCACCTATCGGAACCACGCCAAAAATATCCGTGTCTACATTGCATTTGCACATTCGAGTCCCATCCATTTACTCTCTCGCAACTAGCATGCTTTACTCTTTCTGGTGCTTATACTCTTTCCACGCTTGCTTGAAATGTATTGTGAATGCTTAAACTTGTGCTAAAACTCCACCTCAACTTGAAGAACTTAAAACCTGCCACTTTTGCTTGTTGAGGGTCTCATCACCCCCCCCCCCTCTAGACCCCTCTTCTCGATCCTTCCAATTGGTATCAGAGCATTGGTCTCCATTGCTTTGGTTCAATCACCATTGGAGGAAGATGGATGAGTCTACGATTGGGAGTATTAGACGTAGAGTGCCTATGCTTGACAAAGAATTCTATAGTGCTTGGAAAAATGAGATGCTTGGGATTTTCATTGAATATAACTTGAACAATTATGTTACTCACCCTTGTGCACCCCCTATTGATCCCTGGCATCCTACCTCCGATGAGTATCTTGACATGACACACAATCTTACAACTATTGATCTGATCATGATAGGATTACCTAGAAATTTGCTTGTATGCTTGCCTACATTTGAATGTGCTTAAATTATGTGGAGATATCTTGAGGAGCGCTTACCAAACTATTCCTTGGAAAATCTAGATGGGGTTCTTCAAAAGTCCATAGCTTTTCATAAAATGAAACCTAGTGATCCTAAATTTGATGATTGTCTATTTGAGCTTTGTGATCTTATGTGTACCATAGGAGATGTTGGAGTCATTAGTAGCATCATCTCAGAAGTCACTAGAATTCATCAAGATGCACATTGTCATGTTCATAAATCTAATGAATCACTCTCTCTAGGCGATGATCATTCGCAAGATGATGTTGAACATGGATACTATGATGAGGATGATGATAGTGACTTTGATCTTGATGAGTCAATGAGACACTTTGGCCTTATGGAAAACCTTCGTGGTTACATAGCAGGAGGAAAGGAATGGGTTCTTGATAGTTGATGTACCGATCACATGACCAGAGATAAGGACATGTTTTGTGAGCTTGCCGAAAATGATGGTCCCCAAAAGTATGTCACTTTCGGTGATAACTCAAAGGGTAAGGTGGTTGGACTTGATAAGGTGGCCATCTCACATGATAGCTCTATCCAAAATAGTATGCTCATTGAATCTCTTGGCTACAATTTACTTTCTGTATCTAGACTAGTCGATTTCGGTTTCAATGTTCTTTTTACTGAACTAGATTGCCAAGTGTTTCGAAGAGATAATCAGAATATGGTCTTTACCGGTATACGAAGAGGTGATATATACATTGTTGATATCACTAAAAGGCTCAACCGAGAACTTGCTTAATTTCTAAATCTTCTATAGGTTGGTTGTGGCAAAGAAGGTTAGGTCACGTGGGCATGCGAAATCTTGATAAGCTTATTAAAGGTGATCATATCCTTGTTGTTAAAGATGTAATATTTAACAAGGATAGACTTTGCAGTGCTTGTCAAGTAGGAAAACAAGTTGGAGGAAGTCATCCTATGAAGAACATCATGACCACAAGAAGATCGCTTGAGCTACTCCATATGGATCTTTTTGCTCCCAACGCCTACAAGAGTCTTAGTGGTAACTCGTTCGGATTGGTCTTTGTTAATTATTTTTCAAGATTTATGTGGGTGTTCTTTCCTGATGATAAATTGTAGGTCCAAATGATCGTCAAGAACTTCACTAGGAAGGCCCAAAACCAATTTGAAGCGAAGATCAAGAAGGTTTGAAGCGACAATGCAACAGAGTTCAAGAACGCTAATGTGGATACCTTTCTTGATGAATAAGGGATTTCACATGAGTTCTTGGCTACGTACACACCTCAAAAGAATGGAGTTGTTGATAGGAAGAACCGAACCGTTATCAAGATGGCAAGAATGATGCTTGATGAATACAAGACGCCAAGACACTTTTGGGCGAAAGCGGTTGAGACAGCTTGTCATGCAACAAATCGACTATATCTTCACAAGCTTCTCGGCAAGACGGCATACGAGCTTCTAACCGGTAACAAACCCCAAGTTGGATACTTTCGAGTATTTGTCTCAAAGTGTTACATTCTTGATAAGCATCGTATTTCGAAACTTGCCCCTAAATCTTATGAAGCCTTCCTACCCGGTTATGGCTCAAACTCTCACACTTACCGTGTCTACAACAATTTCACCTGAAAGGTTGGACGGTAGATGTGAAGTTTGATGAATCTAACGGGTCGCAAGTAGATAAATTGCCAATTGATGTAGGAGACAAAGATCCTTCAGAAGCAATTCAAGAGTTGTCTATTGGCAAGATTCGCCCAACGAAGGTGAAGGAGAGAACTTCATTCGTTGAAGTGGAAGCGTCAACTTCACTAAAAGGTGAACCACAAGTTGACTTGGAGCCATCCACAAGTTGAACACGTCAAGATGAAGGAAATGAGGAAGTACAACAAGATGAACCTCATCGACCTCCTTCTCCACCTCCACAAGAGAACAATAATGCCAACAACAACGAAGAAGGACAAGAAGAAGAAGACAATAAGAGGATGTTCCAGCCCGACCCAAACAAAAGCTCTCACGAGTTAGAGCAAGAGTATCAAGAGATCATTACGTCGAACAAATCTTCAATTACATTCAAACTGGTAGAATTACTCGCTCTAAAACTTGATTGGCTAACTTTTGTGAACATTACTCATTCGTTTCTAGTATTGAACCTATGAAGGTTGAAGAAACTCTTGATACTCCGGATTGGGTGAACGCTATGCATGAAGAGCTACGTAACTTCAAGAGGAATCAAGTAAGGACATTGGTTGATAAGCCCAACGACAAGCACAATGTCATTGGAAGCAAATGGGTGTTTTGTAATAACCAAGATGAGGATGGACAAGCACAATGTCATAAGGACTTTGAACTTCTTCAGCACAGAGTTGAAGAGGCACATAAGCCTCAAGTGTTGGCTTTTATAAATTCCCTTAGCTAGCCCTCCTTTTGTTTTGCTTAGCTTCCCTCCCCCCTCCCTGCCCCAAAGGGGCAGCCCCTCTTCCTTGTAACTATGTTACCTGTACATCTTAGCCTGTTCTTTTGATATATTTACACGGTAGGAGCCTTTCCTACTGTTCATGGTCAAAAAATAAGCAAGATGAGGATGGGCAAGTTGTACGCAACAAGGCCCTTCTCGTCGCCCGAGGCTACACTCAACTCGAAGGTATGGATTATGGTGAGACATATGCCCCTGTTGCTAGACTTGAGTCCATATGCATCTTACTTGTTTATGCCAATCACCATGATATCACTTTATACCAAATGGACATTAAAATTTCTTTTCTCAATGAAGAAATTGAGGAGGAATTCTATGTTAAACATCCTCCTGGCTTTGTTAATCCTAAGAAACCCGGCCATATTTACAAACTTCACAAAGCTCTTTATGGTCTTAAACAACCTCCTAGAGCACGGTATAAATGCTTGGCCAAGTTTCTTATTGAAAAAGGCTTTGAAATTGGGCAGATTGATTCTATAGTTTTTACTAAAAGCGTTAATGGTGAATTATTTGTGTGCGAACTTTATGTGGACGATATCATATTTGGTTCGACTAACCCTCATTTTAGTGAAAAGTTTGGAAGGCTAGTGTCGGAGAAGTTTGAGATGTGTATGATGAGTGAACTCAAATTCTTTCTTTGTTTGCAAATCAATTAAACTAAGGAGGATACCTTTCTTTCTCAAACAAAGTATACCAAGGACCTATTCAAGAAGTTAACATGCAAGAAAGCGAAGGTATGAAAACACCCATGCCTACTAGTGGACATCTTGACTTAACTAAGGATGGCAAACCGGTTGACCAAAAGGTTTCCTCTCTATGATTATTCATTGCTATATCTATGTGCCTCCCATCCTGATAATATGCTAAGTAAACATGGGCAAACATCGGGCTGGGTTTCGGGCCGGGCTTGTAAAAGCCTGACCTTCATTTCTCAAGCCTGAGCCCGGCCCAAAGCTTGAAATACTCACTGATTTCAAGCTCGAGCCCGGCCCAAAATCAAGGCTGAAGCCCGAAAGCCCGGCCCGAACGCTGTTTTTCAATATGTGTATGTGCAAGCCCGGCCCGAAGCACAAAAGCCTGGCCCGAAATATAGAAAAAGAGAAGCCCGAGGTCAGCCCGAGCTACCTTTTGGGCTGCAAAACAAAGCCCGAGCTCGGCCCGATTGTCAAGCCCGGCCCGGCCCGGCCAGGGTTTTTCGGGCCGGGCTTGGGTCGGGTCGTAGGGCTGGGCTACCCATGCCTGGGTTTAATACTAAGTGTGTGCACGTTTGCATGATATCAAGCGGCCCCTAAACAATGTCATCTTAAGGATGTGAAAAGGATAGTGAGATACTAAATTTATACACACCAAACTTTGGCATTTCGTATCCTAAGAGGTCCTCTTTTGATCTTGTTGGCTACTTCGATTCGGACTATGCCGGTGAAAAGGTTGATAGAAAGTCCACTTCGGGTACGTGTCAATTTCTTGGTAGATCTCTTATGTCTTGTTCTTCCAAGAAACAAAACTCGGTTTCATTATCACCCCCGAAGCGGAATACATTGCCGACGGATCATGTTATGCTCAATTACTTTGGATGGCCCAAACCCTTAAGGATTATGGGATACATGTTAAACATGTTCCATTGCTTTACGATAATTAGAGTGCCATTAAGATTGCTCATAATCCCGTGCAACACTCTCGAACTAAACATACTGTAGTTCGTCATCATTTCATTCGATATCATGTTGCTAAAGGTGACATCAATCTTAAGCATGTTGGTACTGATAAGCAATTGGCAGATATATTCACCAAACCACTTGATGAAAAAGTATTTTGCCATTTGAGAGGTGAATTTAATATCATTGATGCCTGAAACTTGGAGTAGAAACTCCATTTGGATACATGCAAGGCATGAGCCTTTTATGACTAATCCTTGATATTTCTCTTGTGATGATCATATATCTTGGATCTATACTTGTACCCTTGCATGTTATCTAACCCTTGTAGGTACTTGGATAAGTCCATATATATGAGATTACAAGCCACTCACATTTTGAGCAATCTCTACATCACCAAGTTCCTACTATATGGTTGTTGGATACAAGGAAGCATGAACCCAATATCCTTTGACAATTTCTATATATCAAATTTCATTTGGTCTCAAGTTTCATGATTGTCATTTTGGATACAAAAGTGCTCGTCCTTGCAAGACTAACTCATGTAGGAAGATGAACTCAAACTCCAAAGTGGTGCTCCAAACTCTTGATGGACTACATCAACTTTGAGCATCCACCACAAGTTCGAATACATGATCAAGATCAACACCACAACCCAAGGTATGTCACTCCATCTTAGATAAGCTTTGACCCGAGTCATGAGTCAAAGGAACTCAATGAGATGTGAATACATCAAAATGCTTAAACTAAAAATGGTAACCCCATTTTAAGCTTAAACGATGAGTACGACCTATGATCAAGTGATCTCACTTGACTCCTAAGTCAATATATTCTAACATAGGTGACTTTGTCGCCAACCATGTCTAGATGAAGTTCTCTAGTGTTTCTCTGTTCACTTACTTTGTGTTCTTGCATATATTTTTTGCAATCTTGTTCCCCTTATCAAAAAAACTTCATTTAGATCTCTTTCCTTATATACGTTCTTCTTCTCTGTATTTTCTGTAGTTAATTCATTGCAAATCCTTGTGAGTTTAAATTTGCCTAGTAAGCTGAGTCGACAAATGTTTTACTCTGCATTGAACTCGGACTCACCGATCAAAGCTTATTGGCTAGAACAAACTACAATAATATCTTGTAGATAGTTCATCGGTACTACCGATGAGGACTAACCCGGTCTGTCTGATATGCATCATCCATGACACTACCAACTCGGTGTAACCGATGGAAACAGGTCGGCGTTAACGATTTCACTGCTGAGAAAACTTTTCGCCATTGCATATTTCATTTCTTCTCCAGCTCCACTTGATGATTTATCCTCTACCCGCATCTCAAGCTACACGCTGCTTTGTAGTGTCTCTCCAGGACCAAACCTATTAACTCAAATTCTTGAAGAAACCCTTCTTGGAAATTGCTGTCAAAGGGGGAGAGAGAACATCAAAGTTTTATCAAAGCTTATCAGAGAGAGAGCATTAAAGCCTCTTCTAAAAATATGCACACTTACAAAGAGGAGAGAAGTCACATGTCTTTTTGAGGGGAAAGACATGTTAATATTTGGTTGATCTTAGCTATTGCAACCATTTATGTTGCTTTGCAGCATTTCCTTCTCTAGTTTTTTTCTTTCTTGCTCTGATTTTCTCTTACCCTACCTTATCCATTATCAAATAGAAGATTCAGGGGGAGAAAGAGTCCATTTCTAGGGAAGAAAATCTTTTTGAATTCATTGCATATCTTTAAATCTTTGGGGACATGTCAATATCCAAATGAAGTACTAAGTACTCACCCATTACATGTCATCCCAGTCTTGGTACTCATACGGTTTTCTGAAATTGCCTTAATTAGAGTGTTCTTGTGTTATCTAACCCTGTTTACTCAAGTTCACCAATTCCAAAGCCAGCTCAAGACCACAAGGTAAGTATATGCATCACACTCATGTGCTTGATGATCTATTGCTGATGGCATATTGTTTGCAAGAAGGATTCATGAACATGAAGGTACACTTCGTTTATCTACATCATTTGCTCTAATGCATATAGCAAAGATACATGTAACTCATTGCTTGCTCTGACATGCTTATGCATTCACATGTTCTTATATTCTATCTTTACATGATTGTATACATGTAAGGGGAGCCTCTGCATGTTACATGTCTTTCCATAGCTTTATTTGTTACTCTTCATCTCTTTTATCTAAAGCTTTGATGTATGTTGTCATCAATTACCACAAAGGGGGAGATTCAAAGCACTAGTGCTCCCTGGGTGATTTTGGTAATTAATGTCAACGTATCTCTTGTTGGACTAATGCTTCTATCTAGTAGACAAGTTTAACAAATGGCATGGTAAGGACAAGAGGATGTGGAACCCATTCAGATTGCTAAGGACAAAGTTAGGCAAAATCTCAAGACTCTTCATTTTCATTTTAGTGATCGAAGATCATATTGAGTCTATAGGAAAGCCAATAAAAGGGAATGAGGTGTTGCTTAATGGTCTACTTGCTCAAAGTGCTTAGTGATATTCCTCCAAAACCCTCAACCACTTTCTCGCTTCCACATTTGTCCAAAACTCAAAGTCAAACTCGGCCCCACCGATTTGATCTATCTGGCTCCACCGAGTTCCGTTGACATAGCCACCGCTGGAAACCCTAGACAGTTCGGTCACACTG
This sequence comes from Triticum dicoccoides, assembly GCF_002162155.2. Lineage (NCBI taxonomy): Eukaryota > Viridiplantae > Streptophyta > Magnoliopsida > Poales > Poaceae > Triticum > Triticum dicoccoides. Next base: position 230,880,964 of record NC_041387.1, on the reverse strand, counting down.
ATACGGATCTTGGTCTCACTTAGATGGCCCTGCGAACTCTTTGTTGCTTGTTGTAATTATTTTGGTCTCACCAAAACGTGCAATGGGTCCCATAGAGTTTGCTTTACCAACTCTCTGTTTGATCTTTGCTGAACTCGGTATCATCGAGTTCATGTAATCGGTCTCACCGAGATGAGGTTTTGCCCTAGCCCTAGCACATCGGTCCCACCGAGTTGTTCCAGCCGGTCTCACTGATATTCCTAACGTTCACATTTTGAACTAAATCGATCTCACCGAGTTCTCCAATTTGATCTGACTGAGTTGGGTCAAATGTGTGTAATGGTTGTATTTTGTGTAGAGGCTATATATACCCCTCCACCCCCTTCTCCATTTGTGAGAGAGCCATCATGACGTGCCTAAACTTACACTACTCATTTTCTGAGAGAGAACCGCCTACTCATGTGTTCAGACGAAGACATTCTGATCCAACCACAAGAATCTTGATCTCTAGCCTTCCCCAAGTTGCTTTCCACTCAAATCATCTTTCCACCATAGCCAAATCGGTGAGAGAGAGTTGAATGTTGGAGAGACTATCATTTGAAGCACAAGAGCAAGGAGTTTATCATCAACACACCATCTATTACCTTTTGGAGGGTGGTGTCTCCTAGATTGGTTAGGTGTCACTTGGGAGACACCACTCTCCAAAGGGTAATAGATGGTGTGTTGATGATGAACTCCTTGCTCTTTTGCTTCAAATGATAGTCTCCCCAACACTCAACTCTCTCTCACGGATTTGGTTATGGTGGAAAGATGATTTGAGTGGAAAGCAACTTGGGGAAGGCTAGAGATTAAGATTCTTGAGGTTTGATTGGAATGTCTTGGTCTCAACACATGAGTAGGTGGTTCTCTCTCTGAAAATTTATACTGGAAGTGTAGGAACGTTCTGATGGCTCTCTCCACGAATGAAGAGTGGGTGGAGGGGTATATATAGCCTCCACAAAAAACCTAACCGTTACACACAGATTCCCAAACTTGGTGAGACCGAATGGTGAAACTCGGTCAGACCGATTCAGTTCAAAATGTGAACGTTAGGCTTTTTGGTGGGACCGACATGATCAACTCAGTGGGACCGATGTTCTATAGTTAGGTCATAACTTGATCTCGGTGAGACCGATCACATGAACTCAGTGGGACCGTTTTCAGTAATAGGAAAACAGAGAGTTGGTCTGGCAAACTTAGTGGGACCAATCGCTCATTTCGGTGAAACTGAAATGTTACGAAAAGGAAACATGGAGTTTGCATTGCGAGCTCAGTGGGACCGATCGCTTATTTCGGTGAGACTAAAACGTTACGAAGGGAAACAGAGAGTTTGCAATCCCATCTCGGTGAGACCGAGATCCCTATCGGTGAGACCGAAGTGATTTGGTTTAGTGGCAGTGGCTATGTCAAAAGTACTCCGTGGCGCCGGATAGATCAAATCGATGGGGCCGAGTTTGACTTTAGGTTTAGGACATATGTGGAAATGAGGAAGTGGTTGAGGGTTTGTGGAGCATATCACTAAGCATTTTGAGCATGTAAGCCATTAAGCAACACCTCATCCCCTTTTAATAGTATTATCTTTCCTATGGATTCAATGTGATCTTGGATCACTTAAATGAAAATGTAGAGTCTTGAGCTTGTTGCCAATATGTGTCCTTAGAATTTTTAGGGGTCCACATCTCTAGTCCATGCCATGCAAATCATTGAACTTTCTGAAATGATCATCTTGAAAGAGATTAGTTCAATGAGCTATATGTTGTTAAGAATTGCCAAAACCATCCAGGGATTAGTTGCACTTTCAATCTCCCCCTTTTTGATAATTGATGACAACATATAGATCAAATCTTCGACAAATGATAATAAGAATGAAATACATCGTCGCTTTGAGAAGTAGGTGATAAGCAAGAGCTCCCCCTAAAATTTTGCATTATTTAAAAATTTCCTTTTGAATACAAATGCACAAACAATTAGGATTATGGGTTACTCTTCCATGTCACATACATCTTGGTGGAGCGCTCAAAATGATAGAAAGTCGAACATGCACTCATCACCAAGGCACAGTGTGAACGATCGTACATAAGCGATAGAGAATATCATCATCCAAGCACAAACATTAAGTAGGATATGATCAAGCACATGACCATACAAGTATCTCACACACATAACCATAAAGTATCAACCAACCAAGCAAGCAAATAAGTAGCAAAAAGAAGCAAAGCTTTCTCTCTCTCTCTCTCTCTCTCTCTCTCTCTCTCTCTCAGAGCCTATGATCTATACGCTTTCTCCCCCTTTGGCAACAAGTTGCCAAAAAGCTTGAAAATGCATAGTGTTATGCGGCTCTCTAAGCTTGATTTTCGGGAGGTGGCGTTGAGAGGACTCCAGGGACGAATGCATCAGTTGAAGTTGATGGAGTTGGTGGAGTTGGAACCAGAGGGGCAACTGAAGCTGTGGCTGCAGGTGCTGACGCGGTAGCTCTTGTGCCTATCACTGGCACTGCTGCAAATCTCTGTGCCCTAGGTACTCTCCGAAAAACTTTTGTGGTTGCTTTCCCTTTCCTATCTTCAGCTTCTTCTTGGAGCTGCTCAACTACTGTTAGCATTTCTGTCACCTTCAAGTCAAGATCATAGAACTTTGTTTCAATGATCCTCTCCAGGCTCTCTTGATTTTGAGTCAGGGTGGCCAATCCTTTCTCAATCCTCAAAGTGGCTTGAATAAGCTATCCAAGTTGATCTTGCTTTGACATGAGGAAAACCTATGAAGCCTCTTCAGCACTTGGCATCTTGGCTGCCTTCTCAGCTTTTACTTTCTCCCTCTTCTCTTGAGCCTCTACTGATGTGGGATCTTTAGCATTCATGACAACTGTGTTGTCCTGAAAGTCGGGCCTCAAGGGAAGGTGTTCTTTGTCCAACAAATACACACCTTTTGCTCATCTTGGAGTTAATGAGCATTTGCATGTGTGGAGCATATCCACAAGATCTTTTTTGTCAGCAGTTGTTCTCTTGATGGTCTCAACAATCAAACTCATCATTTTAAACTTTTGGGGAAAATCAAATAACTGAATCAAGTTGATGGAGTGGCCTCTGATCATCATGTGATATCCTGATTTGGGCAACAAGGTGTCCCTCAAAATGGTGTTCATGGTGGCCAGTCCTCACATCAAGTAGTATACTGAGCCTAGGTTATGTATCTCCCAGGCCTTGTCAAGTATCTCCTTGTACATGTTGGCCATGGAGTTGTGGTCCTTCTTGCTCTCAGCATAGACATCAATATCTTTCTCAGCTTCTTTAGGGGCATTAATGAGCTTGGCCCACTCAGCAATAGAAGACTGGTACCTAGTACCTTCAGACATCCAAACAATCTTGCCATCTGGGTAGAAGTGAGCTGTTTAATAGAACTGCATGATAAGCTCATCATTCCACTTGGTCAATTTCTGACCCACAAAGGTGTCAACTCCATTGACTCTGAAGCTCTATGCACTCCTGGGAAATGATCTTAATTGGCATCAATGTATTTCTAGTCCACCCTCTTCATGTCACACACAATGGGCTTCTTATCTAGGAGCACAGTCTCATAGAAGTCCTATTCTTCCTTGGTGTGAAACCTGTAGTCCACAGCAGTTCTTCTCCGCACAACATAGGGATCTGCTTGTCTCCACAACTAAGACATGCATACTTTCTCCTTCATATTCTCAGCCACTAGATGATTTTCATCGTGATCAGGTATTTTTGGCTTCAATTTTCTGAGCACTTGGGCTTCCTCTTATTCTTCTTCTTCAATCTCAGGCACTGGGGATTTGTTCTTTTCTGCAGCAGGAATGTTTCTAGTGCTTCTCTTTGGTGCAGACATGGAAGCTTGAGCTGGAGCTTTGGGGGCAGTCTTGGGCTTTGAAGGAGCAGCCCCAGACTTGATGGCAACCCCCCATCAACTTTTGAGACTTGGCAGGAGGTGCATCTTGCTCTTCCTCCTCCTCTGCTGTAGAATCTCTCATCATTGGTGGATTTCCAATCACTTTGGCAATAACTTTCCTGACCCTTTCCTTTCTTTTTTTTTCATCACCATCTTCTCTTGTTTAAAGAGTAAACTCCATAGTTTCTTGTGTTGATACTCTAGCTTTTGACATTGGCACTCTTCTGGCAGGTGCTTTCTTCTTCATGCGTGGCTTGGTGGTGGTAGCAGCACCATATTCCTTCTTGAGTACTTTCTTCTTTGAGGTCACGTCCTCAACTTCAAAGTCCTCATCCTGTGAATCTGAGGTTTTCTTCTTCCTTAGCCTTGTTTTTGCTTTAGGCAGGTTGCTGGGAGTCTTCTGCTTCCCTCACCATAGCTGCAAGAGGGACTAGTGCCCTCACTCATGTTGACTTGTTCCCCAGACTTGTTCTGGCTATCACTCTGATCTGACATGGCTGACACTACAAGCTAACCTTATGAATAGTTGTAGATGAGGTAGAATGGATGAGCATCACAAAGTGCATAGTTTTTGCAAAACAATTGAGTCAAGAACATAGTTTTAGTTTTCTACAGAAAGCATTTCGGAGCTACCGATTTGCAAACTTGGTGACACCGAAGCAACAATCTGTGTCTAAACTAGTGATCTTGGTCAGACCGAGGCACAGTTCGGTGACACTGATATTGCTAGGGTTTCACCAAGTTCTGAACTCGGTCACACCGATTTGTATGTTTCGGTCAGACCAAAAATCACAAGTGTGATGGCCTAAGCCAAATTGGAGATTTCTACAACTCGGATGGTCCGAGATGAGTTCGGTGGAAACCTAACCCTGAACTTTTGAATCAAATCTAAACTAAAGGATGTTTTCACTTGATAGGATGATTGTCGGTGTCAAAACCGGCGGATCTCGGGTAGGGGTCCCGAACTGTGCGTCTAAGGCTAATGGTAACAGGAGGCAGGGGACACAATGTTTACCCAGGTTCGGGCCCTCTCAATGGAGGTAATACCCTTCTTCCTGCTTGATTGATCTTGATGATATGATTATTACAAAAGTTGATCTACCACGAGATCATAGAGGCTAAACCCTAGAAGCTAGCCTATGGTTATGATTGTTCTCCTCCTACGGACTAAACCCTCCGGTTTATATAGACACCGGAGGGGGCTAGGGTTACACAGAGTCGGTTACAGAGAAAGGAATCTTCATATCTTAACCACCAAGCTTGCCTTCCACGCAAAGGAGAGCCCCATCCGGACACGGGAAGAAGTCTTCAATCTTGTATCTTCATAGTCCAACGGTCCGGCCAAAGTATATAGCCCGGATGTCCGAGGACCCCTTAATCCCGGACTCCCTCAGTAGCCCTGTACCAGGCTTCAATGACGATGAGTCCGGCGTGCAGATTGTCTTCGGCATTGCAAGGCCGGTTCCTTCTCCGAATACTCCAAACTAGATCTTGAACAAAAGAATCGTGTCCGGCTTCGCAAAACAAATTCCATATACCACCATGGAGAGCTGATATGTCTCCAACGTATCTATAATTTTTGATTGCTCCATGCTACTTTATCTACTGTTTTGGATTATATTGGGCTTTATTTTCCACTTTTATATTATTTTTGGGACTAACCTATTAACCGGAGGCCCAGCCTAGAATTGCTGTTTTTTGCCTTTTCAGTATTTCAAAGAAACAGAATATCAAATGGAGTCCAAACGGAATGAAACCTTTGGGATCATGATTTTCCAACCGAACGTGACCCAGGAGACTTGGACCCTACTCCAAGAAGCGCCAGAGGCGGTCACGAGGGTGGAGGGCGCCCCCCTGGGCGCGCCCCCCTACCTCGTGGGCCCCTCGGAGCTCCATCGATGTACTCCTTCCTCCTATATATACCTACGTATCCCCGAACGATCAGAAGAAGAGCCAAAAACCTAATTCCACCGCCGCAACTTTCTGTATCCATGAGATCCCATCTTCGGGCCTGTTACGGAGCTCCACCGGAGGGGGCATCCACCATGGAGGGCTTCTACATCATCACCATAGCTCCTCCGATGAAGTGTGAGTAGTTTACTTCAGACCTTCGGGTCCATAGCTAGTAGCTAGATGGCTTCTTCTCTCTTTTTGGATCTCAATACAATGTTCTCCCCCTCTCTCGTGGAGATCTATTTGATGTAATCTTCTTTTTGCAGTGTGTTTGTTGAGACCGATGAATTGTGGGTTTATGATCCAGTATTATCTATGGAAAATATTTGATTCTTCTCTGAATTCTTTTATGTATGATTGAGTTATCTTTGCAAGTCTCTTCGAATTATCTTATTTGGTTTGGCCAACTAGATTGGTAGTTCTTGCAATGGGAGAAGTGCTTAGCTTTGGTTTCAATCTTGCGGTGTCCTTACTCAGGGACAGAAAGAGTTGCAAGGCACATATTGTATTGTTGCCATCGAGGATAACAAGATGGGGTTTTTATCATATTGCATGAATTTATCCCTCTACATCATGTCATCTTGCTTACGGCGTTACTCTGTTTTTACTTAATACTCTAGATGCATGCTGGATAGCAGTCGATGAGTGGAGTAATAGTAGTAGATGCAGAATCGTTTCGATCTACTTGTTTTGGATGTGATGCCTATATACATGATCATCGCCTAGATATACTCATAACTATGCTCAATTCTGTCAATTGCTCAACAGTAATTTGTTCACCCACCGTAGAATACTTATGCTCTCGAGAGAAGCCACTAGTGAAACCTATGGCCCCCGGGTCTATTCTCATCATATCAATCTCCATCACTTTATTTACTTGCTTTGCTTTTACTTTTTACTTTGCATCTATCTATCAAAAATACCAAAAATATTATCTCTATCAGATCTCACTCTCGTAAGTGACCGTGAAGGCATTGACAACCCCTAAGCGTTGGTTGCGAGTTGCTATCGTTTTGTGTAGGTACGAGGGACTTGTGCATGGTCTCTTACTGGATTGATACCTTGGTTCTCAAAAACTAAGTGAAATATGTACGCTACTTTACTACATCATCCTCTCCTCTTTGGGGAAATCCAACGCAGTGCTCAAGAGGTAGCAAGAGCACAATGCTTTCATGAGTCCAATCCGCTGACAACCGTTACGACATGACATTACGTCCTCGTCCTGCCATTAATTCGAATCATTTTTCCGGCCTGCTGCTTCACACTTTGCGAGGAGGTTTTATTGGCACGTCTTATCGAAGCGGAGATCGTGTCCCCTTATCATGGGATTTGATCAACACGGACGTGGGTAACCCAACCGTCTCGTACGTATGATTCCTTGGGAATAGGCATGTTTTAAGGCCACGTAGGGGACGTTTGATATTCATCATCTTTATAAGGAGGCCGAGACCCGCCTTTTCCCTTCTACGCTATTCCCACATCCTCTTACCTCGAGCTCCAACACCCAAGGCTTAACCAGTCGCTTCGAACCTCAGCCATATCCGGATCTAGCTTTCAGGGCCAGTGGACGGCTTCCTCTGTCACCAAGGAGGATATCAAGAAGCTCAGGCAGGCGAGGTACTTGACTGCGGAAATCCTTCACAGACTTCCCGCACCAGGGGAGGTTATCCCTACTCCTAGATCTAATGAGAGGTTCTATTCATCCCTCACTTCCTTCGGGGGTTAGGTTTCTCCCTCAATCCCTTCATTCGAGGGCTTCTGTTTTACTACGGACTAGATTTCCATGATCTAGCTCCGGACTCACTCCTTCACATCTCATCGTTTATTATCGTATGTGAGGCTTTCCTCCGTATCTCCTCACACTTTGGCTTGTGGCTCAAGACCTTCGATGTAAGGCCGAGGATAATAGATGGGGAGCACGCGGAGTGCGGAGGCACTCTTATAAGCAAATAGGCCAGCGCCATCTGGCCAAAGGGTTCTTTTACCGCAACTTCCAGCCTATGGCAATGGGAGTGGTTTTATATCATGGAGCCCCGTGGTACCAAGTGGGTAGCTTCACCAGACTTCCGACCCGGCCCTCCTCCATAGCTTGCATTGTGGGTTAACAAGGGGCTGGACTGGGGATCGCCGGATGAAGTTCAAATACTACAAAGCCGCATTCGAGACCTTATTAAGAAGGACATCGACCTTGTCAAGGTAATCCAAGTTATGTTAGTCCGTCGGGCCTTGCCATGCTAGCGCCGACCTCTCCGTATGTGGGAATTCAATCCGGAAGGACCGCAAACCATTCAGTGTTTCTTCGGCACAATGCTCGAAGGGATGTATGAATTAGTCTTCGGGTCACGAAAAAGGTATCCAGACACCACAGAGGACGCATGCCTCAACTGCAACCATCCAGATTCCCCGGTAAGTACTCAATTTCCAAACACATTTTTAGCTTAAGTTTCTCATAACACAACTGAGAAAACCATAATCTGCTAGGGCTGGGTAAGGAAGGCAGAGAGGATCAGGTGTTTGGCCCCCCTTCCCGAAAACTCAGTGGACCCAGTGTTAACCAGAATGCTGGCCCCGGCACCCTATCAAGTTCCGTCAAGGGAAGGAAAGCAGAGGAGTGGAGAGGCCCAAAGCGGCCATCATACTGGAGGTGCATCACACACCGTATCCGGAGAAATCGGAACCTCCATGTCGGAGGGTGAACGGGGAGTAGGACAGGAAGAAAAGAGCCGCTCCCGAAGACTTGAAGGCAGAGGCTTCCAAGCGAGGGAAGAAATCCCTTTAAGGGGGCCCGAATTTAGGAGGCGATATTGCCGCACAGTCCCCCAAGGGGGCCAACCCTCAGGGGAATCGTAAGTGAACAAGGGTGCTTAATAAGCATACCCCGCTCTTTCCCTGTTTGTGATGGTAATATTTTGAAACGTATGTTTTGCTGTTCAGCCCATAGCCTCCCTCAACAATCTTCGTCCTCGGGGGATGTTCTTCCGGAGATGATGGAGAGCGAGACGCTACCTCCCACTTCCCCACCTCATGGGGCGGGTGACCCTGAGGTGTCATCCCGTAGGATTTCTCCCGAGCCACGAGGGAGCGCCAGGCCATAAGATGATTCTTTGGACGCCCGAGGTCCGGGGTGTTTGGCTCCTAAAGAGACCAACAACAAAAGCCCCGGACCATCCTATATACAACCAGACACATGGACGGATCTACTGCAGCAAGCGCCTATCGCAGAGGAACATCATACCTTAATGGGTACGATGATTGAGAGGATTTCGTCCGCAAAAAGCGGATTGAAAGAAGCTTTTACAAGCCTGCTAAGAGGCTTTGAGGTACGTAGTGTAGCCTCTTGTTTTGTACTGTGGACGCCATGTGCACTTTGTATAGATAGTAGCCCCTGAGACTCTGGTTGCCCACCAACTAGTGATGATTAGAGGATCAAAAGATAAACATGCTCAGGTAATAATAGTGCTAATTCGTATATAGGCGGCTGCAGCCCCGGCCAATGCCCGGGCTGCCCAATTTGTCGAACTGAAGCGGCAATTTGATGTGCCAGATGAAGACATCATGCTCGTGAACAAGCGACTTGGTGAAGCGCAAGGTATGTATTTTGGGCGGTCAGTGAGTAGAAATAAGAGCATGACGCTGGAATTTATAGTATGATTTACTGCAGATGGCGTTGCCACTGTAGAGACCCTTTGGGCTGAGCTTGCACAGGCTAAGGAGCAACCCAGGCTAAGCAACGCGGCTGCCGAGAAGGCAGTTGGTGAATTAAAAGCTGAACAGGTTGCTCACTATCTGAGTGAGGAGAAAATATCCAACATGGCGCTTGAGCTAAGGAATGTCGTATGCGCTTCTCGAGAAAAAGACCAAGGAGAAAGCAGATGACCTTGAGAAGGCCTTACAAGCGGCGAAGGCAACCCGGTCAGAGTCCAGAGCGGCACGGGAGGAGATCCGGCAAGACGGGGAGATCGCGGCTGGGAAGCCCTTTTTATTACGAACTAAGTTCGGCGATCCAAAGTATTCCCCACTTGATCAAATGTGGAGTTCTCCGGATGCATATTTGGACTTATCGAAGAGTGCTTCTGATGTGACGTAGTTTTTCCAGGCCCAAGAAGGCCATGAAGCGGAACGGCTTTTATGGTCGCAGTTTAGCATGCCAAAGCGTCCGCTATTGAATGAACAGATGGCCGAATGGGCCGAGCTCCACAGGATATCCGGACTTGCCATGAAGGTTGTCGTGGACCGGCTGTGGCCTGGGGGAGCAACTGCGAACAATTATTTTGGTTTAGTGTAGCAATTTGTTTGTGCAGTGTCGCATATCGACGCTGTCAAGCGATCAACGTGCATAGAAGGTGCACGGATGGCCCTTGCCCGCGTGAAGATGTATTGGGCGAAGATGAAGGCCACCGATATTGTGACGGGGGGTCCGCCCGGGGGTAAGGACACGCCAGATCAATATTTTGAGGAAGTGTTGGAGGGTTCCCGCCTAATAGAGGGTCAGTGCTCGAAGAACGTTATGTTCGAGTAACATGTATCCGAATTGTAAAAACAATGCTTATGATAATGAAGGTTGTGTTTATACTTTTGCCCGTAAAGTATTTTAGTGCCTCCTGTGCGCCCGTTTATATATGTATTTATGTAACCTGAAGGTTTGCAGTCGTCGGCTTCAGCCCCCACACGTATAACGCGGGGGTGTTTGGAAAAGCACTTGATCACACTTGACCCAACGTCTTGGTCCGTTTAAGGAGGTGTTAGTGCGTCGAACTAGGCAATCGGACTATTGAGCTTTAACACTTTCACTTAGCCATAGGAGTTTGACGGTGTGGCTACTAAATAGCCCCTGGTATGTCTGTCTTTATCCGAATATTGTGCGTTTACATAAATGACCAGGAAACTGGTCCTTCGTTAATGCGGAGGAATCGTGAAGATTCCACTGAGTCATCGAGTGGTTGACCAGCTCTCGCTTTATCATGACAGTCAGTTTTCGGCTTTCTCTACTGTGGTGCTCGTCCGGATGAACCAAGGCACAATCACAGTAGTTCTCCGTTGGCCGCCTTAGCCTATAGAACGGAACGTAAGGTAGCAAATGCAGGAGCCGGGCAAACCCAACTATTGACCCAAGACATGATTCGGAGCTGATGCATATAAGGCCAAAACTCGCGACGTCGAACACTTTAGAAGGTATTCGGACTTTTCAATACATACCGGGATGGGTACAGCCCCTGGTAATTAACCCTTAATTCAAGGTACGTGGTACAACCCGGTGTGAGGAGAGAGCTCCTGTGGTGAGAATGTAGTTCTCAAAGCGCACTTCTTGGCTTCTTCTATCGCATCCATTTTAGTACGGTGAATCGTAAGTTCGCAAGTACTGCCCATGTCAAGGGCGTTTTATATGCCAAGAGGGTATGCAACAACAAGAGATTAAAAATGATAAAAAAGGTTTACACAGGGTCTTAATCTAAAGAGAAACCTTGAAACGGGGCCCTGCTGCGCGTTTGCGCCTTTGTCTCCATTGTGCCGTGCCCTTGAAGGGTATATCATGATGGCCTATCTGTAAAGAAGAGAGAATTAGGTGAAAAAATCTGGTACATCCGTGTGTATAATTTGTTGGTTTTGATGAACCGTGAATTGTAGCTTCTTGAGTCCGAATAGGGTCGAGCCGAACTATGGACTTATTGCGTGCAGGGTGCCCCCAACGCTACCCATGGAATTTTGAGTGTATATTTATGTATATGGGAAGATATATACAATCTTCTTATGGGAGATCTTGGGCTGGTAGTTTTGCTAAAAAAGCGCAGGTTTATCTGAGCTTTTACACGTAGGTGTACACCGAACACGTTTGGTTGTATCCACGGTCTTGAGGACCGATGACCTGTTTGCTTTAAAAAGGCTGCTTCGAGCTTTGGCTACTAGAGCCGCCGCATATTCTTCTGTACGAAAAGAGCGCTCTGTACTTCCTCTCACCATGATAACACCACGCGGCCCACGCATCTTGAGCTTAAGATAAGAGTAGTGCGGGACTGCATTAAAATGGGCGAAGGTCGTTCGTCCGAGTAGTGTGTGATAGACACTTCGGAATGGAGCAATGTCGAAGACTAGTTCCTCGCTTTGAAAGTTATCGGGGGAGCCGAAGATGACCTCCAGTGTTAGGGTGCCCGTGCAGCGGGCCTCTACGCCTAGTATTACTCCTTTAAAGGTAGTGCTGCTTTGCTTTATTCTTGATGGGTCTATCCCCATCTTGCGGACAGTGTCCTAGTATAACAGATTGAGGCTACTGCCGCCGTCCATGAGGACTCGGGTGAGGTGGTATCCGTCGATTATTGGGTCGAGCACTAGGGCAGCCGAGCCCCCGTGATGGATACTAGTCGGATAATCCCTGCGATAGAAGGTAATCGGACAGGCCGACCATGGGATGAACTTGGGCGCGACAGACTCTATAGCATATACGTCTCGAAGTGTGTGTTTGCGTTCCCTCTTTGGGATATGAGTGACATAAATCATGTTCACTGTCTTGACCTCCGGTGGAAATTTCTTTTGTCCCCCCATATTCGGCTGGCGGCATTCGTCCTCGTCTTTGCTTTGTCGTCCCTTCCCCTTGTGTTCGGCGTTAAGCTTGTCGGCCTGCTTGAAGACCCAACACTCTCTGTTGGTATGATTAGCTGGTTTGTCGGGGGTGCCATGAATTTGGCAGGATCTTTCGAGGATTTTATCTAGGCTAGACGGACCATCTCTGCTGCCTTTAAATGACTATATCCGTTGACCGGGTCTGGAGCCCCTGAATCCGGCATTTACCATTGTACTATTCGGGCTTTCTCCGTTGTTACAGCGTTTGTTTTTACATCATCGTGGCTTTCCATTGTCATCCCTGACTTCAGATGTGCCGGGGTCATTGGTGCTGCTATGGGCCAACCAGCTGTCCTCTCCCACGCAGAAGCGGGTCATTAGTGTAGTTAAGGCTTCCATTGCCCTTGACTTTTCCTGGCCTAGGTGTTTGGCCAGCCATTCGTCCCGAACACTGTGTTTGAAAGCTACTAAGGCTTCGGTGTCCGGACAATTGACGATTTGGTTCTTCTTAGTGAGAAACCGGTTCCAAAGCTTGCGGGCTGACTCTCCGGGTTGTTGGGTTATGTGGCTTAGATCGCCTGCATCCGGAGGTTGGACATAGGTCCCTTGGAAATTGGCCCTGAAAGCGTCCTCAAGTTCTTCCCAGCTCCCAATGGAATTTTCGGGGAGGCTTTTCAGCCAATGCCAAGCTGGTCCCTTTAGCTTGAGGGGTAGGTATTTGATGGCGTGGTGATCGTCTCCGTGGGCCATATGGATGTGAAGAATTAAGTCTTCTATCTAGACCGCAGGGTCTGTCGTTCCGTCATATGCCTTAATGTTCACAGGTTTAAACCCTTCTGGAAATTCGTGATCCAGCACCTCATTGGTGAAGCACAAGGGGTGTGCAGCACCCCTGTATTTGGCTGTGTCGCGGCACGGGCCCGACGGTTGAAGTGTTCAGTGTTGGTTCTGAACTGGTAAGTTACCTGCATATTTGATTTGATGGCCCTCATCCTGCATGGGAATGTGCTCCCTGGATCCGTAAATGGACCTGGTTCTGCCAGCTCTTTTGTCCAGGTCCTCACGTAAATCGTGTTTCTGGTGCTGGGTTGCGACCTCTTTTCCTTTATGGGTAAGGGGTGCGGTTTTGTGTGCGGAGTTGTTGGACGCTCTGCCTCGATTACGAGGTGGTCGGCCTGGCTGACCGGCTGTATTGTTATTCAGCGGTATGGGCGCGATAGCATCAACGTCGAATTCGGGCAGCACTTTGCGTTTGGGGTAGCTATTTGTTTGGTGATTACCGCCGTACTTTTCCTCAGTGTCGAGCACATCGTTCCATTTATCAGTGAGCGTGTCCTGTGCGGCTTTAAGCCATTGCTTCTGCTTTTTCAAGCTCCTCGCAGTGGCAATAAGTCTCTGGTGGAGGTGCTCTTGTTCCAATTGTTCTTCCGGGACGATGAATGCATCGTCACCCCGACTGCTCTCCTCTTCAGTGACAGGTTGGTAATTGGAGTCTTCGCCATCGCTGTAATCGGACAGGAGCCCCGGACTATGTTCGCCATCACCCTGCTCGTCCAGCTCCATTGCTGAGTCCACGGTTTCTTTGTTGTCTTCGGTGTCGTCCGAGGTGTTTATTCCCTCTTGTGCCGGTATAACTATTTTTGCCAAGGCATGGTTTCGAGCAGCGCCGCTGACGTTGGTGCTTTGGCTGTTTTCCAGGAGTTTTATCCTCGACTTGGTCCTTTTTGTCATCGTCGTTGTCTACTTTGGGTGTATCCACCATGTATATATTGTATGAGGAGGTGGCTGTCCAGCGCCGTGTGGGCGGTGGTTCCTGTTCTTCTCCGGCATCGTCGTCCATATCGTCGATGTCTTCGGAGTTGAAATCAAGCATGTCCGTTAAATCGTCGACAGTGGCTATCAAGTGGGTGGTGGGTGGGCAACGAAGTCCTTCGTCATCCGCTTCCCACCCGAGCCGGACATAGTTCGGCCAAGAATCTCCTGACAAGGAGAGGGACTTTAGTGAGTTTAACACATCGCCTAAGGGTGAGTGTTGGAAGATTTCTATGGAGCTGAACTCTAAGATCAGTACCTAGTCAGATTCAGTGGGTGCGGATACACGCGGTTCGGATCCTATGGCCGGAGACGAGTCCGAGGTTCCGATGACATAGACCTCATTGGAGGTCAAATATGTGTTCGGCTCTAGCGTCGTTGGGTCCACGGCTTCCGTGGCAGGGTTGAGCCTCCCAGCCTCGGATGGCGCGGTGCGCTCTGGATCTAGGGCCAATACGGTTACAGGTGCAATCTCCCGCACACCATTTGATGACAGATTTAGGTCATGCTCATCGTGGTGGTGGGGTGCGGCCGTCATAGCCTTGAATCCTTCGAAGATCAAGTCTCCGCAGATGTCAGCGATGTAGTTCAAGCTTCCAAACCTGACCTGATGGCCAGGGGCATAGCTGTCGATCTGCTCCAGATGGCCAAGCAAGTTAGCCCGCAGTGCGAAGCTGCCGAATACGAAGATCTATCCGGGGACAAAAGCTCCACCCTGGACGGCGTTGTTGTAGGTGATTGAAGGAGCCATCAAGCCTTTTGGTGGCAACACAGTGGAACTCTCAGTGAAAGCACCAATGTCAGTGGCAAAACCGGCGGATCTCGGGTAGGGGGTCCCGAACTGTGCGTCTAAGGCTAATGGTAACAGGAGGCGGGGGACACGATGTTTACCTAGTTTCGGGCCCTCTCAATGGAGGTAAAACCCTACTTTCTGCTTGATTGATCTTGATGATATGAGTATTACAAAAGTTGATCTACCACGAGATCATAGAGGCTAAACCCTAGAAGCTAGCCTATGGTTATGATTGTTCTCCTCCTACGGACTGAACCCTCCGGTTTATATAGACACCGGAGGGGGCTAGGGTTACACAAAGTCGGTTACAGAGAAAGGAATCTTCATATCTTAACCACCAAGCTTGCCTTCCACGCAAAGGTGAGTCCCATCCGGACACGGGACAAAGTGCTCAATCTTCTATCTTCATAGTCCAATAGTCCAGCCAAAGTATATAGCCCGGCTGTCCGAGGACCCCTTAATCCCGGACTCCCTCAATTATCTCAAACTTGTCAAGAACCATTGCATTATCTCTATGCTAAGAATCAGATTGAGGAAACATAGAGGATCAAACTCATACCCTAACTTGGCGATGAGCTTGCTACTGCGGCAACGGCGGTGGAGATTTCCGTTGACGGGAGTGGAGACCAGCGGTGGGAGGTCGCTAGCGACAAGGGGACAATCCGGAGACCTGAGTCAGCAGAGCAGGATATGCGCGAGCAAAGGGTTTTCAGAGGAATTTCCAAAATTTAGCCCGTGGGTATTTATATCCCGACCCTGTCAGTGTGACCAAGTGGAACGACTCGATGGCACCGAGATGCAGAATCGCAAGTGGTTACTACAACTCCGTGTGACCAAATTGTTCAAATCGGTTGCACCGAGATTGAAGACCTAGATGTAACACCCAAAAAAATTTAACCAGGTTTTAGTTATTAAAATTTTGCCAAGAGTTTAAATTTTTTGCATGCAAGTATATCTCTGCTGATTTCAAAACTTTTCTTTTAATATTAAGAAATTTTTCCCAAGTGGATCCTTCCAAAATATATTGGACTTATTTTCCCTCTCATTTAAAAAAACATCTCTCAATCAGGAGATTTTTTTATAAAATTATTTCACCCTGAGCTTTATTCATTAAATGACTTGTTTTAAAATTTGGAGCTCTTTTTGAACTACAACCATTTGATATATTTAACTAAAAATTTCACCAAAATTTGGAGATATCATGTGATGTCTCTAAATCACTTCTGTGCAATAATATATTTCATTCATTGGATATTTTGAGTTCTACACCAAGTTTTCAAATCTGGTCCAGTGGGCAATTTTACACTACAACCTATTTAAATATTTATTTAAAACTTCTACCAAAATTAGGGGAGGTCAGTAGGAGCATATTATTCCACTTTGTGCAAAAACCTATTTATGTTCTTTGAAAAAATTGAGTGAATCATCCTCTTTTTCATTCTGGTCTGGCCTTGTGATTTCTACTGCAACCCTATTTAATTTTGCTCCAAAGATCTTGTGTTTTCTCCTACTTGTACACAGCCCTACCAAACCCCTAAATCCAGGAGCATGCACCCATTGGATTAATTTTGGTTCATGAAATAATGTCATTTATTTCCTGTCCAGAATTGTAGTTTTGCAAAACTTGCACTAACAAGTTTGTGCTTTTCACAAACTAACCTCACCACTCTCTCTTGCATCTAAGGACACCCTGATCTGGAGGATTTGGCCACCCCAAGAAATGCATAACTTCCCTTAGCATTTTGTCAAACACCTTATGGGCATGATCTGTTTTGACATGACTTTTGACATTGCACTGGGAGCTTGCACCCATAATAGAACTAACATGTCCACTAGACTCCAAGTGGCTCCTGGCCTGTATCTGTTAAGTTCCACCCTAACCCAAGCTCTGCAGCATGCACTGGCATTTCTTCAAGCACGTCCCGTGCACGCCCAGAGCGCGAGCAGAGCGTGCGTTTGGCGCACGCGTGCAACCGAGCCGCCGCGTCTCACCCCGCACCCGTTCCGACTCGTGACCACCTGCAGCTAGCTGCCACGCACTCCCCGCCTCACCACTACACGTCAGCCCGCCCTGGCACCCTACAGCGCCACCGCCAGAGCACTTTTGGTGGCACGCCGGCGTCGGCCGACAGCCTCTGCTCCGTTCAGCGCCGCCCAAGCCATCCCGGCTCGCCACCTGGCCCCTGGCACAGCCCGAACTCATCCGCAAGCGTGTCCGCTAGCGTTCGTCGCCGCCACGACGCCATGCAAGCTACAGGGGGGCGGTTCGCCGGCGTCCTCATCCACTGCCGCGGAACCGACCTCGTCGCGCTATAAAAGGACGCCCCGAAACCTTCCGAGCACGCAGGCGACTCTTAAGCCATCCCCTAGGACCCCTTGGGGCAGCCAATCGACTCGGGGAGGTCATCTTCCCCACCTCCGGCAGCAGCGACCGCCGCCATGGCCCCAGCTCTTCCAGCGCCACCAGGGCCTCTCCCTCCCATTTCTCTTCACCAAGAACACCTCCTTGCTTCCAGGAACCCAACCCCCTACTCGATTTTGATCGGGAACCACATTCGCCCCAAAACCACTCTGCCACTGAAGCCTCCTCCGCCGCGAAGCTCGCCGCCGGCAACTCCCTCCGTCCCCACCGGCTTGGCGACCATCGGGAGGACCGCCCTGGAGTGGCGGATCCATCCCCACCCTCGGGGCCCCGCGAGGAGCCGCCGGTCGCCGGCGACGATCGCCGGAGCTCCGCCTCCGCTCGGGACAGAGAAAGAAGGGGGAAAAAAGAAATAGGCAAACCTGACTAGTGGGCCCCCGGGACCCACTGTCAGTGTCTCACCGCGCCGTCCACGTGTTTAAGTGAAGGCATAATCCACCCCAGTACGTTTCTCCCGCTTCGAAAGCGTATTCCATTCTGAAACGTTTTTCTTTCTCTGTTTTATTTGAAATCAGATTTGACCAAAACTTTGACTGGTTATATCTTTTTAAATACAACTCCAAATGAAATGATTCTTTTTCCTACCTCTCTCAAATTTCACCTAGTTTATTTTAAGATTTATTTGAAAAAAATTCAGAACAACTTTTGGTGCTGTTTTTATTTTGTGTTAATTCTTTTATATTGCTAAAATAGGATTTTTGAAGAGAGGAGAAATGTTTCAAGTTTTGGAGTGCACCCTGCCTTTCCACACATTGAAGGCAAGCATTCTGAACCCCGGCATAATATTTTTGTGTGTTCGATGACACGTTCATAACATCACCTCACTTTGGAGAAACTTGTTATTTCATGTGAGATGATCATATGCATGGGTGCATGTTATTGATTTCCATGCTGTTGGAAATGGACACACTTGTGATGATAATCACCCTCATGTGCCTTGCATGCATACTGGCAGGAACCCGGGAAAACCTCTGCCTTGGGTAGGCATGAGTTTGTCGCCGGTCTCCGTCGGGACGGTTATGTCTGGTATGGCATGGCAAGGTGATATGAGCGGTGACTCTGTTGGTTGAAATATATTCGTCATGCTAATCATGCAGGGAATACTTAAACCTCCTGAGTCGACCGTAGATCGAGTCTTGTTCCAGTAACCCCCATACTTGTTTCGTACTACCACTCGTCTCTACAGCAAGTAGAGTATGGTTCAGTAAGTTGTCAACCTCTTTCTAGCACACACCGTACAGAGAGGCCATGGTGGAAGATACCGGTTGTAGCTGGTAGGCAGGCCACCTGGTCCGGGGGCATGGGTGTTTCCGGTTGGGACCGAGAGGGGAGGCCACCCCTTAGAGCGTGCGATATAAATTTGATCCCATGCTACGCGAGGTTGTAGCCTCCCCACTTAGAGTTTGCTTGACAGGTGTCGTGGGTGATTCCAGACACGTGTGAGTTAAGCTGGTGTGTGCAAGTTAGGTGTGTTTTCAACAAAAAGACTGTAGACGGAATTAGTCCCGATGGACTAAAGAAATCCGTTACTCGTGGGTAAAGAGTACACCCTCTGCAGAGATTAAACCTATTCGAATAGCCGTGTCAATGGTTAAGGATTACAGTCTGGGATGGGTCAAGTGTCGTCTTAGTGTCGGTCTTCGGAGGTAAAACTGTTAACCAGAACTGGAACTACTACCTGTGACTTGTGATAATTATGATTATTATTATTGTTGACTAACCCGTGATATTATTGTTATTGTCGAGTATCTCTGGGATGGTTCTACCTCCGGGATATTCACTATGATTGTTTATTTTAAAGCCCTTTGTGTGGTGTCGCTCAGACGCCCCACTGTGGCATTTCTTTTAAAGCCCTTTATGTGGTGTCGCTCAGACGCCTGACTGTGGCAATTCTTTTAAAGCCCTTTATGTCGTGTCGCTCAGACACCCGACTGTGGCATTTCTTTTAAAGCCCTTTATGTGGTGTCGCTCAGACGCCCGACTGTGGCATTTCTTTTAAAGCCCTTTATGTGGTGTCGCTCAGACGCCCGACTGTGGCATTTCTTTTAAAGCCCTTTGTGTGGTGTCGCTCAGACGCCCGACTGTGGCATTTCTTTTAAAGCCCTTCATGTGGTGTCGCTCAGACGCCCGTCTGTGGCATTTCTTTTAAAGCCCTTTATGTGGTGTCGCTAAGACGCACGACTGTGGCTTTTCTTGTTATTTATTTCATAAATTTTAATACTACTATGTTATTGCAATTTTATAAATAACTTGCTTGCACGCATCGGAGATTTATTTATCTTTTGTGACTGACGTCATGAGCATAAAATATTTTCAGCACATCATTGTTATATTATACCTGTGTTCATAATGTTTGCGAGTACATTCAAAGTACTCACTGGCTTGTCCCTGGCTATTGTCTTGGCCAGATTTTCTTGCACGAAGAGGAGCGACACGATTACAGCCCCGGAACCTAAGTAATGGAGATAGCAGCCTCGCGAAGATAGGAGTTAACCTGGTCAGCTGTTCCCGTGGGAAATGGAGTCCCATAGACACTGATGTTTCACAACCCGCTTCCGCCATCAACCACTAGAAACCATTTGTTGTACTCACAGGCCAGAATGGCCTTGTACTACATATTTTGTTTTCTGCTTGGAATTTCTGTATCAAGTTGGAGCCTCATCAGCTAACAGTAATCCTGGGGCTGATGAGCACGACGGTCTTTTCTGGAAATTTATTACCCGGAAAACCGGTCGTGACACTAGATCAACTCAATGAACTCGGTTTGACCGAAAGGAATGAATTGGACAGACCGAAAATGCATAGAGAGGTGTTGGAAGTTTAAGTCTATGACGAAAAAGCGACTCCGGGTGCTCCTCACCCAGAGTGTTTGAATATGACTTGATCAAACTTTTTGATGTAGCATGAATAGAGTTTGAGACGAGAAAAGCATAGATAGCTAGAGGGAGTCCTTAGGCATTCGTGTCCATCCATTTGGCAAAATAAAAGAAGCCAAACAATCAAAGCAACAAATGGATGTCTTTGAATGAGAAAAATATGCAATCAACATGCTCACATAATAAAATGGCAAATGAAAGATGAGTCAAAGCATGCACAATCACTCTAGCATCTATCACGCAATTGGAGATGACTAGGTCATCTATATATGACTATATTGACTTAGGAGTCAAATGAGAACATTTGATCAAAGGTCATACTCGTCGCTTGAGCACAAGTGGGGTTACAACTTTTACATAAAGCATTATTGTGTTCACACCATTAGAGTTTCTTTAGCCCAACACTTATACGCGTCGGTGCTATACAAATGGTTTTAAACCCCTTTCCGTGATGGCATTTGGAACCGTTGCCAAGTGAGTGTGGGCGATAGGGGGGGGGTCCTTCCCACACGACCAGAAACCGTGGGGATAGGCCCTCCTGGCACACAAGCTGGCTCGTGTGCGATCAGGCGAGGCATGGAAACCCCATTATTTTTGTTCGTATGTACATCCCACACGATGAATACCAGAAAAACATTTCCGTTCATATGTATATCACACACAGTCAATCCAAGGAGTACGTTTCCGTTCTTATGTACATCCCAAACGATTAGGCCGCTATAGTTGTGTGAAAAAGGTGGACATCAACATTTAATCTGCCAATATGTTTGTGATAGGTACATTATTGCACACGGTTCAAGAATGTAAAATGTGTGCGGTGCCTCTACTAACGCCAACGTGTACATTTTCGTAACTATGTGTGATTGGAATTCCTATCACACACGCACACTGGTTTGAAACATTTTGCCGTATTACCATGAATCGCACACGCATATTAGACGAAACCGTGTGTGCGTCCGAAGGGCATCGCGAACATTTCACATCAAAGAACCATCTGTTTTCTTTTTTCATCGCACACGCTGTTTTCTTACTAACCGTGTGCACATTATTTTATTCGCTCTTGTAGAATTTTTTTGCCTGTAATTTATTATTCGAATTGGAATTTTTGAAATATGAAATGTGCAATTGAAATTCTCAGCACAGTGGTTCAACAAAAAATCCATAAATAAAATTGTCAGTACAATATGTTTAGTAATGAGAGGATTAGACAACACTCAACTATGATGAACCCCAATATTTACAGGCGGTAAAGGTGAAGAGACAAGTGTAAATCATTTTGACTGCCGATGTTGTTGAAGGAGGGGAATGCCCAGAGTGTGCCTTCCTGCATGCCATAGGCACGAACAAATTTTGTCCAACCCCTTGTGAGGATCGCCCGCTCATCCTTCACCTCCTTCAGGAAGACTTCTAGAGCATTATCATGGTAGCATGAATTATATAGTTTAACCTTAGTTGCCTCCACTCTGGTCATGTAGTTTGCAAGGTAATCATCAGTAAATAGCTTCGGAAACCACTGAAAAGAGAAAAATATCAGATCATGAGGTCTAATAGAGTAACTTGTTGTGGGCAGGGGGAAAATGCAACAGATGACTTACCATCCTAAAGTTCACTGATATCTTGGACAAAGTGTAAATAAAGAGCTTAATTCCCATCACCCATTTCTTTCGCCTAACAATCTTTCTTAGTTTCCTCACTTGACGCTTGTTCATGAATATCTCATTGCCCCATACACAAAAGGGATCGAAGCGTGGATCAGTACCGCTCATATACGTACCTACAAGCAACTAGTAAATGTTAGAAGCTAAATGAGATTACACAAATGATGTAAAATACAACTACCTACATTCCTAAGTACAAGTATTTTTAGAGATTTCAATATGAACTACATACGGATGTATATAGAATTATAGATATAGTTTAGATTAGAATCTAGATTCGCTCATTTTGCTCCTTATGTAGTCTATATTGGAATCTCTAAAAATACTTAAATTTAGGGATAGATGGTGTATAAGACATGGGATGCAGCTAACCTCGATGGCAAACAATAGCATCCCCTATTGTAGCCCTGTGTAAGTACATGGAAAGCCAATGTTAACTACAACAGGGTTAACATCCACCAAAAATAGCAAATGGTAATAAAACGGCAGCATGTGTAGTGATATCTTCATTGCGAAAGAGTAGCATGGTAGCAAAGGGACGGATTAAAAAATGGATACAATTGTTAATTGCAACAGGCTTAACAGCATCCTAATTCATGTTTTGTAACTTTGTAGCCATTGAAATACAACCGTTTAAAAATGGATACAACTGTAAATTCCAACAAGCTTAATGGCGATTGAAACCGGTACTGATAAAAATGCAATTGGGAGAGTTAAACATCACAAGGCAGGTGCTGCCAGAGCAGATAATGGCCCAACTGTCTATAAAAAGGTAGGGGAACTAGCTAAAACATGTTAGGCATGTTTACTACAAGATGCTTAAGACATTGATCGTACAAAACATAGCCATTAATTGCAACTTGTATTGGTAAGATTGAACTGGTGAGTTCAAAGTTGGTAAGTCCTGAGAGGTAGATGGTGGGGCACTTCATCTTGGCCAAAGCCCGACCAAAGTCAGCGGCGGCGTAGGCAAGCTCTTCCTCCGGGTTGAAGCGTGGATCAGTGCCCCTGACATGTGTACCTACAATAGGCAAGTAAATTTTAGAAGCCAAACTGCAATTGCACAAATGATGTAAAATATTGTACAATAGGCAAGTAAATTTTAGAAGCCAAACTGCAAGTAAATTTTATAAGCCAGACATGGGATGCAGCTAACCTCGACAGCAAACAACAACAGCGCCCGTTATGGCCCTGCGTAAGTACATGGATAGGCATGTTAAGTACAACAAGGTTAGCATCCACCAAAAATAGCAAATGGGAAGCATCTCTAGTATATCTTCATTGTGGAGAGTAGCATGGTAGCAAAGTTTGTTGCTGGTATTGGTGAAATTGAATTGAATAGTTAATACTTGAACATCACATTGTGTGCAATACTGAAACATAGCCATTGCAAGTGGTATTGGTAAGATTTAGCTGGTCAGATCATACCTGTTAAGTCTTGGGGGGTAGTCGTCGGGGCACTTCTTCTAGGCCAGAGCCTGCACCATGTCGGTGGCGGTGGAGGCGGGGTGTTCCTCCAAGGCAAAACGCACAGCAGCCATTACGCCATGGACCGCCAACAGCTCCACGACCTCCACATGATATGTGGTTGGGCTTGCGTGGCAATGCTCTAGAGGTAGGGATGGTGGGGATTTGGAGGCATGAGGATGTTTCACAGGCACTATTTAAGCAATCAGGCCGGGGCCATGATAGAGATCGGTGGGTTACCTGACTGGATCCGAGCAGAACGTAGATGTGGTTGAAGTTGTGGTTGCGGCGGAGGCGGTTTGAGCTGCCGGTAGGGGAGGCATGGGGGCATAGGGGGGAGGGGGAGGTGGGGGGAGATGCTGTGGAAATTTGATGGGTGGGGATGTGGTTGGAGGAATAAATTCTGAAATCGCACGCCTAATGAAAATTTCCCTGCAAAACTTGAAACTTGGGCGGGGGAAACAACAACACAGACGAAGCACGTAAAATACTCGTGTGCGAGAAAACCGAAAACTGGCAGTTCCCATCTCCAAAAAAATGTACACGTGTTTTTTCGGTCAAGCAAAAAATGCACATGGGTTTGGCATAGAAACCGTGTGTTTGTGATCTTCTAATGATTAACGCAAAAAAGTGCACACGGTCACACATGCTAGTCAACACTCAAAGACCTAAAAGGGTGCTCATTGTACATTAATACTAAAAACTTAAAGTACTACTGGTAATTTGCTGTAGTACTACAAACTTAAACTACTTCTCACATGCTACCATCAAGGCATGCTGGCCAGATGCTGGTGTTCTCCTTCCCGGCCTTGTAGGAAGCAGCCAACCGTGCTTCTATCTTCGCCAAGCTCTCGTCATCATGGCGTGCAGCCTCTTCTTTCTTGTAGCGGTGAGACTCTCTTTTCTTGACTGCTTTCTGCCTGTTCCGATCCTCCTGTGCGGCTTTGGCCACCTCTAGATCCACCGCCCATTCGGCCATGGCAGCCTCAAAGTCCGCCCACATAATTGTGTGAACACCGGCGGCGATGAACTCAGCGTGGCGAGATGTCGTCACTTCCTTACCATGTGTGCAGTCGCGGGCGACGAGGAACGCGGCGCGGTGGGATCATCGCTTCCTTACCGGTTACTGTGCACTGCGGTGCCATGAACGATGCTTGGAGAGAGCTCTGGGAATGAGGGGTCGGGCAGCAGTATAATGCGGTGGTTTTTAAGAGCTCAGCGACAAATGACAAAGGAAATTTGGCTTCCCTTACAATTTTGCTCGTTCATTATCGCACACGGCTCATCTCGGACGCTTCCGGAAACAGTGTGCACTGAGGCTATTGTGTGTTGCGCGTTCTGATTTCCTCAATCCAAACACCTCTTGGGCTAGAGTTAGTTCAAGGTTAGTCATGAGTTAGTGTAACCTTTAGCTAAGTTAGAGTATCCAAACAGGAGCAGTATGACATGCAAGTTGACTCAAAGCATACCATCAAGTTCGTACGTGAAAGGATCTTCTTTTAAAATGGAACGTGGAAGGATATTCGAATGATATAATTTGCAAATTACATAAAATATTATCAATAGTCAAAGGCAACCTCGAAGAATACATTAGGCCCTATATAAAATCTTATCAATAGTCAAAACCAAGTGTTACTACTACACCAAAGAAGTTCAAAACGAGAAGCTGGACCCACTCACGACACGGCACGCATGTCTCGTTTGGTCTGTCAGTCAAAGCGCTTCCCCTTCTTGGCATAACAATAGAGTATAGTAAATTTTTTAGAATGCTCTTGGCATGTCACTAACATGTGATGAGTTAACCGACCTCAATAGACAACTAAATCGCCAGCCCGTCGCACTTTGAGAGAGACGAGGATCGAGAAGCGATACGGGCTGGTGGATTACTAGAGCTAGGTGTCGCACGGCAAGAAATATGGTGATAGCATGGGTTGGCCATGTATGATGTAACTACACTGGGCTGCCATGTTTAAAAGGAATACGAGCACGAAAAAAAGAGGTGCAGGCGCCAACGCGAGTACTCTTTGCCTCTTTCCCTAATACTCACGACGGGTACACGGTGAGCTCATTTCTGTACGAACAGGCAGCTCACCAGATAATTTGGCGAGTGTAGTAGTTGTTCATGGGAACAATGTGTGGTCGAATCAGAGTTCGATCATGACGCGGTGGCGCATTTTTTATAAATTAAGTTATTCTATTCGATGGCACATACGCAAATTTATTTTCTCAATGGAACGTGAATTGTGCATGCACTGAATGATGGAGCACAGGATGATAGCCATGGACATGGTCAACCCTTTTTGGAGACTAATACACTACTTTTGTTGTGTCCCGTCAACTCTCAAACAAGGAGAAGCTTTGCTTACTACTAGTACGACCTCTCCCTTGCTCATGCACGCGCGGTGGCTCGCAAGACGAGGAGAAGCTTTTGCTTTATGATAGTGCGCTTAATACAGGCGATGGACGTGCAGCAGTTCATTCGGTGTCAGATTTCAATAAGTAGAAGTATACTGTAGTACCATCATTGTTCATCTTCCAGAAGAGGCGAAGAGCCAAGCGCACGGTCACCTAGCTACTCACAGTATAACCGGTCGTATTTGCATGAATTTTTTAACGTACTATAATCTGAGTGGATTGCTCCAGTGGTCATCACACGGGTGCCAATCGATTCGCACCCTTCCGCGCTCCATTTTATCTTGCGTTCCTTCCTCCGTCCAACACGCTGACAAGTATGTCCCATGCTCATGTATGCCAACGTGGTAGTCAATTAGTTTACTAGAGTCAGATATCACACCCTTTCGATGCCACATCAATGTACCCGCTGAAAACAAGTTAGACTTGTTCGATTCAACCGCCTCCCTAGGTGTTTGGAGAAGAATTGGCCATCGCGAGGTGGTTCTATAGGTGGGTAGGTGGCAAAAAATAGGGGAAAACGCACGAATCAGCTAGACGAGAGATTTGGTTGATTTTATATCGCTGAATAATCTAAACTATTATGAGTATAGACGCCCCACCGCGAGGTTCCTTGCTCCTTCTCGGTCGTTAGGAATCTATGTACTTCCACTCTCTTTTTTGACATGAGCTTTGTTCATCCTTTTGCCAACACGCAGGACATCTAGCATCAAGGTGCACATGTCATGCGAGAAAATGGAGATAAGCAGTGCGCAAGTGAGTCATGCACTTCGATGGCACCTAGTACTACACAATATTTTTTTCTCCTCAATGGCACGTGAATAGTGCACGTACTCAATCACGGAGCACAGGATTGTAGCCTTGGACATGGTCGACCCTTTTTGGAGAGAGTACTAAATAACTTTGATGTGTCCCGTCAACTCGCAGAATGACGAGAAGCTTGCTTACTAAGCCTTCTCCCTCGCCAATGCGTGCACGGTGGCTCGCGGCATGAGGAGAAACTTTTGCTTACAAGCAGGAGTTAGTTCAAGGTTAGTCATGAGTTAGTGTAACCTCTAGCTAAGTTAGAGTATCCAAATAGGAGCAGTATGACATGCAAGTTGACTCAAAGCATACCATCAAATTCGTACGTGAAAGGATCTTCTTTTAAAATGGAACGTGGAAGGATATTCGAATGATATAATTTGCAAATTACATAAAATATTATCAATAGTCAAAGGCAACCTCGAAGAATACATTAGGCCCTATATAAAATCTTATCAATAGTCAAAACCAAGTGTTACTACTACACCAAAGAAGTTCAAAACGAGAAGCTGGACCCACTCACGACACGGCACGCATGTCTCGTTTGGTCTGTCAGTCAAAGCGCTTCCCCTTCTTGGCATAACAATAGAGTATAGTAAATTTTTTAGAATGCTCTTGGCATGTCACTAACATGTGATGAGTTAACCGACCTCAATAGACAACTAAATCGCCAGCCCGTCGCACTTTGAGAGAGACGAGGATCGAGAAGCGATACGGGCTGGTGGATTACTAGAGCTAGGTGTCGCACGGCAAGAAATATGGTGATAGCATGGGTTGGCCACGTATGATGTAACTACACTGGGCTGCCATGTTTAAAAGGAATACGAGCACGAAAAAAAGAGGTGCAGGCGCCAACGCGAGTACTCTTTGCCTCTTTCCCTAATACTCACGACGGGTACACGGTGAGCTCATTTCTGTACGAACAGGCAGCTCACCATATAATTTGGCGAGTGTAGTAGTTGTTCATGGGAACAATGTGTGGTCGAATCAGAGTTCGATCATGACGCGGTGGCGCATTTTTTATAAATTAAGTTATTCTATTCGATGGCACATACGCAAATTTATTTTCTCAATGGAACGTGAATTGTGCATGCACTGAATGATGGAGCACAGGATGATAGCCATGGACATGGTCAACCCTTTTTGGAGACTAATACACTACTTTTGTTGTGTCCCGTCAACTCTCAAACAAGGAGAAGCTTTGCTTACTACTAGTACGACCTCTCCCTTGCTCATGCACGCGCGGTGGCTCGCAAGACGAGGAGAAGCTTTTGCTTTATGATAGTGCGCTTAATACAGGCGATGGACGTGCAGCAGTTCATTCGGTGTCAGATTTCAATAAGTAGAAGTATACTGTAGTACCATCATTGTTCATCTTCCAGAAGAGGCGAAGAGCCAAGCGCACGGTCACCTAGCTACTCACAGTATAACCGGTCGTGTTTGCATGAATTTTTTAACGTACTATAATCTGAGTGGATTGCTCCAGTGGTCATCACACGGGTGCCAATCGATTCGCACCCTTCCGCGCTCCATTTTATCTTGCGTTCCTTCCTCCGTCCAACACGCTGACAAGTATGTCCCATGCTCATGTATGCCAACGTGGTAGTCAATTAGTTTACTAGAGTCAGATATCACACCCTTTCGATGCCACATCAATGTACCCGCTGAAAACAAGTTAGACTTGTTCGATTCAACCGCCTCCCTAGGTGTTTGGAGAAGAATTGGCCATCGCGAGGCGGTTCTATAGGTGGGTAGGTGGCAAAAAATAGGGGAAAACGCACGAATCAGCTAGACGAGAGATTTGGTTGATTTTATATCGCTGAATAATCTAAACTATTATGAGTATAGACGCCCCACCGCGAGGTTCCTTGCTCCTTCTCGGTCGTTAGGAATCTATGTACTTCCACTCTCTTTTTTGACATGAGCTTTGTTCATCCTTTTGCCAACACGCAGGACATCTAGCATCAAGGTGCACATGTCATGCGAGAAAATGGAGATAAGCAGTGCGCAAGTGAGTCATGCACTTCGATGGCACCTAGTACTACGCAATATTTTTTTCTCCTCAATGGCACGTGAATAGTGCACGTACTCAATCACGGAGCACAGGATGGTAGCCTTGGACATGGTCGACCCTTTTTGGAGAGAGTACTAAATAACTTTGATGTGTCCCGTCAACTCGCAGAATGACGAGAAGCTTGGTTACTAAGCCTTCTCCCTCGCCAATGCGTGCACGGTGGCTCGTGGCATGAGGAGAAACTTTTGCTTACAAGCAGTGGACATGCAGCAGTTCATTTGGTGCCAGATTGCGATAAGTACTACTGTAGTACCATCATTATTGTTCGACTTCCGAAAGAGGAGAAGAGACAAGCACAAGGTCACCTACTGATACGTCTCCAACATATCTATAATTTTTTATTGTTCCATGCTATTATATTACCCATTTTGGATGTTTATGAGCTTTACTTTACACTTTTATATCATTTTTGGGACTAACCTACTCACCGGAGGCCCAGCCCGAATTGCTATTTTTTTGCCTATTTCAGTGTTTCGAAGAAAAGTAATATCAAATGGAGTCCAAACGGAATGAAACCTTCGGGAGCGATCTTTTTGGAACGAACGCAATCCAGGAGACTTGGAGTGGACATCAAGCAGCAGACGAGGAAGCCACGAGGCAGGAGGGCGCGCCCTAGGGGGTGGGCGCGCCCCCCACCCTCATGGACCCCTCGTGGCTCAATCGACCTACTTCTTCCTCCTATATATATCCACGTACCCCGAGAACATCCTGGAGCACCACAAAAAACTATTTCCACCGCTTCAACCTTCTAGATCCGCGAGATCCCATCTTGGAGCCTTCGCTGGCGCTCCGCCGGAGGGGGAATCGACCATGGAGGGCCTCTACATCATCTCCAAGGCCTCTCCGATGAGTTGTGACTAGTTTACCACAGACCTTTGGGTCCATAGTTATTATCTAGATGGCTTCTTATCTCTCCTTGAATCTCAATACAAAGTTCTCCTCGATCTTCTTGGAGATCTATTCGATGTAACTCTTTTTGCAGTGTGTTTGTCGAGATCCGATGAATTGTGGGTTCATGATAAATTTATCTATGAGAAATATTTAAATCTCCTCTGAATTCTTTTATGTGTGATTAGTTATCTTTGCAAGTCTCTTCGAATTTTAGTTTGGTTTGGCCTACTAGATTGATCTTTCTTGCAATGGGAGAAGAGCTTAGCTCTGGGTTCAATCTTGCGGTGTCCTTTCCCAGTGACAGCAGGGGCAGCAAGGCACGTATTGTATTGTTGCCATCGAGGATAAAAAGATGGGGTTTATATCATATTGCTTGAGTTTATCCCTCTACATCATGTCATCTTGCTTAATGCGTTACTCTGTTCTTATGAACTTAATACTCTAGATGCTGGCAGGAGTCGGTCGATGTGTGGAATAATAGTGGTAGATGCAGAATCGTTTCGGTCTACTTGTTGCGGATGTGATGCCTATATACATGATCATGCCTAGATAATCTCATAACTATGCACTTTTCTATCAATTGCTCGACAGTAATTTGTTCACCCACCATAATACTTATGCTATCTTGAGAGAAGCCACTAGTGAAACCTATGGCCCCGGGGTCTAACTTTTGTCATATAAGTTTCCATCTATCTTTATTTTGCAATCTTTACTTTCCAATCTATATCATAAAAATAGCAAAAATATTTATCTTATCTTATTGTCTCTATCAAATCTCACTTTTGCAAGTTATCGTGAAGGGATTGACAACCCCTTTATCATGTTGGTTGCAAGGTTCTTGTTTGTTTCTGTAGGTACGAGGGACTTTTGAGGAGACGCCTACTGGATTGATACCTTGGTTCTCAAAAACTGAGGGAAATACTTATGCTACTTTGCTGCATCACCCTTTCTTCTTCAAGGGAAAACCAACATAGTGCTCAAGAGGTAGCATGAAGGATTTCTAGCGCCGTTGCCGGGGAGGTCTTCGCTCAAGTCAAGACATACCAAGTACCCATCACAAACTCATCTCCCTCACATTACATTATTTGCCATTTGCCTCTCGTTTTCCTCTCCCCTACTTCACACTTGCCTTTTTATTCGCCCTCTCTTTCCCCTTCGCCTCTTTTTCGCTTGCTCCTCATATTTACTGCCACTATGTCTGAAACCAAGGAGGTTATCGTTCATCAGAACGATATTAATAACATGGAAATTTTGATGCTTTTGATGATCCTATTGAAGAATCACCCATCTTACATACTAAAAAGTTTCGAATCGGTAGTGGTATTATTACTGGAAAAGGGGTTATTCAAGATTTCTTTACTTGTGTCGGTGCTTTACCTTCTATGGGTGGTTCTATTCTTCATAGAACTAGTAGTTTTTCAGATGCTATCGCCATGCTTATAGTTGAACTTGAAAGACAGTTTATGCACATGCATCCTTGCATACAAAGGATTTTCCTAGAATTTTCTAATATTGAGCATTCTTCTGTTAAGCGCGCAGCTACTATATTGTTGGCACATGAATTCAGATTTATAATAAAATAAGCCAAAGAAATTTTTGCACATTATAGGGTGGATGCTGGCCGTCCTCCCATAGAGGCAATCCTCTTTGATCAAGAGGACATAACGCGTTTTCAATCTTTAGACTATGTTGCTTTTAATGAAAACCTTAGAAAGCAGGTTCCTACCAATGTTCTAGAGATAGAATTTCCGAACTTAATAATGATTTTCCATTCAAAATAATGAGTTAGGATATTCTCTTGAGTATAGGCTTACGAAGTTCTGCCAAAAGAATGCTTATAATGATGAATTGGTTGTGCAATATGAAGGGCCAAAGGAGGAACCCATACCTCCCGAGATTGATCTTGGGGACTTCTGTCCCATTAAATTTAGCCCTTTTGATTACTTTTTCTTGCCTCAAAGAAAACTTGCTTCTGAACGTAGGGAATATGAAATGAGTTTTCGTGATCTATCTTATTATTATGGCAATACGTAGATCTATTCTTGTTTTTATGCCTAGCTAGGGGCGTTAAACGATAGCGATTGTTGGGAGGCAACCCAATTTTATTTTTGTTCCTTGCTTTTTGCTTCTGTTTAGTAATAAATATTTCATCTAGCTTCTATTTAGATGTGGTTTTTGATACGTCTCCAACGTATCTATAACTTTTTATTGCTCCATGCTATATTATCTACTGTTTTGGGTAATATTGGGCTTTATTATCCACTTCTATATTATTTTTGGGACTAACCTATTAACCGGAGGCCCAGCCCAGATTTGCTGTTTTATGCCTATTTCAGTGTTTTGAGGAAGAGGAATATCAGACGGAGTCAAAACGGAACGAAATCAACTGGAGAAGTTAATTTTGGAAGGAAAGCAACCCAGGGAACTTGGAGTGCACGTCAGGGGAGATATGGGCTGCCCACGAGGGTGGGGGGCGCGCCCACCCACCCCCCCTGGGCACGCCCCCTGCCTCGTGGGGGCCCCATAGCTCCTCCGACGTACCCCCTTCACCCATATATACCTACGTACCCTAAAACTTCCAGAACGGAGATTAGATCAGAAGTTCCGCCGCCGCAAGCCTCTGTAGCCATGAAAAACCAATCGGGGCCCTCTCCGGCACCCTGCCGGAGGGGCCATCATCACCGGTGGCCATGGAGGAGTATCCCGGAGGGGTCTTCATCACCATGAAGGCCAAAGACCAAAAGTTGGAGGACATGGAGGAAGAAGCACAAGGGGGAGAACCTCTCCTCGTCTCTCTTGGTGGCACCGGAGTGCCATCGGGAGGGGAATCATCGCCACGGTAATCGTCTTCATCAACATCACCATCATCATCACCATCCTCATCTCTTTTACGCGGTCCACTCTCCCGCACCCCGCTTAATCCCCTACTTGAACATGGTACTTTATGCCACATATTATGATCCAATGATGTGTTGCCATCCTATGATGTTTTGAGTAGATATCTTTTGTCTTTGGGTTGATTGATGATCTTGATTGGTATGAGTTGTATGTTTTACTTTGGTGCTGTCCTATGGTGCCCTCTGTGTCACGCAAGCGTGAGGGGTTCCCGTTGTAGGGTGTTGCAATACGTTCATGATTCGCTTATAGTGGGTTGGTGAGTGAACAAGAGCACAAACCCAAGTAAGAGGGATTGTTGCGTATGGGAATAAAGAGGACTTGATGCTTTAATGCTATGGTTGGGTTTTACCTTAATGATCTTTAGTAGTTGCGGATGCTTGCTAGAGTTCCCGTGCATATGATCCAAGTAGAGAAAGTGTGTTATCTTATGCCTCTCCCTCATATGAAACTGCAATAGTGATTACCGGTCTTGTTAACATTTGCCTAGGACAATTCCGCACACCGATCCACCATTATTCCACACTCGCTATTTATATTATTTCGTATTATATTCTAACTTTATGATAATAGCACCTACTTTTATGTTTTAGCTCTCCGATTTCATGCAAAGTTATCCTCTCCATACCCACAACGTAGTTTTATTTCCCGTTGCTAGTTGGAAGCAAACGTTCGGTGCACGTAGAGTCGTATCAGTGGCTGATAGGGCTTGAGAGAATATTGATCTTACCTTTAGCTCCTTGTGGGTTCGACACTCCATACTTATCACTTCCATCTTTGGAAAGTGCTACGATGATTCCTTGCACTTGGGGATTATCAGTTTTATGTTTTAATTAGTATTTGTGCCAAGTAGAACCTATAGGACAACCTACGGTGATAGTTAATTTGATTCTGCTGAAAAACAGAAACTTTTGCGCGTACGGGAATAATTTTAGTAAATCACAAAAACGTGATTTTGCATTGATCATTTTTGCAGTAGATAAATAGAAAAATTTCCCAGGACTTCCTATTTTGTTAGGAATATTAGAGTTCCAGAAGTATTCGAAAGTTACATATTGCTACAAGATCACCATGAAAAACTATTTGCACCGCCTAAACCTTCTGTATCCGCCAGATCCCATCTTGGAGCCTTCGCTGGCGCTCCGCTGGAGGGGGAATCGACCATGGAGGGCCTCTACATCATCTCTAAGGCCTCTCCGATGAGTTGTGCGTAGTTAACCACAGACCTTCGGGTCCGTAGTTATTAGCTAGATGCCTTCTTCTCTCTGTTTGAATCTCAATACAAAGTTCTCCTCGGTATTCTTGGAGATCTATTTGATGTAACTCTTTTTGCGGTGTTTGTCGAGATCCGATGAATTGTGCATTTATGGTCAAGTTTATCTATGAGAAATATTTGAATCTCCTCTAAATTCTGTTACGTGTGATTAGTTATCTTTGCAAGTCTCTTCGAATTATCAGTTTGGTTTGGCCTACTAGATTGATCTTTCTTGCAATGGGAGAAGTTCTTAGCTTTGGGTTCAATCTTGCGGTGTCCTTTCCAAGTGACAGCAGGGGCAGCAAGGCACGTATTGTATTGTTGCCATCAAGGATAAAAAGATGGGGTTTATATCATATTTCTTGAGTTTATCCCTCTACATCATGATATCTTGCTTAATGAGTTACTCTGTTCTTATGAACTTAATACTCTAGATGCAGGCAGGAGTCGGTTGATGTGTGGAGTAATAGTAGTAGATGCAGAATCGTTTTGGTCTACTTATTGCGGACGTGATGCCTATATACATGATCATGCCTAGATAATCTCATAGCTATGCACTTTTCTATCAATTGCTCGAGAGTAATTTGTTCACCCACCGTAATACTTATGCTATCTTGAGAGAAGCCACTAGTGAAACCTATGGCCCCGGGGTCTAACTTTTATCATATAAGTTTTCCATCTATCTTTATTTTGCAATCTTTACTTTCCAATCTATATCATAAAAATACCAAAAATATTTATCTTATCTTATTAATTCTATCAGATCTCACTTTCGCAAGTTACCGTGAAGGGATTGACAACCCCTTTATCGCGTTGGTTGCGAGGTTCTTGTTTGTTTGTGTAGGTACGAGGGACTTTTGAGGAGCCTCCTGCTGGATTGATACCTTGTTCTCAAAAATTGAGGGAAATACTTACGCTACTTTGCTGCATCACACTTTCCTCTTCAAACCAACGCAGTGGTCAAGAGGTAGCACCTACTAACCTAGTTTAGTAGTATACTATAGCCAAAGTTGGTCCACCTTTTTAGAGCATGGTTAATTAATATAGGCGGCTCTTGCAGCGATGCATCATTTACAGCAAGTACTCTCTTCGTAGGAACTTAAAACGCATGAATAGGAAAAATAAAGGCCTAGAGTGGCATGTCCACCTGAATCCCATAGCATTAACATAGTGTTCCCATAAAAACAGAGTGTTTGACACATGAAAAACAAAGGAAGTGAAAAAAAAGTTGGAGTGGATGCTAGATTGCCAATTAAAGCATGATTACATAGGAAAAAATCCTATAGCATTCTATCCTATGAATCAAACGACCAATGTAGGAAAATATGAGGGGGGTCTCTCCAACAGTGTTCCTCGGCTTGCACCTACCATCACGGTGGTCGAACTTGGAGTCATTCATCTGGTACATGTGGCATCTTACATCTGGACACAAGGTGATGTACACCGTCAAGGATAATGTTGTCCTCAAAGTCGGGCATGCACGGTCAAGGTCCACGATCAAGGGGGTAAGGGTGGACGCGACCTCTTACTGCGTCTGCCATTTTTTGATGTCAATGTTATTCTCTATTATGCCATGCCTTTTGATGCCTCATATATGCCCTGTAGCTTATGTTTTCATTGCCATGAACATGCCTAAATGTTGTTCCAGATTTCTATTAACTTCATGACGCTATGTTGTGAGCTTGTTATTGATTGTTCTATGCCTCTTTTGGAGATGCTCCAGTTACATGTTTTGAAGGATGCTATGATTACTATATTCACATGCTGAGTTTGTTAATTTTGGATATCATATGCCTCTGTTCCATGCTTGCAAACATGCTATCATAATGTCGCTGTTTTACACTTGCTGAAACTGTTTCAACGTTCAAACTTGTCTTGTTGGCTCCTACTAATCCATGAGCCATATGTATATGATGCCCTGATGTTCTTTGCTATTTGTTATGTGTACTTGGATGCCATGCCCTTGGTTGCTATGTAAATTTGCTATAGCATCTTTGTTCATGCGTCCTACATGTCATCATATTAACTCTGCTCATGTATATGCTCTTGTGTTATAAAGTTGTTTTTTGCATTGATCATATTGGTTTAATCTTGATGCCTATGAACCTGAACCTTAATGAAATTTGAAGTTTGTTATCTATACATGAAGTGCATTTCAAGTTTGTGCTCATATGGTTCTGGAAGAATGTTATTTTGATGTTTGCAAAGTGCCTACTTGCTGTTTTGGGCAGATTGTTGTTATATCTTGTTTGGAGTGTTATGTGTTACACCGTTGCTCCGTTTTAAGCATGCTCTATATGAATCTTTCTTAGAATTGCATATAGTTTCATATTATCTTGTTGAATCCATGTTTGGAGAGTGTTTGCTTCATATTTGGATGCATTTTGCATAAATTCCATGTTTAACTTGTTTTGCTCATATCTCCTAGGCCGTAGCTCCGAATTAAATGAACTTAATATGTAACTTGACTAGATTTTCGCGTAAATCATATCGGTGCATCTTAACTTGCTTTTTGACAACTTGAACATAAGGTTTATTCAGATCTGGACCAATTTCGAAATGTGCATATGAGGACTTATCAGATTTTTTATATGTTGTTTCCGGCCTCATTTAAACTTGCTTTGATGTGTTGTTCTTGTTTGCATCATCTCTTGCCATGAGTAGCATCATATAGCCTTGTCATGCATCATATTTGGTTGAGCATCATGTCATGTTTATGTGTTGTGTGTCTACCATGTTGTTTTCTTCTTTCATTTGTGCTTCTTCTCGATAGTTCCTGTTTCGTTGCGATCGTGAGGATTCGTTCGTCTATGCTTGGTTCCTCTTCGCCTGTTTGTCTTCTTGATGGACTCGTTCTTCTTACTAGCGGGATTTCAGGCAAGATGACCGTTACCCTGGATCTCACTACTATCATTGCTATGCTAGTTGTATCGATGCTATCTCTATGTCGCGCTTCCTTCCACTTGTTTATGAAGCCTCCCAAATTGCCATGTCAGCCTCTAACCATTTTCACCCTTCCTAGAAAACCGTTGTTTGGCTAAGTTACCACTTTTGCTCAGCCCCTCTTATAGCGTTGTTAGTTGTAGGTGAAATTGAAGATTGCTCCATGTTGGAACATGATTATGTTGGGATATCACAATATCTCTTATTTTAATTAATGCATCTATATACTTGGTAAAGGGTGGAAGGCTCGGCCTTATGCCTGGTGTTTTGTTCCACTCTTGCCGCCCTAGTTTCCCTCATACCGGTGTTATGTTCCTTGATTTTGCATCCCTAACACAGTGAGGGGTATGGGACCCTCCTGACAGTTTGCTTTGAATAAAACTCTTCCAGGAAGGCCCAACATTGGTTTTCCATTTGCCTAATAACAACTAAAACTTAAATAGGGGATTTTTGCCGGCCCCCTAGTATTTTTAATCAACCCCCGGGCCAATGCTCCTCTGAGTGTTGGTCCAACCTGGCCAATGTTCGGAACCCCCTGGGCAACCAGGGTCTCAGCCAACCCGACGTATGGCCCATCCGTTGTGCCCTGAGAACGAGATATGTGCGGCTCCTATCGGGGTTTGTCAGCAAACGGGGAGGTCTTGCTGGTTTTGTATTACCATTGTCGAAATGTCTTGTGCACAGGGATCCCGAGTCTGATCAGATGTCCCGCGATGGAGGATTGTCTTTGCGGATCGTGAGCTTATAATGGGCTAAGTTGGGACACCCCTGCAGGGTTTAAACTTTCGAGAGCCGTGCCCGCGGTTATGTGGCAGATGGGAATTTGTTAATATCTGGTTGTATAGAACTTGACACCAGATTCCAATTAAAATACCCAGCCGCGTGTGTGACCGTGATGGTCTCTTTTCGAGTGGGTCGAGAAGAGAACACGGTGGTGTTATGGTTGAACAGAAGTAGTTCAGGATCACTTATTGATCATTACTAGATTACAACCATTTGTGTAGCTTCTCATCCTATTCTTGTACTCGTAAGTTAGCCAACATATCACGCTTAGTCGCTACTGCAACCTCACCACTTATCCATTCATACCCTTTAAGCTTTGCTAGTCATGATACCCATGGTAATGGGATTGCTGAGTTCTCATGGCTCATAGATTAGTACAACAACAGTTGCTGGCATAGGTAATGCGATGATCATGACGCGAGAGCGATGTTTACTTGTTTTGGAGTTCTTCTTCTGCTTCTTCTTCGTTCAGGGGATAGGTTCCTGGTCGGCAGCCTTGGCTAGTAGGGTGGATGTCGTTTGAGTTTCTGTTTGTGTTTCATCCGTAGTCGGATGTTGCTCTTATGTATGATGTTGTTGTACTCATGTGGCATTGTATGCCTTTTGTATGTATCCCCAACTATTATATAATGTTACGATGTAATGATACCCACCTTGCCAAAGCGTCTCCAATATGTGCTTCTATCCTTGGTGGGACCTTCGAGTTCCTTTAGGATAGGGTCGCATATTGGGCGTGACAACCCAACAGCTCGCCCAGTTGTTTTTTAGTTTCAGAGACGGAGCTCAACTGCGCGTTGTGCGGGAGCTATGTCCCATCTAGCCCATGCTTACGCTTTTATTTAAGCACATGACGAGCCCAATTGATATCTTTTTTCTTTTTGAAAATGGCTAGCCCAGTTCTTTTATTTGATAATACTGAATCGAGGCCTACTTGCTTTTCTCAGCCTGCTGGGCTGCAAATCTTTCAGGACGAGGAGGGATGTAAGTAGTAAGAAATGG
This sequence comes from Triticum dicoccoides, assembly GCF_002162155.2. Lineage (NCBI taxonomy): Eukaryota > Viridiplantae > Streptophyta > Magnoliopsida > Poales > Poaceae > Triticum > Triticum dicoccoides. The sequence continues at coordinate 230,842,448 of NC_041387.1, read as the reverse complement.
GCTTCCGTAGAAAATGGGCTGTAAATTTTTAAACCAAAGCCAACCGGCAATTACATTCAAATATCGTTTTTTCTGGTGATTATTGTCTACCTGCCATTTGCAATATAGGTCGTCTGATCTACATCTAATGGATAGGAAGGAAACTATGACAATTTACCCGCACTCCTCTCCACATTTCCAGATAAGGCCTTCCCTCTTTCATCCTTTTCTCCCACAAGATAAACTACTCATACAAAGGCATCTTAATGTCCTGTGCAACGCATAGGCATCTTGCTAGTCAAGATTTTAAATTTCATTCATTTTTTGCAGAGAATTTTATTTGAATTTCATTTTGATATAATTTTTAAAAAAATATTTTTAACGTGACTTGATATTTCGTGATTATAAGAGTTTGGACCCCACTGAAATAAAGTTCCATTGATTTTTTTAGCATTTCCTAGAATATGGTTTGTAATGCTAACAAAAAAATACGGGCTTCAAAGTATCCTTAAGAATTAGCAAATGGGCTGTAAATTATTGAAAATATTGGCTAATGGGTTGTATGCTATTTTTCATAGATTTGGATTGCTGACTTCTAGGCCTACTAGGTTGATGATGACGTTCTCCTAAAAAAATTGATGCATATGCAAGGCTTTGTCAACTTAGTCAACACTGAGTAGTGACTGTTGGATGTCCATCCAACCACCGTCGTGCTTCTTCAATCTCTGATCTTCCTGCTCCAGCCGCCCAAACCAGCGCCGACGGGACTACCTGGTCCCTCCTCCTGTGGCCGGTTGTGCTGACTCCAGGCCATCCCTCTGCCCACACGCACATCTTGTTATTTTCCGGTGACGTTAGCCTCACCCCGCAGCCGACCAGTTAGCCCTCGTACTCCCCTCGACGTGGGCATCTGCTGTTGTGGCTTCGCCGACTCCAGGTCGTTCCCTTTCTGGGCCTCGCCCTCGTCCATCGCATTTGTGATCTCGGCGCGGCGTGGTCAACATGGTCAATGTAACACCCTGGATTTTTCCCTTTTCTTTTTATTTTGATTTTCTTGGATTTCTTGATTTGAATTGCTTTTATGTGACTATGTGGTTCCAAAACTTGGGAAGATCATGTCTTCCTATGTTTTATAGTGGCTTGTCATCCTCATTATCATCCCTAGATCATGTCATTTTCATCCTAGCCTAAATCCCAATATTCTTTTATTGGGAATATTACTTTTCCATTAAAGGAATTATCCTATTTGCCTTAGGTTGTGAAGCAACCCATCTTTCTGTCACTCCAGAAATTCCCAAATAATTCTCATAAATTATTTGGGTCATATCTTGCTCAAATATGGAAAAACGTTTCATTGCCATGTTCAAAAATTATCCTCCAATAATTATTTTCCTATTCTGCCCTAAATAGCACTTTGTGAAGCAAGTGCTATTTACCTTTGCCCAATTGACCCCAAGTTTTTGGACATCTTTTCTTGTCCATATAATTGCCCCGTGCCAAAATTCAACTCAATTTGCTTAGTAAATATTCCTGAACAATTTTTCAAAGTTCCTGTCTAAGGGAAGACATTGTGAAGGAAGTACTAGCTAGGCATATCCAAATGAGTTGAAATTTTGCAAGGTCATTCATATGATCAAATCATCACTCTCCACCAAATTTGAGCTCCTTTCTATGTGAGCACAACTCCAAATCTAGGTTTCTTCTCAGATTTTCAGTTTGTGAAGCAGCCATATTTTATATTGCTTCATTTAAGCTAAAATTTTACCAAGACATTCTCCTATCCATATCAACTCCCTCCACCAAGTTTTGGCCCATTTCATCTAGCCATTTTCCTTGTGCAATTTTTCCAGGTTTCTGGTTAGAATCAAGCTTTGTGAAGCAAGTGCTAGTTTGGTTCATCCAAATGGCCTGAAACTTTTTGAGCAGCTTCATATAATCAAATCATTGGGCCATGCCCAATTTCAGCTCAACTTGCCTCTTCATGTGTCAGGACCCCGACTCAATGCCACATCGATCTTGCATAGAACACCTCATATCACTTTGCGGCCTCATGCACGGTATTCCCATGGGTGTCGCCTTACCTTTGCCCGAGACCGTTTGCGCCTTTTGGCACACGTATATGATAGTGTTGCTAGCATCCATATGATAAGGAGCCCGGGCTGACATGGCTAGTTGTAGACCCAAAGTGGCACAGACTTACAGGGATAGGCAACCATGACCCAGCATCGAACGTGTCGGTCATCAGCGAGTGAATCCGGGTTGTAGCACTGGGCTAGCAGGACTCCGGTAAACCGGGCTGTAGCGGGCTAACAGGACTCCGGTATTCATCGCGTGACATTTCCCCGAAGGGACATACACAGGAACGAAGAAGGACACACGTCGGCCAGCCTAAGTGTTCCGGAGCAGTAGCAAGCTCCAATGGCTTAGTGGAAGCACTAGGAGGCATTTCTCGGTAAGAGAGGCTACCAAGGATAAACAACTAGATAGTCAGATCCCACACATACCAAGCATTTCAATAACATACACACAATATGCTCGATATGTGCAAATACAACATGGCATCACAACATGACTCTACAACTCAAGTATTTATTCCATAGGCTCCGAGGAGCGAGATATTACAAACATGAGTCTCACGACCCAACATTCAGAGCATACAAATCAAAGCACACGCGGAAGCTTGACATGTCTGAGTACAGACAACTACAAATGAAAAAGGCTGAGAAGCCTGACTAACTACCAGATCCTGCCGAGGGCACAAGATCGTAGCTGAGGTAACAAGCTAAACGTCGAAGTCCACGCGGAACTACTAGCGAGACCGAAGTCTCTCTGCAAAACATAAAATAGGCAAATGTGAGTACAAATGTACCCAGCAAGACTTACATCAGAACTAACTACATATGCATCATTATGAACAAAGGGGATGGTGGGTTTTAACTGCAGCAAGCCAGCTTTGACTCGGTGGCTATCCTAGTCTACGACTGCAATTCACTCTTTTGAGGTGGCGCACACGAGTCCACATATTCACCATATCAATACACCACTATGGATTCGCTCCCGTCTCCCTACGAGAACGCCATCCATAGCACTCGTGCTTATCTTGCGTATTTTAGAGTATCCACTTTCACTTGTCTATGAACTGTATAGGCAACCCAGAAGTCCTTTACCGCGGACACGGCTATTCGAATAGATGATGTTAACCCTGCAGGGGTGTACTTCTTCATACATGTTTCCACCACTTAGCGTCTGCACATGACATGTGCTCGGCAGACTTCAAGCGAAAGCCGACGTGGGTGCAGACCATGACCTACCTAAACACTCAAGTCTCTAGTCCAGGTTTATCGCCTATTTAGGTTCCATCCGCAAGGAATCCGGCCGAGGTTTCCACATACGGCCCCGAACGATGTGAATAGGGTTCCATGACACCAAACGGGCGCCCGGTATTCCCGGCCACGTGCCTACCGCATCACAGCCCACCCCTCTGGTCAGCGCTGCGCATGGCCTCCAGCATACTACAAACACCAGAAACTACTTGTAACTCCTGGACAGAGGACAAGGGTGATTAAGAAGTCGAGCGGGGTCATATTTTAGGGCCCAATGCATGGTAGTAGATTTTTCATGGATCACAAACACAGAACTCAGTTCCCGAGGACGGCTTCAATGAGACAACCCACCATGTACTCCTACATGGCCTCTCACCGCTACCTTTACCAAATCATGTTCACACACTTATCTCACACATAGTAGGACATGTTCACACACCTCTGATTCATTCTCGATGAATCAAACCTGACTCAACTATAAGCAGTAGCAGGCATGACAAACAAGAAAGAATGAGTAGGCACATCAGGGCACAAACAACTCCTACTCATGCTAGTGGGTTTCATCTATTTACTGTGGCAATGACAGGTCATGCAGAGGATAAAGGGGTTCAGCTACCGCAGCAAGTAACAGATGAATCAATGTTGTCCTAATGAAGTAAAAGAGAGCAGGAGCGAGAGAGTAGGATTGTATCGGAATGAACAAGGGGGTTTTGCTTTCCTGATAGAGTGGTAGTGGGATACTGCCCTTCATTTGGATACTCGTGAATATCCTCGGAGACAGAACCTACCACGAAGAACACATCGACACACAATCATACATGGCAATATGCAACATTATGATGCATGCAAATGACATGGCAAAATGAGTGTGTTTGGCTAATGCAACTTAGAACAGATTGGTTTGAGTTCATTTGAATCAAGGATTCAAATGCAAACTCAAAATAAGAGGTCATATTAGTGCATTAACTTGTTTCACCTAAACAGCAAGGTTAGGTTCCTCTCACATGCATGAAAATGGTACATATGGATAGATTGGATTTTTCTGATCATTTTTCATATATAACTTATTTAATTTGGATTTATAGTTGAATTTCTATAATTTTAGAAGTTTATACTATTTTCTGCAATTTCTGAATTAAAATAAATCTAGGAAAGATTATCTGCATCAGCATGACGTTGGGGTGACGTCATCAGGTCAAAGGCGCCAGCCCAGGTCAAATCTGACGCTGGGACCCACATGTCAGTGTAACAGCTAACTAACAGAGTTAGTTAGTGTTACGTTAGCACTAACCTAGGTTAGTTAGGGCCTGGGCCCACTAGTCAGTGTCTAAACTAACAGCCAGGGTTAATTAGCACTAATCTAAATCTAATTAAAGGTTAAGAGAGACGGGCCCGCACGTCAGTGACCCTGGGGGTCAAACTGTGGTCAACCCCGGTCAAAATCACTGGAGTTGACCCGCAGCTCATCTCCGGCGAGGTCAGTGGCGGCGGAGCGTGTCGGGTTTCGCCCTCCGGTGACCAAACGGGCGGTGGATTGGCTTGGCATGATGCTGGTGCTCGTCTGCATCCAACGGAGCCACCAGCTCGCGCCGGAGAGGACCAGAACAACGGCGGTGAAGGGAAGTGCGGTGGCCGGAGTTCGGGCAACAACGGTGTGGGCGGTGCAGGACACGGGAAGAGTCGTGGATGGTCGTGTTCGACTCGTGGGAGTGCGGCGAGTGCAGCGGTGAGCTCAGGCGCGTGCTTGCACGGCCGTATTCACGGTGGCGACATGACCGGCGGCGAGGAGCTGTTGGCTCCGACAACCACGATGGTTAGAAGGCGCGGACGGGCATGGGGGGAGCAGGGAAATGGGCAGGGGCTCACGATGAGTTCGAAGAGCAGGTCGGCATGCTCGGGGAGGCGGCGGAGACGGCGAATCGGACGGCGGCTTCCGGCGGCTGTGGTCGGGGAAGAAGGCCTCAAGAGTCGTCTTGGGGCCGTCCTGGCTAGTGTAGCTCGGAGAGGAGGGAGAAGAGGTTGCGGCGGAGCCTCTGGGAGCATCGGCGGGGCGAGGCAGTGGCTGTGGCCACGGCGGCATCGAACGGCGGCGACGGGATCCGCTCGGTGTTCATGAAAGAGAGAAACAGAGGAGGGGGGAGGAGCACAGGGAGAGTGAGAGGCGTCGAGGGGGCCGCGTGGCGTCTGTGAGAGACGTCCAGGGGGAGGATGAGGCAGCCAGGCAGGGAGGAGGTGGCCGGCGTGTGGCCGCGCGCGCCGGGCACGCGTCCCTGCCTACTGGCGCAAGGAGGAAGGCGACAGGGAGGAGGCGATGGTGGGCTGGGCCGGCCAGCTACAGTGCTGGTCTGGTTGGTGGCGCCAGGTAATATTCTTCGCTGTCTCTCTCTTATTTTCCATTTCTATTTCTGTTATTTTCTTTTGATTTGATTTAGAACATCAAATCATTTTTATAAACTTTCTGCAAATTGTTATGTGAGCTCAGGGCTAGCCCAAGGTCACATCCAACTTACAAAAATGTTGAGCTTTATTTCTTATATAATTGAAATAAATCCAACTCAAATATGTCATTGATTTAATTCAAAAGGCCCAAAATAAATATTTCAGTCACTCCAAAAATATTGGTTTGCATTTTACCTCATGCCAATATTTTTACAGAATAACATGAACATTTTCTTGGACTCATTTGATGAGATTTAATTGTTGGTTATTTTTAGAGGTTTTCTGAGGCTTTTGAAAATTCCTCAATTCAAGTTTCATTTGAATTTAAACATGATGCTCACATGGAAGCTAGCATAGGTCAGGCCAGAACTAGGGATGTGACATCATGTGAGTGCAACTTCATCTCTAATTCTGGCCATTAGGGTGGTTTCTACAGCAAGTATCCTTTTTATCCATCCTAATGAGCTGTAAATTCTTAGAGAGGGTCATCTTAGTGCTTGATCACGACATGCCAAAGCTCAGCCACAGCCTCCTCCTGTGTTTGTCTCCCCGCAGCACGAACACCTTGCTGCCAAAATGTTTTGGCTCCTCCTGCAAATCACTTCTTTTCCCCTGGACCGAGTTGTTTACTCTTGTGAACTCAGGGTACTAACGTCCATCTACTAGACATGATGTGGCCAATCACCAGACTGCGTATGCCAGTTCACGCGGTGACCACGGGTCGCGACCAGCCAAACTCGCACTCTGGCTCCTTCTCGGCCCTGTTCCCGTCGTCTCCCTCCTCGTCCCGACCTCAAACCTTGTCTAGTAGCTTCCCATGCTCGACTGCGTCGACCTAAGTCATTGCCCCTCCCTCAATCACTACGGTGTGGTCGCCATCGCCGCGCCCGTGCCGCAAGGAGCCCCTGTCCTCCATTGTTGGTTAGTTGGAGCTCGCCCATGAACCCGAGAAGCCTCCCCTGCGGCTATTTAAGGACCCCCGAACCCCTCCGCGGCTCATTCATCCCTCCCCCGCCTCATTTGACCACTAGAGCAGCCTCTCCTCGCCTCGGTCCACCGCTGTCCGCCATGGCCACCTCGGGCTCTTCTTGATTCCGGCGAGCATAGTCCACTTCCTCTCCTTTAGCCACCTCCAGTGTGTTCCCCACCTCCTGGAGGTCCTCCCCTCCCCACTCGTGCGTCAATGGGGTGCCCTTGGCCGCGCCTCCCCACACACGACCGCCGCCCGCACCTCTCGGCCTCTCCTTGAATCCGGCCATTCGAGCCTCTCCAGCCTCCAATGGTATGCGTCGGTGCTATACAAACGGTTTTAAACCCCTTTCCGCGATGGCATTCAGAACCGTCACCTACTGAGTGTGGGCGATAGGGGGGTCCTTCCCACACGACCCAGAAACCATCGAGGATATGCGCTCCTGGCACACATGCTCAGCAAAATGAGGTCATGTGCAACCGACGAGCTAGCAAATACGGTTATATTTACAGTAGTGCTAAGAAAAATACAATTATACAGGAAAAATCATTTCTGGTCGTAAGTTCATCCCACACATCCAGTCCCCATGAAACGTTTATGTTTGTATATACATCCCACATAGTCGCTGCAAGGAAAACGTTTCCGTTCGTAGGTACATCACACACAATTTTCTCTGTTAAATCGTTTATTATGGCCTTCCCATCGCACACAATATTAATAATTTTATCGTTTGCATTATTGAATGCATCACACACGGTGCATAGAAGAAACTGTGTGGCAAAGGCTATCCATCACACACAGCTTTTTTATGCAGTAAACGTTTGCACAAGGTGGCCTAACACAAACAGTTTTGAAGAGAATGTCGTGTATGATTGCTCATCGATCCAACATGGTTTATTCCTAGAAACTGTGTGTGTTGCCTTAGGTCATCGCCCACGGTATTTTCTCAATAACCGTTTGCAATAGCAAAAACCAATTAGCAGGCTAATTGCCTTATTATTAATAATCCATTTATTAATCTAATTGACATTCATATTAAACACATAATATATTTCATTCGCATAGTAAGGAAGTAGGATTTCATAATTGAAATACATCAGAGTACAACATGATATAGCTTCAGCACTCAGCTACCCCATTACACAACTGCACTGGCACCAAGTTTCACATGCAACATCTAGAACCTTTCAAAATAAGCATCATAGACGGTACATAGACAGATGCATCTCATCGGGAAAACTGCTGAAGCGGAAGGTGAATATTGAGCCTTCATTGATGTTGAAGGTCTGTGCAACTCTAGGCCAGTGCTTGTGGATGATTGACCGTCCATCCTTCGTCCTCTTCAGGAACACTTCAATATTGAACCGTGGGTGTTGTATGAATACCTTCCTCGCCTCCTTTCCATATAGGTGGTTCGAGAGGTAATCATCAGTGAACTGTTTTGGAAAGTCCTGAAAACAAGGATGTGCATAAATATCTTCTCTATGTTGGAAATGGGGCACAGGAATAAAAAAGACAAGGTATAATAGTATACAATAACAGAATGCAGCCACAACAATTAAACATCGCATTGCAGAATTGAACCAAGCAGTTAACTAAACACCACAACAAATGAACCAACCGTTAACTGAGCACCACATTGCACAAATATAACACTCCTAATAGAAGATCAGATAGTTAACCAACCAAGCATGCTTAACAACTTGGAAATATAGCAATTTTATTTGTTTCGCATGTATTTAGTATAGCCAAATTTGATTTATTTCTCACATGGTACACAATAACAGAATGCACACACAACAATTGAACATCGCATTGCAGAATTGAACCAAACAGTTAACTAAACACCACAACAAATGAACCAAATGTTAACTGAGCACCACATTGCACAATATAACATACTCCTAATAGAAGATCAGATAGTTAACCAAACCAAGCACGCCTAACAACTTGGAAATATAGCAATTGTATTTGTTTCTCATGTATTTAGTACAGTCAAATTTGATTTATTTCTCACATGGTTACAGAATGCACACACAACAATTGTACATCGCATTGCAGAATTGAAACAAACAGTTAACTAAACACCACAACAAATGAACCAATGTCAACTGAGCACCACATTGCACAATATAACATACTCCTAATAGAATATCAGATAGTTAACCAAACCAAGCATGCTTGACAAGTTGGAAAATTGCACTCTAAAGAATTGAACATCACATTTGCAGAATTGAACCAAACAGTTAACTGAACACCACATTGCACGACATATAGAGCATATACACTAGAGAAGAAAATTGCATGGTAGAAGTACATAGCACAATTCACTAGAATTTATTAAGGAAAGTCAGTAGCTAGCAAACTGAAATGGGTCCTTATAGTGTGTTAATAAGACAAGCTACTCATTGTCAGAGATATCGATGACGAGTGGCTCCTTGGACATGGAAGAGGGCGAGGCCTCCGCATCGTGGGTGCCCTCATCGTAGTGGTGAGTTGCCTGAGCCGCTCCGGGCACCAACCTGCTGGCTCTCGAGATGAGGTAAGCACGTGCACACTGAGAAAACACCTTGTAGTCTTCATCGAAGGCACCGACGGTGGCCTCTAGAAATGCCACCAACTGTCATTTAAAGCATCCAACCGCGCCACGACATTGATGCACGAGGCGTCGATGGTGGCCTCGACGATGAGGTGCCGCTCCAAGATCTAGGGGTCGGCACGAATGGCAGCCATCACAACCTCATCCGCGCGTGCAGTCGCGATTTGCTTCTCCGCTGCCAAATGCTCCTTGAGATCCTAGCTATATTGTGTGCACCATGGCTTAGGACGGCGCTTATTTGGTGGAGGGGTCGGTGATTTGGGTGGAAGGTGTCATGCTTGCATCGCCGGTCGGGGCATGTGGGATGTGGAGGAGGATGGGGTTCGGGTGTGGATTACTTGCCTGGATAAGTGAGGCCGAGCAGAGCGAAGGAGGGTCGTCGGCAAGGAGGTGGTGCTGCAAGCAAGGATTGAAGGTTTCAACTTGGAAAGGAAGGAGGAAATAGTGTAAATGTGGCTTTTGGTAAGGGGGAGGGGCGGGAAGGTAGATATTTTCGTGGAAGCCGAAAATTTGGAATCGCTTCAGCGAAAAAACTGGCGTGCAAAGTGTCATCAGACATGGTCCCTTATTCAGATCGAGCTGTGGACGGTAGCCAACAAACCTTCTCGCGTAAGCCATAGGCTACTATACACTAACGATGCTCCAGGATATTTTGTACTACATCTCACACGATTGGTGATAATAAACTGTGTGGGATCTACTTGATTGTTCATCTTGATTTGAATTACATAATGGGGTCACAGCTGCAAAGGATGGTGTTTGAATTGCTAGAACTTCTATCTGTAGTGAACATGCAACTATAGGTGTGTCGTCCAAAAATTTGGAATTATTCAGGGTTCATTTGGACATTTTTATACGTCCCATTCAAGAAATGGGGATGAATTTCAAACACCACGGCACCGTGGCTCTCCGGCAAAAGTTGAGGTTCTTGATTTTGTAATTCTAGTAAATCTTTAAGTCGTTCGAAATTCATGAAACTTGGCATGCTATCATGGAGCGGCATCAACATGTCGTGGTAAAAATATCCCATTTGGGGCAGGTTTGGGTATAAGCTTCTCATAAACCAGAGCTTCTCACAACAAGTGTGATGGTTTCGGTAGGTGATACGTCTCCAACGTATCTATAATTTTTGATTGTTTCATGCTATTATATTATCTATTTTGGATGTTTAATGGGCTTTAATATGCTCTTTTATATTATTTTTGGGACTAACCTATTAACTGGAGGCCCAGTGCTAGTTTCTGTTTTTTTGCCTATTTTAGTGTTCTATAGAAAAGGAATATCAAACGGAGTCCAAACGGAATGAAGCCTTCGCGAGGATCTTTCTTGGGTCAAAAGAAATCCATAAGACCAAGAGTTGAAGTCTGGGACTCTACGAGGAAGCCACGAGGCAGGATGGTGCGCCCAGGAGGGTTGGTGCGCCCCCCACCCTCGTGGACCCCTCATAGCTCCACCGACGTACTTCTTTCGCCTATATATACTTGTATACCCTAGAAACACCACTTTTCCACCGCCGTAACCTTCTAGACCCGTGAGATTCCATCTTGGGTCCTTTTCCGGCGATCTGCCGGAGGGGGAATAGATCGTGGAGGGCTTCTACATCAACACCATTGCCTCTCCGATGAAGTGTGAGTAGTTTACCAGAGACCTTCTGGTCCATAGTTATTAGCTAGATGGCTTCTTATCTCTATTTGATTCTCAATACAAAGTTCTCCTTGATGTTCTAGGAGATCTATTCGACATAACACTCTTTTGCGCTGTGTTTTCCGAGATTTGATGAATTGTGGATTTATGAACTTGATTATCTATGAATAGTATTTGGCTCTTCTATGAAATCTTATATGCATGATTTGATATCTTTGCAAGTCTCTTCAAATTATCGGTTTAGTTTGGCCTACTAGATTGATCTTTCTTGTAATGGGAGAACTGATTAGCTTTGGGTTCAATCTTGTGGTGTCCTTTCCCAGTGATGGTAGGGGCAGCAAGGCACGTATTGTATTGTTGCCATCGAGGATAAAAAGATGGGGTTTATATCATATTGCTTGAGTTTATTCCTCTACATCATGTCATCTTGCTTAATGCATTACTCCGTTCTTATGAACTTAATACTCTAGACGCATGCTGGATAGCGGTCGATATGTGGAGTAATAGTAGTTGATGCAGAATCACTGTGGTCTACTTGACACAGACGTGATGCCTATATTCATGATCATTGCCTTAGATTTCATCATAATTATGTGCTCTTCTATCAATTGCTCGGCAGTAATTTGTTCACCCACCGTAATACATGCTATCTTGATAGAAGCCACTAGTGAAACCTATGGCCCCCGGGTCTCTTTTCCATTATATTACATCTCTTTTATTTACATCGCATCTTGTTTACTACTCCCTCCATTCCAATATCTAAGGTGTATTATTTTCAGCACGTTAACCAAGGCACATAATTATGTACTATTTAGGACGAAATTACCCTTGTATAATTCATAGATTAGCGGCAATAAATCATTTAGGCTAGGAAAATAAGAGATACACACAATCAGGAGAGAGATAGTTTCCTTTTGTTTCTCTACAAGGAGAGATACATGCAATCAGGGAAGAGATACTTTCCTTTCTCTGGAGGGCCAAGTTCGGAATTACGAGGAATTAGAACAAATGCACCTTACATTGTGGAATTTTATCAAAAAACAAATACACCTTATATAAAGGAACGGAGGGAGTATTTTGCAATCTTTACTTTCCAATCTATACAACAAAATACCAAAAATATTTACTTTACTATCTTTATTAGATCTCACTTTTGTGAGTGACCGTGAAGGGATTGACAACCCCTTTATCATGTTGGTTGCAAGGTTGTTGATTGTTTGTGCAGGTACTAGGTGACTTGTGTGTCGTCTCCTACTGGATTGATACCTTGGTTCTCAAAACTGAGGGAAATACTTATGCTACTTTGCTACATCACCCTTTCCTCTTCAAGCAAAAACCAACGCATGCTCAAGAGGTAGCAAGAGGGATTTCTGGCACCATTGTCGGGGAGATCTACGCCAAGTCAAGACATACGAAGTACCCTTCATAAACTCTCCTCCCTCGCATTACATTATTTGACATTTTACTCTCGTTTTCCTCTCCCGCACTTCTAAAACGATTTTTGAAAACCTTTGCCTTTTCTTCGCCTTCTTTCCGTTCGATCTTTTGCATGCTTGTGTTACCATGTGCCTTCCTTTTGCTTGCATCTTCACTTGCTAAAAGTTTATGGATCCTCATCCACTTGCTAATCTTTTTAAGAGATCTAATTATGATGAACCAATTGCTAGTGAGTTTCATGCACTAGATTATCTTTATGAAGTTTTCCTTGAAAATCATGAATCTGAAAATTGTGATGAAGAAGTTTATAAAGAGATTCACAACAGCTCCTTGCATAAAAAGCAGGATTGCAATGATTTTACTATAAATTTTATTGATGTCAATTGTGCTAATAAAATGCAAAATCCTAAGCTTGGGGATGCTAGTTTTGCTATGACATCTACTTGTTGCGATGATCATGATTGGGGTGATAGTGCTTCTTATGATCTCGAAAATCTATTTAAGCCCCATGATGAATATGAGATTGATAATAGTGTTTTCAATATTATTGAAAATGGGTTTGGGATAGTGTCAGCTTTAGATCCCACATATTTGGAGAATGTTCAGTCTTTTGAAATTTTTGAGAAAAGTGTGTTTGGAGAGGTCATGACTTTAGTTAATGTCGATCCCACTATTTTGGAAGAGTATCAACTTTGCATGCATGAGGATCGTATTGAGAATATGTTTTGTGATAGCTATATTGTTGAATTTTCTTATGATCCTACATGTAATTATTATAAGAGAGGAAAATATGGTCGTAGAAATTTTCATGTTACTAAATTACCTCTCGTTATGCTGAGATTGCTATTATTTCTTTCCGCTTCCTTGCATATGCCAGGTTTTGCTTGCTATGATAATTTGTTTTACTATAAGATTCCTATGCATAGGAAGTATGTTAGACTTAGATGTGCTTGTCACATGTTTCATGATGCTCTCTTTGCACTTCAATTCTTGTCTTTCATGTGAGCATCATCGAAATCTCAATGCCTAGCTAGGGGCGTTAAACGATAGCGCTTGTTGGGAGGAAACCCAATTTTATTTTTGTTATTTGATTTTTGATCCTGTTTAGTAATAAATAATTCATCTAGATTCTTTTTAGATGTGGTTTTATGTTTTAGTTAGTGTTTGTGCCAAGTAGAACCTTTGGGAAGACTTGGGTGAAGTCTTTGCGATCTTGCTGTAGAAAATAGAAACTTTTGCGCTCACGAGAATAGCTGTCATTTTTTACTGGAGAGTGATTTTAGGTTGATTCTTTCTGCAGTTCATTAATAGACAAATTCCGCACGTCCACCAATTTATTTCAGAATTTTTAGAGTTACAAAAGTATTCGAAAGTTACAGATTTCTACAGACTGTTCTGTTTTTGACAAATTCTGTTTTTCGTGTGTTGTTTGCTTATTTTGATGAATCTATGAGTAGTATCAGGGGGTATGAACCATAGAGAAGTTGGAATACAGTAGGTTTAACACCAATATAAACAAAGAATTAGTTCATTACAGTACCTTAAAGTGGTGGCTTATTTTCTTATACTAACGGAGCTCATGAGATTTTCTGTTGAAGTTTTGTGTTGTGAAGTTTTCAAGTTTTTGGGAAAGATTTGATGGATTTTTGAATAAGTAGTGGAAAGATCCTAAGCTTGGGGATGCCCAAGGCACCCTAAGATAATTCAAGGAGAACCAAAATCCTAAGCATGGGGATGCCCCGGAAGGCATCCCCTCTTTCGTCCTCGTCTATCGGTAACTTTACTTGAGGCTATATTTTTATTCACCACATGATATGTGTTTTGCTTGGAGCGTCTTGTATGATTTGAGTCTTTGCTTTTTAACTTACCACAATCATCCTTGCTGTACACACCTTTTGGGAGAGACACGCATGAATCGGAATTTATTAGAATACTCTATGTGCTTCACTTATATCTTTTGAGCTAGACAATATTGCTCTAGTGCTTCACTTATATCCTTTTAGAGCACGGTGGTGGTTTTATTTTATAGAAATTTTTGATCTACCATGCTTCACTTATATTATTTTGAGATTCTTTTAGAACAGCATGGTAATTTTCTTTGGTTATATAATTAGTACTAATATGATGGGCATCCAAGATGGGTATAATAAAAACTTTCATATAAAGTGTGTTGAATACTATGAGAAGTTTGATACTTGATGATTATTTTGAGATATGAGGATGGTGATATTAGAGACATGCTAGTAGGGTAGTTGTGAATTTAGAGAATACTTGTGTTAAATTTTGTGATTCCCGTAGCATGCCCATATGGTGAACCGTTATGTGATGAAGTTGGAGCACGATTTATTTATTGATTGCCTTCCTTATGTGTGGAGGTTGGGATCGCGCGATGGTTAACTCCTACCAACCCTTCCCCTAGGAGCATGCGTGTAGTACTTTGTTTTGATTACTTGTAGATTTTTGCAATAAGTATGTGAGTTCTTTATGACTAATGTTGAGTCCATGGATTTTACGCACTCTCACGCTTCCATCATTGCTAGCCTCTCTAGTACCGCGCAACTCTCGCCGGTACCACAAACTCACCGTATACCTTCCTCAAAACAGCCACCATACCTACCAATTATGGAATTTCCATAGTCATTCCAAGATATATTGCCATGCAACTTTCCACCATTCCTTTTATTATGACACGCTCCATCATTGTCATATTGCTAGCATGATCATGTAGTTGACAACGTATTTGTGGCAAAGCCACCGTTCATAATTTTTCGTACATGTCACTTTTGAATCATTGCACATCCCGGTACACCACCGGAGGCATTCACATAGATTCATATTTTTTTCTAAGTATCGAGTTGTAATTCTTGAGTTGTAAGTAAATAAAAGTGTGATGATCTTCATTATTAGAGCATTGTCCCATGTGAGGAAAGGATGATGAAGACTATGATTCCCCCATAAGTCGGGATGAGACTCCGGACTAAATAAAAAAAAGTAGCCATAAAAAGGGAGAAAAGGCGCAAATTAAAAAATGAGAGAAAAAAGAGAAGGGACAATGCTACTATCATTTTACCACACTTGCTTCAAAGTAGCACCATGATCTTCATGATAGAGAGTCTCCTATGTTGTCACTTTCATATACTAGTGGGAATTTTTCATTATAGAACTTGGCTTGTATATTCCAACGATGGGCTTCCTCAAAGTGCCTTAGGTTTTCATGAGCAAGCAAGTTGGATGCACACCCACTTAGTTTCTTTTGTTGAGCTTTCATACACTTATAGCTCTAGTGCATCCGTTGCATGATAATCCCTACTCCTCACATTGATATCTGTTGATGGGCATCTCCATATCCCGTTGATACGCGTAATTGATGTGAGACTATCTTCTCCTTTTTGTCTTCTCCACAACCACCATTCTATTCCACCTATAGTGCTATGTCCATGGCTCACGCTCATGTATTGCGTGAAGATTGAAAAAGTTTTAAAATACTAAAGTATGAATCAATTGCTTGGCTGAAACTGGGGTTGTGCATGATTAAGTACTCTGTGTGATGAAGATAGAGCATAGCCAGACTATATGATTTTGTAGGGATAACTTTCTTTGGCCATATTATTTTGAGAAGACATGATTGCTTCGTTAGTATGCTTGAAGTATTATTATTTTTATGTCAATATTAAACTTTTGTCTTGAATCTTTCGGATCTAAACATTCATGCCACAATAAAGAAAATTACATTAATAAATATGCTAGGTAGCATTCCACATCAAAAATTCTGTTTTTATCATTTACCTACTCGAGCACGAGCAGGAATTAAGCTTGGGGATGCTTGATACGTCTCCAACGTATCTATAATTTTTTATTGTTCCATGCTATTATATTATCTATTTTGGATGTTTAATGGGCTTTAATATGCTCTTTTATATTATTTTTGGGACTAACCTATTAACCGGAGGCCTAGTGCCAGTTTCTGTTTTTTTCTATTTTAGTGTTTTACAGAAAAGGAATATCAAATGGAGTCCAAATGGACCGAAACCTTTGCGAAGATCTTTCTTGGACCAAAAGCAATCCAGAAGACTTGGAGTTGAAGTCTGGGACTCTACAAGGAATCCACGAGGCAGGAGGGCGCGCCCAGGGGGTAGGCGCGCCCCCCACCCTCATGGGCCCCTGATAGCTCCACCGATGTACTTCTTTTGCCTATATACACTCTTATACCCTAGAAACATTGGGGGGGTCATGAAACCACTTTTCCACTGCCGCAACCTTTTGTACTTGTGAGATCCCATCTTGGGGCCTTTTTCGGCGATTTGCCAGAGGGGGAATCGATCATGGAGGGCTTCTACATCAACACCATGCATTGCCTCTTCGATGAAGCGTGAGTAGTATACCACAGACCTTAGGGTCCATAGTTATTAGCTAGATGTCTTCTTCTCTCTTAGATCCTCAATACAAAGTTCTCCTCGATGTTCTTGAAGATCTATTCGATGTAATACTCTTTTGTGGTGTGTTTGCCGAGATCTGATGAATTGTGGACTTATGAACTTGATTATCTATGAATATTATTTGGTTCTTCTCTGAAATCTTATATGCATGATTTCATGTCTTTGCAAGTCTTTTCAAATTATTGGTTTAGTTTGGCCTACTAGATTGATTTTCTTGCAAAGGGAGAAGTGCTTAGCTTTGGGTTCAATCTTGCGGTGTCCTTTCCTAGTGACAGTAGGGGCAGGAAGGCACGTATTGTATTGTTGCCATCGAGGATAAAAGATGGGATTTATATCATATTGCTTGAGTTTATGCCTCTACATCGTGTCATCTTGCTTAATGCGTTACTCCGTTCTTATGAACTTAATACTCTAGATGTATGCTGGATAGCGGTCGATGTGTGGAGTAATAGTAGTAGATGCAGAATCATTTCAGTTTACTTGACATGGACGTGATGCCCATATTCATGATCATTGCCTTAGATGTCATGATAATTATGCGCTCTTCTATCAATTGCTCGGCAGTAATTTGTTCACCCACCTAATACATGATATCTTGAGAGAAGCCACTAGTGAAACCTAAGGCCCCGGGGTCTCTTTTCCATTATATTACATCTCTTTTATTTACATCACATCTTGTTTACTATTTTGCAATCTTTACTTTCCAATCTATACGACAAAAATACCAAAAATATTTATTTCACTTTCCAATGCCTACGAGCTTTTCACATATTGTGCTTTGCTTATTTACTTTTCCGTTGCTACTATTACAACTACTACAAAACTGCTATCTTTACTTTTGCCACTGTTACCATTACTATCATATTACTTTGCTACTAAATACTTTGCTGTAGATACTAAGTTATCCAGGTGTGGTTGAATTGACAATTCAACTGCTAATACTTAAGAATATTCTTTGGCTCCCCTTGTGTCGAATCAATAAATTTGGGTTGAATACTCTACCCTTGAAAGTTGTTGTGATCCCCTATACTTGTGGGTTATCAAGACTAATTTCTGGCGCCGTTGCCGGGGAGCATAGCTCTATTCTTTGAGTCACTTGGGATTTATATCTGTTGATCACTATGAGGAACCTGAAAGACGAAAGAACTAAGATTTGGCCCTTAACTACGAGGGGAGGTAAGGAACTGCCATCTAGCTCATCACTAGATTATCCTTATGTTATTAGTAAGCTTGCGACACCTATACCTGCTACCGCTTTGAATTCTGATATGTCGCATGTTATTGATGATGCCACTTCTGTTATGCATGATACTTATGATGAAACTACTTCTGTGCGTGATACTACTGTGCCATTAGGTGAATTCCTTGATGAACAACTTGCTAGGGTTAGAGAGAATGAAATTGTTCAAGATGCTATTATTGATGATAGTGACGATGAAAGTTCTCCCCCTAATTATGAATTACCTGTTGTTCCTGAGGGTTATGTTATGGATGAGGAAGCTGCTAGAGCTATTTTTGCTTACAAAGATATATATGATCTTAAGAAGTTATTAGCTAAATGGAAGCAGCAATCTCTTAATGCTAGAATGAAACCTGACCCTGATTTTGCTACTTCACCTATCTGTGTTACTGATAAGGATTATGAATTCTCTGTTGATCCTGAGATAATTACTTAGGTTGAATCTGATCCTTTTTATGGCTATGAATCTTAAACTGTTGTGGAACATCTTACCAAGTTAAATGATATGGCCACCTTGTTTACTAATGATGAGAAGTCTCGCTATTATTATATCCTTAAGATATTTCCGTTCTCATTAAAGGGTGATGCTAAGACTTGGTTTAATTCTCTTGATCCTGGTTGTGTGCGTTGTCCCCAGGATATGATTTATAACTTCTCTGCTAAATATTTCCCTGCTCATAAGAAACAAGCTGCCTTACGGGAAATATATAATTTTGTGCGAATCAAAGAAGAGAGCCTCCCACAAGCTTGGGGGAGGATTCTCCGATTACTTAATGCTTTGCCTGATCATCCTCTTAAGAAAAATGAAATACTTGATATCTTTTATATTGGACTAACCGATGCTTCCAAGGACTACTTGGATAGTTGTGCTGGTTGTGTTTTCAGGGAAAGAACAGTTGACCAAGCTGAATTACTATTGAATAATATGTCGACTAATGAAAATAATTGGACTCTTCCTGAGCCAATTGAGCCAACTCCTAAGCCTATTCCTAAACCTACTCCGAAGAAGAGGGGTGTTCTATTTCTAAGTCCTGAAGCTATGCAAGAGGCGAAGAAATCAATGAAAGAAAAAGGTATTAAAGCTGAAGATGTTAAGAATTTACCTCCTATTGAAGAAATACATGGTCTTAATATACCGCCTGTTGAAGAAACACATTGTCTTGATAATCCGACATAGGTAGTAAAGGTAAATTCTCTCTATAGATATGATAAAGTTGAAATTCCGTCTACTAAATTTCATAGCCCATGCTTAGACGAATTTGATGACTTTATGGATAGACAAGAAAGCTTTAATGCTTATGTTGGTAGAGAATTTAAGAATAATGCTTTTGAAATAGGACGCTTGAGTGATTATATGGCTAGAGTTAAAGGTGAACTTAAACTCATTAGCAAATATGCTTCTATGGTTACCACTCAAGCTGAGCAAGTACTTAAAGCTCAAAGTGATTAGCTCGATGAATTAGATAATAAACATGCCTTTGCTGTTAGAGTGGCTACTAGAACTGGTAGAATGAGTCAGGAACCTTTGTATCCTGAAGGCCACCCTAAGAGAATCGAGCAGGATTCTCAGAGAAATAATTTAGAGGCACCTAGTTCTTCTAAGAAGAAGAAGAAGAAAAATGATAGGACTTTGCATGCTTCTAGTGAACCTGTTGTAGACACACCTAAGAATCCCAATGATATTTCTATTTCTGATGCTGAAACACAATCAGGTGATGAACATGAACCTAGTTATAATGTTAACGATAATGTTCATGTTGATGCTCAACCTAGCAGAAATAATGAAGTAGAGATTGAACCTGTTGTTGATCTTGATAACCGACAATCAAACAATCAACGTTGTGATAAGAGAGACTTTGTTGCTAGGAAGCACGGTAGAGAAAGAGAACCATGGGTTCAGAGACCCATGCCCTTTCCTCCTAAACCATCCAAGACAAAGGATGATGAGGATTTCAAGCGCTTTGCCGAAATGATTAGACCCATCTTCTTACGTATGCGCTTAACCGGTATGCTTAAACTAAATCCCTATGCTAAGTATATGAAGGATATCATTACAAATGAAAGAAAGATACTGGAAGCTAAAATTTCCACCATGCTTGCTAATTATACTTTTAAGGGTGTAATACCAAAGAAACTTGGAGACCCAGGGGTACCAACTATACCATGCTCCATTAAAAGAAATTATGTTAAAACTGCTTTATGTGATCTTGGAGCCGGTGTTAGTGTTATGCCTCTCTCTTTATATCGTAGACTTGAATTGAATAAGTTGACACCTACTGAAATATCTTTGCAAATGGCTGACAAATCAACTGCTATACTTGTCGGTATTTGTGAGGATGTGCCTGTTGTGGTTGCAAATGTCATTATCTTAACGGACTTTGTTATTCTTGACATTCCCGAGGACGATAGTATGTCGATTATCCTTGGTAGACCCTTTTTGAATACTGCAGGGGCTGTTATTGATTGCAACAAAGGCAATGTCACTTTTCATGTTAATGGTAATGAGCATACGGTACACTTTTCGAGGAAACAACCTCAAGTTCATAGCATCAATTCTATTGGAAAAATTCCAACTATCATTATTGGAGCTTTTGAGTTTCCTCTTCCTACTATCAAGAAAAAGTATGATATTCTTACTGTTGGGGATGTTCATATCCCCGTTGAGGTAAGCTAGTGTTATTCGAAATTTCTCCGGTTCCGTGTTATTCGGAAGAGTTTGTTAACAAGACTGATCAACCTTGTTAGTGGATTCATTTTGATGATTATGAGATGGGTGAAACTAGAAGGCACAACCTTCTGTACCCTCTTTTTACTTTCTGTTATTTAGAATAAATAAAGCAAAAATAGTATTATCTATCTGTTTTCTAAATTATCCGTGCAATAAAAAAATATCCTGAAAATAAAAGTGCTCCAAATGCCCTGCAAATTTAGTATGTTTTAATGGAATATTTGAGGATTTTTAGGCGCTAAAAACACTACAGGGGGGCAAGCACCTGGCCACGAGGATATGGAGGGCGCGCCCACATCCCCTGGGCGTGCCCCCCTATCTCGTGGGCCCACGGTGGCCCCCCTCCACTTATTCCTGCACCCACACACTCCATCTTCTTCCCAAAAAAATCCCCATCCATCTCAAGCACGAGTTCTAGCTCATTTTCCTGCGATTTTCGATCTCCTTGCTCAAAGCTCCATTCACAAAACTACTTTGGGAGATTGTTGCTTGGTATGTGACTCCTCCATTGGTCCAATTAGTTTTTGTTCTAGTGCTTTATTCATTGCAAATTTTTGCTACATAGGTGACCCTATTCTTGAGCTTGCATGTTGAATTTATGAGGTCCCAAGTAATTCTAATGCATGATATAGGCTCTAGGCACTTGTAGGAGTAGTTGCTACCAATCTTGCTTAGTTTTATTCACTTTTATTTTGAAGTTACTAAAATTTCAGAAATTTTTCAGAAAAAGAATTATGTCCAGGAGAATGTACTAAGGTGGTTCCTCAACAAAGAAAGGACCCCGGCGTGCTATGCGTGAGCAAGATAAAGAACCACCAAGGGATGCCAAAGTGCGAGCTTGTGAGTGGCCATTAGACGAGTTTATGGTCAAAGCAGGCATCAAAGGATGATTTTGACGCATATGTGCGTAATGCCGATCTTAAGGACTTCTTACAAGATAAGTGTCCTCAGTACTATCAATTGACCGATTCATTCATAAGAAGGTTTAAATATAAATCTTCGCGTAATTCTCAGAGTGTCCTGTTTGATATTTATGATAGATCTTATACCATGGACTTAGAAGATTTTACAACCGCTTGCAAACTCCCGCAGTGGGGCAATGTTAATGACCCCCACAGATCTGAATATAAAGACCTTCTTGCTAGTATTACTGTGGGAGAATCTAGGGATATAGCACAAGCTACCATATGGAGCATTCATTTTCCTCCTATACATTATTTTGCTCTCTTCATTGGTAGATGCATTAACGGTAAAGATGAAGCATGTCACATGTGTGTCCCTGATCTTTGTGTCCTCAAGAGTGCTGTGTTAGGTAATAGAGATTACAACTTGGGGGCAATAGTTGCACGTAGGTTGCATAATAATGGTATGTCTGAAGATTTATTTGGAGGGATTTATGCGACCCGTGTTGCTAATTATCTTGGTATAGCCCCACGAGAGGGGGATATGGAGTTGCTTCCTGCTTATTTAGATTATGACACGATGGTTGAGGGAGTCCTGGATTAGGGGGTGTCCGGATGGCCGGACTAAGACCTTTGGCCAGACTCCTGGACTATGAAGATACAAGATTGAAGACTCCGTCCCGTGTACGGATGGGACTTTCCTTGGCGTGGAAGGCAAGCTTGGCGATACGATATGAAGATCTCCTCCCATTGTAACCGACTCTGTGTAACCCTAGCCCTCTCCGTTGTCTATATAAACCGGAGAGTTTTAGTCCGTAGGACGAACAACAATCATACCATAGGCTAGATTCTAGGGTTTAGCCACTCCGATCTCGTGGTAGATCTACTCTTGTACTACCCATATCATCAATATTAATCAAGCAGGAGTAGGGTTTTACCTCCATCGAGAGGGCCCGAACCTGGGTAAAAACATTATGTCCCTTGTCTCCTGTTACCATCCGCCTAGACGCACAGTTAGGGACCCCCTACCCGAGATCCGCCGGTTTTGACACCGACATTGGTGCTTTCATTGAGAGTTCCTCTGTGTCGTCGCCTTTTAGGCCCGATGGCTTCTTCGCTCGTCAATCGCGATGCGGTCCGGGATGAGACTTTTCTCCCCGGACAGATCTTCGTATTCGGCGGCTTCGCACTGCGGGCTGACTCGTTCGGCCATCTGGAGCAGATCGAGAGCTACGCCCCTGGCCATCAGGTCAGGTTTGGAAGCTTGGACTACACGGCCGACATCCGCGGGGACTTGATCTTCGACGGATTCGAGCCACAACCGGGCACACCGCACTGTCATGATGGGCACGATTTAGCTCTGTCATCGGACAACGCCCAGAGCGTCGCTCCGGTGTCCGCTCCGACCATTAGCTCGGAGCCCACTACGCCAGTCAGGGACGGACGGTTAGACGCCACCCCGGAAACTGCAATCTCTATGGCGATAGAGCCGGATACCAGCCTAGTCCCTCGCAAGGCCCGTGACTCCGAGGTGTCGGACTCTGATCCGGACTCCGTAAATCCCGCACCTCTCCCGGTTAAGCCCGATTGGGCTCCGGTCATGGAGTTCACCGCCACAGATGTCTTTCAGCACTCACCTTTCGGCAACATCCTGAATTCGTTAAAGTCTCTCTCTTTGTCAGGAGAGCCCTGGCCGGACTATGGCCAACACGGTTGGGACGCGGACGACGAAGAAACTTGTAGCCCACCCACCACCCACTATGTAGCCACTGTCAACGATTTAACTGACATGCTCGACTTCGACTCCGAAGACATCGATGGCATGGACGCCGATGAAGGAGACGTCAAGAACCAGTGCCTATAGGGAACTGGAAAGCCACCGCGTCATATGACATATACATGGTGGACACCCCTTAAGAGGCGGATGGCGAGGAGAAAACGGAGGATGACCCCTCCAAGAAGCAACCCAAGCGCCGACGTCAGCGGCGCAACTCTAAGTCCCGCCAAAGCAAAAACGGAGATTCCGGCACCGGAGATAACAATACGCCGGACAGTGCCGAAGACAACCCCCTCCAGCAGGATTCAGTGCAGGAGATCAAAGGAGCCAGCCCCCGTGAGAGAGCGGCCGACAAAGAGGATGAGGACGACAATTACATGCCTCCCTCCGAAGACGAGGCAAGCCTCGACGATGATGAATTCGTCGTGCCAGAGGATCCCGTCGAGCAAGAGCGTTTCGAACGCAGACTCGTAGCCACTGCAAGCAGCCTCAAGAAGAAACAGCAACAGCTTAGAGCTGACCAAGACTTGCTAGCCGACAGATGGACCGAAGTCCTGGCGGCCGAAGAGTATAAACTAGAACGCCCATCCAAGAGCTACCCGAAGCGCAGGCTGCTTCCCCAACTTGAGGAGGAAGCAACTAAACCTACATCACCAACGTACGATGCGCCCGATCGGCCACCCCGTGGCCGCGATAGAGAGGCCTTCGGGCCCTCGACCCAAGCCGCACCCCGACACCGCTCAAAACATACCAGAGTACGGGGAGACGCAACAGACCTGCGAGACATATTGGAAAATAAGGCAAGGCAAACAAGATCGATCTACGGATCGCATGGGCGCCCCGCTTCACATGACGCTAGCCGTCACGCCGGACATAATAAGTATGGCCCGGCCGAATACAACAGACCAAGCTCGTCCGAGCTGCGTCGCGATATAGCTTAGTACAGGGGCGCCGCACACCCACTATGCTTCACAGACGAAGTAACGGATCATCAAATCCCCGAGGGCTTCAAACCCGTAAACATCGAATCATACGATGGCACAACAGATCCTGCGGTATGGATCGAGGATTATCTCCTTCACATCCACATGGCCATGGCGATGATCTACACGCCATCAAATACCTCCCGCTCAAGCTTAAAGGACTAGCTCGACATTGGCTTAATAGCCTGCCAGCAGAGTCAATCAGTTGTTGGGAGGACCTGGAATCCACATTCCTTGACAACTTCCAGGGCACGTATGTGCGACCACCAGACGCCGATGACCTAAGCCACATAATCTAGTAACCAGAGGAATCGGCCAGACAATTCTGGACACGGTTCCTGACAAAGAAAAACCAAATAGTTGATTGTCCGGACGCCGAGGCCCTCACAGCCTTCAGGCACAACATCCGAGACGAATGGCTTGCCCGGCACCTAGGACAGGAAAAGCCGAAGTCTATGGCAGCTCCCACGACACTCATGACCTGCTTCTGCGCGGGAGAAGACAGCTGGCTGGCTCGTAGCAATAACATAAGCAAGAGCCCCGGCAATTCGGATAACAAGGATAACAACGGCAGGTCACGCCGCAACAACCATAAGGGCCGCATTAACGGTGACAATACTGAAGATACGGCAGTCAATGCCGGATTCAGAGGCTCTAAACCGGGTCAGCGGAAGAAGCCATTCAAACGAAACCCTCAGGGCCCATCCAGCTTAGACTGGATACTTGATCGCTCGTGCCAGATACACGGCACCCTCGAACAGCCAGCCAATCACACCAACAGGGATTGTTGGCTGTTCAAGCAGGCAGGCAAGATAAGTGCCGAGACCAGAGACAAGGGGCTACATAGCGATGACGAGGAGGGGCCCCGGCCGCCGAACAACAAAGGACAAAAGGGATTTCCCCCGCAAGTCCGGACGGTGAATATGATATACGCAACCCACATCCCCAAAAGGGAGCGGAAGCATGCTCTCAAGGACGTCTATGTGCTGGAGCCAGTCGCCCCAAAGTTCAACCCATGGTCCTCCTGCCTGATCACTTTCGATCGATGGGACCATCCCACCAGCATCCGTCACGGTGGATTCGCCGCACTGGTCCTAGACCCAATTATCGACGGATTTCACCTTACCAGAGTCCTAATGGATGGCGACAGTAGCCTGAACCTGCTTTACCAGGACACAGTGCGAAAAATGGGCATCGATCCTTCAAGGATTAAACCCACAAAGACAACCTTCAAAGGTGTAATACCAAGGGTCGAAGCCAGCTGTACAGGCTCGGTCACACTCGAGGTGGTCTTCGGATCACCGGATAACTTCCGGAGCGAGGAGTTAATCTTCGACATAGTCCCATTCCGCAGCGGCTATCACGCCCTGCTCGGACGAACTGCATTTGCAAAATTCAATGCGGTGCCGCACTACGCATATCTCAAGCTCAAGATGCCAGGACCTTGCGAAGTCATCACGGTAAATGGAAACACAGAACGCTCTCTCCGAACGGAGGAGCACACGGCGGCCCTGGCGGCGGAAGTACAGAGTAGCCTCTCAAGGCAGTTCTCCAATCCAGGCGCCAAACGTCCGGACAACGTCAAGCGAGCCCGAACTAACCTACAACAAATCCGGTTGGCACGTTTCGAGCAAGCATAGCAGTGCGGCCCCGACCCCAGCCCCCGCCAAACGGCAATGCTGGTACCACGCGTACATAATTACGCCTTAGAGATACCATGGGCATAAGGGGAGGGGCACAACAACGGCACGCCCAGAATGCGGCTTAACCGCACTAGGGGGCTCCCTATTTCGCCGTTTTCCTTTTTCACACACTTTCAGGACCCAACTATTCGGAAGGCCTGTCCAGCAATACTATCGCCGAACCAACGATGCAATAGCCAGGGAGGAAGCAAGCTACGTCAAAAGTCAAGGTGGTCTCTATAACGAGTTTAATACTTGTTTCTCTTACAATCCTGCAGCTTGCCCCTGAAGGGGAATATGTCAAATACTCCCATCTCTTGCTTACCGCACTTTTTGTACCATTCTGCTTTCGCAGCAGCCCTTTTTTAATAAACAATACATAGCTCTTACCTATTATTGTACTTATCTATTTTTATATGCAAACATGTTCAGTCATGACACTATGCAACCGTACACTTTGGCACGAATAATACACCAGGGGCTTACAACACCCCATAACGTGGTGTGAGAAGACCGAACACTCTAACAAGTGCGGCACCCCAAACTTATAGCACTATATGCATCAGCTCCGAATCATGTCTTTGGTCAATAGTTGGGTTTGCCCGGCTCCCATGTTTTGCTACCTTACGTTCCGCATTGTTGGCTAAGGTAGCGCTGGGAGAACTACTGCGATTGTGCCCTAGTTGAGCTGGGTTAACACCTCAGTAGAGAAAGCTAAAACTGACTGTCATGATAGTGCCAGAGACCGTTCGCTGTTCGCGAGGTTTTTTCGAGTCCTTAAAGAATTATGACGCTTCAAGCGAGGAACCGGACTTATCCGGCCTAGGCGTGGATAGCGCCCCGAACTCGGTCTTCCGAATACTAGGGGCTTCGCCAAAATTTAAAACTATAGAATTCTATGGCTAAGTGAGAGTGATAAAGCATTATAAGTCCGACGGCCTGGTTCGCTGTGCTGAACACCTCCCTAGATGGACCCAAGAATGGGAACAAGAGCGCTCAGGTTTATCCCAAACACCCCAGCACTCGTGGCATGGGGGTCGAAGCCGATGACTTGCATCTCTCAGATTTGATAAACGGCCGCACAGAAGGTAATATTTTAAATTAACAAGCGTTGCTTAACGCATATGAACAAAGCTTCAGCGTACAGGATAACAAATGCGAGTTTACTCAAAAATTACATCTTTGGAGCACTCATCCACTATGCGGTGGGCACCCTTCAGAACACCATTGTAATACATCTAGGGCGTACGATACTCCTTGCCCGGCGGTGGCGCGTCCGTCAACAGCTTCTCCGCGTCTAGCTTGCCCCAGTGCACCTTAGCACGGGCAAGGGCCCGACGGGCACCTTCAATACAAGCGAAGCGCTTGACGACCTCAATCCACGGACACGCGTCCACCAGCCGCCGCACCAGACCGAAGTAGCTCCCAGGCATGGCTTCTCCAGGCCACACCCGAGCTATAAGGCCCTTCATGGCCTGTTCGGCCACCTTATGGAGCTCAACCAGCTGCTTCAGTTGGTCGCTCAGGGGCACCGGATGTCCGGCCTCAGCATACTGAGACCAGAACACTTTTTCCGTCGAGCTCCCCTCTTCGGCTCGGTAGTATGCGGCGGCATCAGACACACTACGGGCAGATCGGCGAACGCTCCTGGAGAGCTCCGGATTTGGGTAAGTAGCAGATAATTAACTTTTATATTTTTGCTTTGCATAAAGAATGCCTTACCCGCCGCTATCTTCTTCATCGCCTCGATCTCCTGAAGGGTCTTCTGGGCTTCGGCCTTAGAGGCCTTGGCACTCTCAAGAGCCAAGGCAAGCTCGGAGTCTCGAGTCTTCGAGTCACGCTCCAAACTCTCGTGTTTTTCCACGAGAGCCTGGAGCTCTTGCCGCACCTCCGTCACCCGCGCCTCCTGCTTCTCTCGCTCGGTGCGCTCCAAGGCCGCACTCTTTTCGGCCCTCGAAACCGCCTCTTTCAGGGTCGCCACCTCGGTCGCGGCTCCTGCAACATTAACGTTGGTCCTGTTATTATTATGCAACCAAGTATTTCTATATACATTTTCAGGAGGTGCTACATACCCTCTTTATCCTCGAGCTGCTTCTTGGCACGGCCGAGCTCGCTCTCGGACCGCTCGAGGCTTTCCTTCAAGGCATTGACCTCCACAGTCAGTGCGGCAGAGGTCAGCAGCGCAGCCTACATTCCCATATTGACACATTTCTATTAGACTCCTGCGTATATCTTTTAAGATCCTCAGTTCGGCTTTTCTTTCCAAACACCGAACTAAGCATCAGGGGCTATTGTCTATGCGGTAACATTTTTTTATATGTTTTTGAACACATACCTCAAAGCCCGTTAACAGGCTTGTGCAGGCTTCCATCAGCCCGCTCTTGGCGGACTGAACCTTCTGAATCACCGCACTCATAACAGTGCGGTGTTCTTCGTTGATAGAGGCGCCGTTGAGCGCCTCCAGCAAATTGTCCGGCGCCTCCGGGTGGACGGAAGTCGCCGATGTCGCAGACTTGCCCTTCTTGTGAAGGCGCCTCCTGTCGGGCTCTGGAACCACTGATGGTTCCAGAGCAGTGTCCAGCCCAGGGCCGGACTTAGATCCCTCGGGGGTTTTACCCCCTTTGGGTTGGGAGTCCGGAAGGTCGCCTTGTGGCACTTCCAGGACCACCTCCTCCTGGTTTTGTCCCCTACGGGACTCCACCTCCGCGCCATCTGTAGGAAGAGGGGAGGAGGCCGTCGGAAGTGAAGTGCTATTCACATCCGACGAATTCAGAGATCTGCTCGACGAATCGCCAAGCTGAGCTCTGGGCGGACTGTATGATTAGCTTCGGTGTTAGAAGCTATCAAATAATATAGGAGTGCAATAAGTCATTCAGGTAGCCGGACACTTACGATTTTGCCAGGGGCTTGACCCTGGAGGGCCAGTCCTCCTCGCCGTCTTCGGCGTCGGGGGCATAGTCCGGCAGAAGGGGCTTCCCCTTCTTGGACCCTCCGGCTTCCCCAGTTGGGGCGGCCTTTATCTTCTTTCCTCCCCCCGTTGGAGGGGGAGAGGCATCTTCTTCCTCCTCCTCCTCATCTTCGGAGGCAGAGGGCGCGTTGGAGCCGTCGGGCAAATCCGATGACACCGGGCACCAGGAACTCTTTCGGGTCCCCGTGACCTTCTCCTTGGCCTTCTTCTCCGGCACCACATGGGGTGCCGGAACTAGTAGCTTCGCTAAGTGTGCGTCTACTGGGCCTTCGGGCAAAGGGGCCGGACAGTCAAACTGTCGGGATGTCCTCTTCCAATCATGTCAAAGGAACGGGAGTTTAGATCCCACATAAGGTCACACTATGAAATGCGGATATCCCGTAAGGGGCTAAAGGTAAGCTTACTTCGGAGGCTTGACGTTTGGCGTAGAACCCGCGATCCTCGATGACGGGAGGGGAGACCTCGGAGCTTTTGAAAAGCACCTTCCAGGCGTCCTCGTGCTTCGTTTCGAAGAGCCGGGATAGAGTCTGGTGCCGGGACGGGTCAAACTCCCACAAATTGAAGTCCCGTCGTTGACACGGGAGGATCCGGCGGAAGAGCATGACCTGGACCACGTTGACAAGTTTGACCTTCTTGGCCACTAGGTCTCGGATGTAGGTTTGGAGTCCGGTCACCTCTTCCAGATTGCCCCACGATAGGCCCATCTCTTTCCAAGATGTGAGCCGGGTGGGGATGCCGGATCGAAATTCAGGGGCCGCTGCCCATTTAGGGTCACGCGGCTCGGTAATATAAAACCACCCAGATTGCCACCCTTTGATGGTTTCCATGAAGGCACCCTCGAGCCAGGTGACGTTGGCTATCTTGCCCACCATGGCGCCTCCGCATTCCGCCTGTCGGCCTTGCACGACCTTCGGCTTGACGCTGAAGATCTTCAGCCATAGGCCAAAGTGGGGCTGGATGCGGAAGAAGGCCTCGCACACGACAATAAACGCCGAGATATTGAGGATGAAGTTCGGGGCCAGGTCGTGGAAGTCCAGGCCGTAGTAGAACATGAGCCCCCGGACGAACGAGTGAAGAGGAAAACCCGGTACGCGGAGGAAATGGGGAAGAAAAACAACCCTCTCATGGGGCCTGGGGGTGGGGATGAGTTGCCCTGCATCTGGGAGACGGTGCACGATGTTGTTAGACAAGTATCCGGCCTTCCTCAGGTTTTTGATTTGTCCCTCCGTGACGGAGGAGGCCATCCATCTACCTCCCGCTCCTGACATGGTTGGAGAAGGTTGAGGTGGGAAGTGCGGGCTTGGGCGCTGGAGCTCGAGCGCGCAGGGACGGATAAGAAGAGGAGGAAGAGGGCGTGAATGGAAAGGGCGGACTCTTATCCCCTTATATGGGCGGCCAAAACTACGAGCTCCCCGCCGGCCTAATAAAACTCGCTTATCCGCCAAGCGACGCGGTTAATGGCGCGGTTGGGTTACCCACACCCGTATTGATGAGAATCCCGTAATAAGGGGACACGATCTCTGCTTTGACAAGACGTGCCAGGGAAACCGCCTCGCTAAATGCGCTGAGGTGGAACAATAAAATGAATAAAGAGCCTGGATGTGGCATGATGTCACGCCACGGAATACGTCAGCAGATCCAATTGATGCAAATATTATTCTCTCTATGAAGGAATGTGGAACTTATTTTGCAGAGTCGGACACTAACCTGGTGTTCAACATCTTCTATGAAATATTCGGAGGAGGAACCCGCCTTGCAATGCCGAAGACAACTTGTGCGCCGGACTCGTCGTCATTGAAGCCTGGTTCAGGGGCTAGTGAGGGAGTCCTGGATTAGGGGGTGTCCGGATGGCCGGACTAAGACCTTTGGCCGGACTCCTGGACTATGAAGATACAAGATTGAAGACTCCGTCCCGTGTCCGGATGGGACTTTCCTTGGCGTGGAAGGCAAGCTTGGAGATACGATATGAAGATCTCCTCCCATTGTAACCGACTCTGTGTAACCCTAGCCCTCTCCGGTGTCTATATAAATCGGAGAGTTTTAGTCCGTAGGACGAACAACAATCATACCATAGGCTAGATTCTAGGGTTTAGCCACTCCAATCTCGTGGTAGATCTACTCTTGTACTACCCATATCATCAATATTAATCAACCAGGAGTAGGGTTTTACCTCCATCGAAAGGGCCCAAACCTGGGTAAAAACATCATGTCCCTTGTCTCCTGTTACCATCCGCCTAGACGCACAGTTCGGGACCCCCTACCCGAGATCCGCCGGTTTTGACACCGACAATGGTCAAACATCGTTTTCTTTTGAGTAACGAACAATTCCTCCAATATCGACTAATCTTTAACAGACGTAGCGCTGTCCATGTTACTCTCCCTACTCCTTCCCTTTTTGATTACCAGGCAAAACGAAGATATGTTGTTACCAGGGAGGAGGCAGATGAACACTAGGGGAGAGCGGAGGCGGCTCGCCAACATGCCGCAGCGCAGGATGCATTTGCTACTGCATCTCAGTACGACCCCAGTTATAACTACGGATATCAGCCAGGCTATCCTTGGCATTAGACCAACTTAGGCCAAAAGCCTAAGCTTGGGGGAGTACGTATTTCTCGCCGACTTTACATTCATGTTCACACACTATTCTAGTTGTCGGTGCTCATACTCTTTCATTGTATTATCCATGCTAGTTTAATCTTCTTTTTCCAGCTTTCTTCTTGTGTGTTTGTTAAACTTTAAGAAAAAACCAAAAAATTAGTTAGTTTAATTTCCATGCTTGTAGTAGAAATTAAAATGAAAAAACCCTAAAAGATTTCTCGTTCTTCTTTTACTTGTTGGGAGCTTTCCCGTGTAAATAGTTTTATTTTATTTTATTTCCTTTGGGGGTCGAGAGTAGAAGACCATATTGAAAATGTTTAGTGGCTCTCATATGCATGATTTTTTATTTAAGTTAGAGCCCATATTACTTTGTCTTTTCTCTTGAGTTGAATGCTTGCAGATTCCAGCTTAGTCCAATGCACATGCACTATTATTATTATACACACCGTTCGGTCGTGGAAGTGAAAGGCAATAATGACGATATATGATGGACTGATTGAGATGAGAAAAGCTGGTATGAACTCGACCTCTTTTGTTTTTGTAAATATGATGAGTTCATCGTTCCTGATTCAGCTTATTATGAAGTAAACATATTTGCAATGACATTTAGAGATTAGAGTTGCTTGTGCCATGCTTAATTAGCTATGAGTTATAATGGTTACCTTGCGTGCCAACATGCTATTAAAATGATTGTGATGTGGTATGATGGGATGGTATCCTCCTTTGAATAAATTGAGTGACTCGACTTGGCACATGTTCACGCATGTAGTTGAAACAAATCAACATATCCTTCACGATATTTATGTTCATGGTAGATTATATCCTACTCATGCTTGTACTTGGTGTAAATTAATTTTAATGCATGTTCATGACTGTTGTCGCTCTCTCAGTTGGTCGCTTCCCAGTCTTTTGCTAGCCTTCACCTATACTAAGCGGGAATACTGCTTGTGCATCCAAACTCCATAAACCCAAAAGTTGTTCCATATGAGTCCACCATACCTTCCTATATGCGGTATCTACCTGCCGTTCGAAGTAAATTTGTATGTGCCAAACTCCAAACCTTCAAATAAAATTATGTTTTGTATGCTCGAGCGGCTCATGTTTCAAATAGGGCTGTCTGTATCTTCCATGCTAGGTGGGTTATTCTCAAGAGGAGTGGACTCCGCTCCTCATTCACGAGAAAGGGCTGGTATCCGGGATGCCCAGTCCCATGATCAAAAAAGATCAAAGCAAATCAAAATAATTGAACAAAACTCCCCCAGGGCTGTTGTTAGTTGGAGGCACTCGTTGTTTTGAGCAAGCCATGGATTGATGCTTGTTGGTGGTGGGGGAGTATAAACTTTTACCATTCTGTTTGGGAACCGCCTATAATGCATGTAGTCTGGAAGATATCGCCATCTCATAGTTGTTGTGTTGACAGTGAAAGTATGCCGCTCAAAATGTTATTCATCTCTATTTTAAAATCAAGCTCTGGCACCTCTACAAATCCATGCTTCCCTCTGCGAAGGGCCTATCTATTTACTTTTATGTCGAGTCATCACCTTCTTATTAAAAAGCACCCGTTGGAGAGCACACTATCATTTGCATTCATTACTATTGGTTTATATTGGATATGACTTGACTGGATCTCTTTTACCAAGAATTACAATGTTTAGTCAGTCCTTGATCTTTAAAGGTGCTCTGCATTTATGTTTTGCGGTCTCAGAAAGGGCTAGCGAGATACCATCTTGTTATATCATATTATGATTGTTTTGAGAAAGTGTTGTCATCCGAGTTTTATTATTATTGCTCGCTAGCTGATTATGCCATTGATATGAGTAAATGTGAGACCTAAGTGTTATTGTGGAAATGGTTAGTTCATAATCTTTGCTGAAAACTTGAATGTTGGCTTTACATATTTACAACAACAAGAGCAAATAGAGTTTGTAAAAGTTTTTCTTTATCACTTTCAGTTTATCAACTGAATTGCTTGAGGACAAGCATAGGTTTAAGCTTGGGGGAGTTGATACGTCTCCAACATATCTACTTTTCCAAACACTTTTGCCCTTGTCTTGGACTCTAACTTGCATGATTTGAATGAACTAACCCGGACTGACGCGATTTTCAGCAGAACTGCCATGATGTTGTTTATTGTGCAGAAAACAAAGGTTCTCGGAATGACCTGAAAATCCATGGAGATAAGTTTTGGAAAATATAAAAAATACTGACGAAAGAATGACGGCTAGGGGGCCCACACCCTGTCCACGAGGGTGGGAGCGCGCCCTCCCCTCTGAGCGCGCCCCCCTGTGTCGTGGGCCCCCTGACTCTCCACCGACCTCAACTTCAACTCTATATATTCCGTTTCACGGAGAGAAAAATCAGAGAGAAAGTTTCATCGCGTTTTACGATACGGAGGCGCCGCCAAGCCCTAATCTCTCTCAGGAGCGCTGATCTGGAGTCCGTTCGGGGCTCCGGAGAGGGGGATTCGCCGCCGTCGTCAGCATCAACCATCAACCATCACCAATTTCATGATGCTCACCGCCGTGCGTGAGTAATTCCTTCGTAGGCTTGCTAGACGGTGATGGGTTGGATGAGATTTACCATGTAATCAAGTTAGTTTTGTTGGGGTTTGATCCCTAGTATCCACTATGTTCTGAGATTGATGTTGCTATGACTTTGCTATGCTTAATGCTTGTCACTAGGGCCCGAGTGCCATGATTTCAGATCTGAACCTATTATGTTTTCATGAATATATGTGAGTTATGATCCTATATTGCAAGTCTATAGTCACCTATTATGTGTTATGATCCGACAACCCTGAAGTGACAATAATCGGGATACTTCTCGGTGATGACCATAGTTTGAGGAGTTCATGTATTCACTGTGCTAATGCTTTGTTCCGGTTCTCTATTAAAAGAAGGCCTTATATCCCTTAGTTTTCACTAGGACCCCGCTGCCACGGGAGGGTAGGACAAAAGATGTCATGCAAGTTCTTTTCCATAAGCACGTATGACTATATTCGGAATACATGCCTACAGTACATTGATGAACTGGAGCTAGTTCTGTCCCACCCTATGTTATAGCTATTACATGAGGAATCACATCCGACATAATTATCCATCACTGATCCAATGCCTACGAGCTTTTCACATATTGTGCTTTGCTTATTTACTTTTCCATTGCTACTGTTACAACTACTACATAACTGCTATCTTTACTTTTGCCACTGTTACCATTACTATCATATTACTTTGCTACTAAATACTTTGCTGCAGATACTAAGTTATCCAGGTGTGGTTGAATTGACAATTCAACTGCTAATACTTAAGAATATTCTTTGGCTCCCCTTGTGTCGAATCAATAAATTTGGGTTGAATACTCTACCCTCGAAAGCTGTTTCGATCCCCTACACTTGTGGGTTATCACCCGCCTTGCAATGCCGAAGACAATCTGCGCGCCGGACTCATCGTCATTGAAGCCTGGTTCAGGGGCTACTGAGGGAGTCCTGGATTAGGGGGTCCTCGGACATCCGGACTATATGTTTGTGCCGGACTGTTGGACTATGAAGATACAAGACTGAAGACTTTGTCCCGTGTCCGGGTGGGACTCTCTTTTGCGTGGAAGGCAAGCTTGGCAATTCGGATATGTAGATTCCCTTCTCTGTAACCGACTCTGTGTAACCGTAGCCCCCTCCGGTGTCTATATAAACCGGAGGGTTTAGTCCGTAGAACAACAATCATAATCATAGGCTAGCTTTTAGGGTTTAGCCTCTATGATCTCGTGGTAGATCAACTCTTGTACATATCATCAAGATCAATCAAGCAGGAAGTAGGGTATTTACCTCCATAGATAGGGACCGAACCTGGGTAAACATTGTGTCCCCCGCCTCCTGTTACCATTAGCCTTAGACGCACAGTTCGGGACCCCCTACCCGAGATCCGCTGGTTTTGACACCGACAGCCACACCCTACGGGGAAGGTTATGTAGCGTCGTCGCGCCTTGAGGACGCACAGCCGCACTGCGAGCCCAGATCGTGGCTGAGGACCATGGTGATGCCTTGCCGTTTGCAGCCGCTGCCGTTGCCAGTTCAAACAATGCATGTTCGTTTTTATGTGTAACAATTGATGCCCGCATGTGAGGGGAGGGAGCCAAGGGGATCGACACATGAATCAATAGATGGGTAGCTTGGCAATTAGAAGTGGAATTTGACTGGATATCAGCCCTAGATAGGGAGATGGTTTCCTGCAAAAAGATAAGACGGTTAGTGTCTACAGTTGGACTACAAGATGCATCTCTAGCAGGTACCCCATCACAAGAGGCGGACTACGAATGGCATATCTTGAGGACGATAGGGACGACCACATGTGGAGAGAAAGAATTGAGAAAAAAGAACTCCACCTCATCACCTCCATCTACACTTACCGAAATGAAGACAGTAGGGGACTCGATAAAAGGCAAATTGGCCGAGGTGCACCAGCGGATTTTTTGAACCGGTAAATTCATCGGAGATGGGAGACCGGCGGCCAGAGCCAGAGGAGTGAGCAGTAGGAGAAAATCTAAGAGAGCCGTCAGAGGAGGACCGGTAGTCAGGGCGGACCAGGAGAATCAGACTGGTGATCATGCCTGCCGGAGAGACGACGCCAAGAAGTGGAACGTGTCCCAAGATATCCCCGGAGAATTACATAGGGGATCCGGGCCGGCGCTGTTGCCGGATGGCCATGAGATGAAATATCCGCCGCCGCGACGAACATAGAGCGGAGGCTGACCATCAGTCCTCCCGGAGGGGCGTTAGACGGGAGCCTGGTCGCCGCGTTGAACACAGGAGGGAGTCGAGATAACAGTCCTGCCCGAGGGGTGTGAGACGGGAGCATGTCCGCCAAGCCGGACAGCCGGCGCGGTAGGCAGGAGACTGGATCCCGGCCGCCGCGCGGGATGTACAGAGGGGAAAGGAGGTGATTGGTTTGGGCTGAATCTGGGAGATATATGGCGTGGGCAATAGTGAGGAATCCTAGAGACTTCGTTTTTTTCTTTCAGGAAAAAAATTGGTGGGCTTGAGTGGGACTGCATGAGGTGTGACGTGGCTGTATCTGATTGGATGCTGACGTATCTATGCTTCATGTTGAGATAAATCAAGTAGTGGTGTGAACTTTTTAAGTATATAGAATTAGTTAACTATTACTGTGCTAATTAACAAATAACTAAAACTAATTTTAACAATATGGACCGCCTTGCAAAACTACATTCTCTCTCCTCCACCTAGATAAATTTCTGACGTGGTAGTCATTATACATACATTTTTGAGGGGTAATAGCCAATTTATTCATCAAAGACCACAGTTTGTGGGATACATCTTAGGTTGTGGGGTTGGCCAAACCAAACGTGGCGCCCCGGACCTAGCGAAAGAGCGAACTTGGCTAAACTATGTGCTTCAACATTGACAGCACGACTCTCGAAAATAAAGTTACATTGAAACTGCACTGACTTAAGATTAATCTCCCTAACTACTGCTCCGTAGCTACCCTTGCTCCCAGTAAGAATATCTGAGACAACTTGCTTTGAATCACATGGAATGATAACATCATGGGCGTTGAGATCTTCAGCTAGGGCCAAGGCCTCCCTGCATGCTATGTCTTCAAGGGCCACAGGGTCATCAATCCCGTCGAGAACAAGAGCCGCACTGCCCAAAAATTGTCCAGAACTATCCCAACAAACTATAGCTGCCGAACCACCTCTTCCCTTCCGCACCGCGGCGTCAACATGTATTTTGACAAAATCGGGAGGTGGTGCATTTGGTTGCTGTTGTACATTGGCTGGTGGTGCTCGCACTTGGTCGGCTGAAGATGGCACCTTGATGATCTCCAACTCCCCTATGAACCTGTTAATGAAGGAGAAAGTTGCCTGAGGGTATTGGAAGATGCCCTCGTGAATGGCCTTGCGGCAGGCCGATCATATTGCCCATAAGGTGACCGATAGCAGGACAAATTTGTCATGTGTCATTGAATCCATCATGGTGACCAACCACTAGGTTCAGAATTAGAGACCAGATTCTGAGCCATATCCTCATCAACCAAGGCCCAAGTGCATCTCGACGTGGTGCAGCTGATCAACGAATGTCTCCATGAGTCAGTCACCCCACAAAAACCACATCCCGATGAGTCAGCCATGTGCCTCTGCGATCTGATATCTTCAGTTGGTAACGAGTGCTTGGATAGCCTCCAAAGGAACATCCTAACTTTAGCTGGAACCTGTGTTTTCCATAGTTTCTTCCATGAGCTAGATTCTGTAGCTAACATTGATGTCCCCGGCGTCCCTTCCAGCCACGCCTCCCTCCTCTATTTTATTGCCACTAGCAGGTTGTACGTCGTCTTAATAGAAAATAGATCATGCTTATCACAATGCCAACTCCAAAAGTCCTGGATGGGTCGCGTACACAGCGGGATCCCCATAATGACTCACGCGTCCATAGGCAAGAACACCTCCTCCACCCGGTCCTT
Source organism: Triticum dicoccoides (assembly GCF_002162155.2). NCBI lineage: Eukaryota > Viridiplantae > Streptophyta > Magnoliopsida > Poales > Poaceae > Triticum > Triticum dicoccoides. The sequence goes on along the minus strand of NC_041387.1, from coordinate 230,804,270 downwards.
CTTCCATGTTGCGGTGGTATGATCAATAAGCTCGGAGACTAGGGTCATAGGATCAGTAACACGACATCCATATGGCCTCATATTCTCCTCTCTAGGGAGCCATGAGTCATTCCAAACATCAGTAGATGCACCATTGCCTATCCGCTTGATCAAGCCTAACTTGAGCGCGTCCCTTCCTTCAATAATCGGTCTCCATATTTGGCTAGGGTGTCCTCCCAGGTTAGCTTGCAAGAATGAGGAATCAGGGTAGTAGATGCTCTTAAGAATACGAGCACTTAAAGTCTCCGGGTTTTGTAGCAGGCGCCATGCCTGTCGGGCTAACATTGCAAGATTGAAGAGCTCAAAGTCCTTAAATCCAAGACCACCCATCCACTTGGGTTGCGTCATTGTCTTCCAAGAAACCCAATGAGGCTTTCGTCTCCCGTCTTTGCTTCCCCACCAAAATTTCCTGATGAGCATATTCAAGTGTTCGCACAACCCTCTTGGCAATTTAAAGCAAGACATGGAGAAGACTGGAACTGCCTGAGCCACAAATTTCACTAAAACCTCCTTCCATGTTGTTGATAGGGTGCTTTCAAGCCAACCCTGAACTTTGCTCCATAAACGATCCTTGAGGTATTTGAAGGCACTGTTTTTTGACCCACCGATATCAGATGGCATTCCAAGGTACCTCTCACTCAGTGTTTCATTTGGGACATGTAGCACACCTTTTATTTTCAGTCTAGTACTCTATGGAACCCCCTTGCTGAAAAATATAGAAGATTTTGAGAAGTTAATCCGTTGCCCCGATGCTTGGCAATAGCTATCCAGTACGAGGTTCACCTCTGTAGCTCCATCATTGTTAGCCTTGAAAAACAACAGGCTGTCATCAGCGAATAAAAGATGGTTTATCAGTGGCGCCGATGGTGCCACTTGTAGACCATGCATGTTTGATGACTCTCATTTTGATTTAAGTAGACACGAAAGGCCCTCTGCTGCTAACAAGAACAAATATGGAGATATTGGATCCCCTTGTCTTATTCCACGAGATGGTTGAAATTCATCTAGTTTTCTTCCATTGAACATCACTGAAAACTTTATTGTAGTAACAAGATTCATAACAATATTTACCCATATTTCAGTAAAGCCCAGTTTTAGCATGATAGCTCTGAGATAAGGCCATTTAATTCTGTCATAGGCCTTCATTATATCCAATTTTAACGCACATGACCGGTGTTTCTTCGCTCTATTGCGCTTCATGAAATGTAAGCACTCATATGCCGTGATGATGTTGTCAGTGATCAACCTGCCCGGCACAAAAGCGGACCGCTCTTCCGGTATTATCTCGGGTAACATCACCTTCAGTCTGTTAGATATCACTTTTGAAGCAATTTTATAGAGCACATTACATAGACTGATTGGTCGGAATTGTGAAAGTAGTGTGAGATTTTTTACCTTTGGAATCAACACCAACACAGTTTCATTGATGCAAGCTGCTGATTCCGTATCATCAACAATTTTAAGGACTGCATTGGTAACCTCATTCCCGCAAATCTCCTGATGCCTCTAGAAAATATGTGCAGGGTATCCATCAGGTCCCGACGCCTGTGTTGTTTGTTGTTTGGAAGAGAGCCGTCCAACTTAAACCTGGGCAAACGTCGGGCCGGGCTTGTAAAAGCCCGACCTTCATTTCTCAAGCCCGAGCCCGGCCCGAAGCCCAAAATACTCCATATTTTTAAGCCCGAGCCCAGCCCGAAATCAATCCCCAAGCCCGAAAGCCCGGCCCGAATGCTGCTTTTTAGTACGCGCACGTGCAAGCCCGACCCGAAGCCCGAAAGCCCGGCCCAAAATACGGAAAAATTGAAGCCCGAGCCCGGCCCGAACTATCTTTCGGGCTGCGAAACAAAGCCTGAGCCCGGCCCGAGTGTCAAGCCCGGCCCGGGTTTTTCGGGCCGGGTCGTCGGGGCCGGGCTACCCATGCGCGGGTTTAGTCCAACTCGAGAGGAGAACAAAAAGGTTTATAGCGCGCGGGCGGGTTGGGTGGAGGGGTGGCAGCGGCCCGGCGATCCCGTCGCGAGGATTGCGTTTCTCCTCCTCGGGCCGGCGATGAAGGCGGGCGGCGGCGCCGGGAGGAGGGAGGAGGCGGCGCTATGGCTGTGGCTCCTGCTGATCGCGACCGCCTGCAGCTTCGCGTTTCTCCTACTCAATCTCCCTGGTGAGCCTCCCGCTCCGCTCAACCCAATCCCTCTTCGTGCTCATGGTTCGCGATTGCTGTTGAATCGATCGTGGCCTGGCTTATCTGCTTCCCTTGCTTGCAACGACGGCACTGTCTGCGGCTGTGGGTTTAATTTGTTGGATGTGTGCAGGTGGGGAGCGCACGGGAAGGCCCCAGTTGTCCATGAAGGAGGTGAGCAACCCCAATCCAATGCTTTCACTTTCAATCCATTTCACTTCCTTCAGTTTCCTCCTCTTCTTCCGAAATTGTTAAATTCGTGTTCGGTTTTTTGGGGAGGCTGCAGATTGGGGAGATCGCGAGACTCGACGCCCTGCCCGAAGAGGTAATTTGAATTTTACTACATATGCTTGCCTGTGTTTGCATTTGTGCATGAAACACTCTGTAATTGTTTTGTCTTCTTCTTAGCAACACTATCTAATACTTGTTTGGTTTGTATCTCCAAGTAGTTTGGTCGGATGTGTTTGTAGCTTTAGGAAGTTTCGATCTGCTGTTTGTTCCAGTCTATGCCAAGGTAGGGCAGTGTTTGTGTAGAATTTCTGTGCTCTGTGTCTGATATGGAATCATCAATTGCTGGAAATGCCTATGATTTTTTCAGGTAGAAGTAGGTTTGTTGTTTAAAGTGTTTATTATGTTTGATGTTTTCACGGTCCACCATCGGGACTTTCAGTTTTACATGTTTCCGAACCAATTAACAGTATTTCTTTGAATGGGGTTGCACTTTAGACTTATTGATTCAGTAAGTGCACCTGTGAGGAATTGATATTAGTTAGCTTTTCTGCAGATAGAAGGGCAAGCTGATGAAATAGCTGCAGAGGAAGATGAAAGAATCTCCAGATCCTCCCCTAGCACTAAGGAGAAGATATGGATGATGCAAGATCAGCTAATTATGGCCAGGGCCTATTTACAGTTTGCTTCTCCACATGGCAACACACATTTGGTCCGGGAGTTGAAATTGAGGATGAAAGAGATAGAGAGGGCGATAAGTCACTCTAGCAGTGGTTCCCGAGTACCTGGAAGGTAAGCTGTAGCACATCAGAGGCCTGCACAGAGGATTAGGTTGGCCAGTAATTTGGGTAGTTGAGAACATGATACTCCCTCTATTACATAATGTAGTGCCTAAAGATTTTTTTTCTAAAGTCAAACTTAGCAAAAATTTGACCAAATTATTAGAGAAAATTATCAATAACTAAAATATCAAACATATACAATATGAATATATGTCTCATGATGTATCTAATGGTGTGTATTTGGTATCTTGTAGAGATTGATTTTTAGAAAAATCTATGTGCACTACATTTTGGAACGGAGGGAGTAATAGATAGGTGCTCTGATTTCTATTCATGAGTATAGTTTTAGTGATTGAGATCAAAACCATTGTGCAGCACACTGCAGAAAATGAAGGCGATGGAATTGACGTTATCCAAAGCCCAGAGAGCCTACCCACATTGCTCTCACATGGCACCAAAGCTACGTGCAATGACATACAACAGCGAAGAATTGGTCAGAGCTCATCGAAGTGAATCTTCATTCCTTGAGCAGGTGCCTGTGAGGACATCACCTAAAGGACATCACTGCCTAGCACTGCGACTTACTTCAGAATATTTTTCTTTGTATCCTAAGGAACGTGAGTTTCCAAAAAGATCCAGTATGGTGATGGATGACTTCCATCATTATGCCATATTCTCGGACAATATACTAGCCAGTGCAGTGGTTATCAACTCTACGATTGCTGCATCAAAGGTAACACCTTAGATCCTCGGACATTGTTATTTTACATTCTTATGTAGGAATTGTTTGGGGATCTGATATGCTTTATGATTGCAATGCTTATTTTTTTGTGCATAAGGAATGCAGTTTGTGGTCTGTTGCTGTGAGTGTGATCAGTAATATTCGTCTTTCCCCCTTCCTATATCCACTTCTTTATGTTTGTATCGTATTCTGTGTGCAGTTGTGCAGTTATCTATTTTGCAAAACTTGCTATGAGGCATGTGTTTCTTGTACAGTTTTGCTTAAATGATTCATTTACTAATGTGGTTCTATGAACGTGTGCACATGAGAAAAACGTGTCCGAGGACTGCATGATGAATGCTTTGGTGGAACATGTTGGTGAAATTTATTGCATTTTCTTCATGTCTTAACTTCTGTTCCTTTTGACTTATTTTATCTGACAGGATCCAAAAAGGATAATGTTTCATGTTATAACTGATGCATTGAGTTTTCCTGCAATGATGATGTGGTTTCTGACAAAGCCACCAAGTCCTGCCACAATTCAAATTGAAAGCATGGATGAGTTGAAATGGCTCCCTGTTGATTTCAGTTCCAGATTTAAGCAGAAGGGTATTCGAGATCCAAGATACACTTCTGCACTAAACCACTTGCGCTTTTACTTGCCTGAAGTATTCCCTTCTCTGAGCAACGTTCTACTCTTGGACCATGATGTTGTAGTCCAAAAAGACTTAAGTGGATTGTGGCAGGTAGATATGAAGAGTAAAGTAAATGGTGCTCTTGAGACATGCAGTTCTGGCAATGGCTACCATCGATTGGACAACCTTGTAAATTTTTCTGATCCAAGTATCATCAACAAATTTGATGCAAAGGCTTGCATATATGCATTTGGGATGAACATTTTTGACCTTAAGGAATGGCGTAACAAGGGTTTAACTGCAGCTTATGATAAATGGTTTCAGGCAGTAAGTGTGCATTTTTTTTTCTTCTGCGTCACATTAGAAATCGTATCTTAACTATATTCCATGCACTCATTTTGTACAGTTAACATGAAGTATGCATTAGCATGCTGTCCAATTTGGGATAACATTAATTTTACCTTTCCTAGGTCCTTCATTCTCAGTCTTGCTCTTGTACCTTTTAGGCTTTGGCTAGTTAGATTTTCGGTTCTTTCTGGTTTTGTTGGATTACTAGTATAACTTTTGCACCTCTTGGTGTTCTTCTTCGCGTTTTGCCTACTGTTGGAGAAAAGAAATTTTTTAGAAATTGGCTAAGTTTGGCCTACTGTTTTTAATTATTTGGCACAATTAAAACTGGAGTGCAATATTAGGCAACACTACGACAGCCAATGGAGAAACTGACTTGCGTACTTTTCTTAAAAAAGTAACTGATGGGTTCCGAGGAGATGTTGCCTATAAGTTGATGTTTCAAAGAGTTTTGGTATCTTGATTGATACTGGCCCATCTCATTTTCTTTAGTGCCAGAAACTTTGATTGTGCTGTGACTAACTTAGTGGCCAGGTCTACCTCAAGACTTACGCTTGTACCCCCTCACTTTACTGACAGATCTAAATGAAGACTTTTGGGCTGTATGATATTAAATTAGCTTGGATCTTGATGTTAATCTCATGCATGCTACCTGAAAGCTCGTACTTACCCAAATATGGCGCAGCCCAGAAAACAACCCTATTAAACATGGCTGAGTTTGGTTAGTGCTATTGATGTGCAGTTGTATACTTGGCACTTGTGTATTCATTTCCATCATTTTACTTCCGGCAGAAAAGATTTAGTTTGTACTACAAGAATATTTTTGATGGGAGACCATACTGATGAAAACTATTTCTAGTATGTACCTTTAATTTGTAAACTTTTTGTTCTGTTGTTTCTCAACACCTTATTTCTCTTCATCTGCTGATTTGCAGGGCAAAAGGCGGAGAGTATGGAAGGCAGGAAGCTTACCACTGGGGCAGCTTGTCTTCTACAACCAAACAGTGCCTCTTGACCACCGGTGGCATGTTCTTGGGCTCGGTCAGAATAGCAACACGGGAAGAGAAGAAATCGAGAGGGCAGCTGTTATCCACTATAGCGGGAACCTTAAGCCCTGGTTGGAGATCTCCATCCCCAAGTACAAAGAGTACTGGAACAGGTTCCTTGGCTACGACAACACATACTTGCAGCAGTGTAACATCCACAAGTAGAGAGCAATAGAAGGTAAGGAGATTTCACACGATGGCTAGTGAATACGCAGATTTTGCTATAGTGCTAAAATAGTAGTGTGTAGTAAACTGAATAGCTGATCTTATGCATTCTTTTGTAGTTTTACTCCTATATGTCTTTTTCTGTAGTTTTACTCCTATATGTCTTTTTCTATAGTTTTACTCCTAGGTGTCTTTTTCTGTAGTTAAGATTACGCGCCTTTGGCCACTTGTTGAGGCATTTGTAAAAGAAAAGTGAAGATATCCTTGAATAAAAAGGCTATGACTAAACTAACAACACTGAAATTTTGAATGGCGGTGACGGGGAAATCCAACGGCATGAATGGATTTGAAGGAATTTATGAAAAACCGTTCGTGGGCAGAGTACTTATTCTCATGCCCGGTGTCGGAATAATGCTTGAAGAGTTGCGCCTGTGAGACCGAGTACTTTCAGTCAAGCTGTTTGAGGGACAAAGAAATAGATCGATCTGATTGCATAGGTGGGACTGAGGGAGATTGAATCGATTTGTCCGAAGAACAAACAAAAAGTTTTAAAGTTCAGCCCTAGATAGATTGGAGACTTCGAATGCTCTTTGTTCTGAGGGACTAAATAGAACTTGTTCATATTTTGTGATTAACAAGTGAATTGAGACAAGTTTACGAGATAGATAGCTAGGAAGGATGCTTAGGAATTTTTCTTAAATCCAATTGGTCAAAAGAACCATATCAAGAAAGCCACAATTTGAACCTCGAATGGAAAAATATGCAATCCAACATGCTTAGCCAAAAGAAAGAATAGGCAAATAAAACATGACTAGAACATGCACAACCAAACCTAACATCTACCATAGATTGGTCGGTGACAATGTCACCTATATATGAGTAAATTGACTTAGGAGCCAAATGAGAACATTTGATCATAGACCATACTCATTGTTTAAGCACAAAAGGGGTTACCATTTTTAGATTAAGCATTGATTTGTTCACATCGTTATAGTTGCTCTAGTTTAATTCTTAGAGTAAAGCAATGTGATATCCCCCCTAAGAGGGATGAGCTTACATTGGGTTTGTCGTTGACGACTTTGTGTAGTTGTACTTGTTGTGGACGCTCAAGTTTGATGAGGGAGCAATCCATCTGTCTTGATGCACTTTCATATGCTTGGGTTAGCAACACAAGGAACAACAAGGATATCCAATGGACATAAAGTGAAGGTTGCACATGATAATGCCTTTGGATGCATTAGGTTACCTTGTTCCTTTGTGTTAACAACAAAGAGGGTTTGTGACTCCATGAATTAGTGCATGATGTGAAAGTGGTTTGCACTCTAACTCCTTGCTATGAATGAGTATGACAGAATTGGCGGAGTCACCATCAAGAACTCTCTAGTTCTTCTTGGGAATCCACATCAACTCGATGGGAATCCTTGTAGTTGAGGTAGAACTTGAAGAATCGGAGCTCGAAGTAGTTTTAGGGACCCACTTGACCATAGCTCGGGAAGGTTCTTCATACGAGTCCAACTCATCTTGTCGCTTTTCTTCCCTTTTTTGCTTGAGGTCTTGTGAAGCAAGATCATCTTGAGCTTGTGTTCCCTTGAAGGAAGTAGGATCATGTTGGAAATATGCCCTAGAGGCAATAATATTGTATTATCATATTTATTTGTTTATAATTAAGATTTTATATTCTATGCTATAACTGCTATGGTATTGAAATATGCATGTGTGGAATGATAAAAGGTAAAATAAGATTCCTAGTCTTGCCTCTAAGACTAGCTCAAGTGTGATCATGTGTTGTAGGGTGGATCCCTAGTTCATGATCTTTTCACACTTGGAGGTGGGGAAGGAGCAAATCAAGAGAGAAACACTCAATTGACAAAGATCCAATCACACATGTGCTAAATCGACATGCACATACACTACTGTAGGATGCTGCTAACGCGACAATCAGAGACCCTTTGACGAAATTGTGTGCGATGCATTAATCGCAAACGGTGATGTAAAAAAACGGTCAAAAAAGATGCAAAATGTTTGCGATGAAGAATACATCAAACACGGTTCAGATTTTAGTTGAGTGTGCGATGCGGGGCATATGGTTGATCTGTGACGCCCTCGATTCAATCGTACACTAATCATACACGCAAATGTGTACGATCAAGATCAAGGACTCACGGGAGTATATCACAACACAACTCTAGACACAACTTAAAATAATACAAGCTTTATTGTTACAAGCCAGGGGCCTCGAGGGCTCGAATACATAAGCTCGAATACACAAGAGTCAGCGGAAGCAACAATATCTGAGTACAGACATGAGTTAGACAAGTTTCCCTTAAGAAGGCTAGCACAAAAGCAACAACGATCGAAAAGGCAAGGCCTCCTGCCTGGGAGCATCCTAACTACTCCTGGTCGTCGGCGGCCTCCACGTAGTAGTAGACACCGTCGGGGTTGTAGTAGTCGTCGGTGGTGTCGTCAGGATCCTGGGCTGCACCATCTGGTTGCATCATCCGAGAAGAATGGAAAGAGGTGGAAAAAGGGGAGCAGAGCAACCGTGAGTACTCATCCAAAGTACTCGCAAGCAAGGATCTCCACTACCTATGCAACATTATCAAAGGAAGGCTGTATATGTGGACTGGGCTGCAGAAATGCCAGAGTAGAGAGGAGAGCCTAGTCCTATCGAAGACTAGCATCTTCTGGAAACCACCATCTTGCAGCAACAGGAGGGAGTAGAGTAGCATAAAGTAAGATAGTAGTAGTGTTATCAACCTCGGCTAGAGATCCTTTCTCGACTCCCTGCGAGAAAGAAATCCCAGAGCCCTACTATCCATTTCTCATCACAATCCAATTCTCATCACAAGTATCCAGTTCTAGTTGTATCGATCGGGATACAACTCCAAGTGTCCATTACCGTAGGACATGCTATCGATAGATGTTTTCTTCCCTGCAGGGGTGCACCAACTTACCCACCATGCTTGATTAACTCCGGCTGGACACACTTTCCTGGGTCATGCCCGGCCTCGGCCAAACAATACGCCGCAACCCGACCTAGGCTTAATAGAGAGGCCAGCACGCCGGACTAAAACTATGCCCCCAAGGGTCATGGGCCATCTCCCTGGGAACTCTTGCATGTTGCGTACGCGGCCGGTGAGCAGACCTAGCTACCTCCTTCAACAAGGCAGGTGCTTACGCAGTCCAACCCGGCGCGCGCCACTCAGTCGCTGACGTCTATTAAGCTTCGGCTGATGTATACGACGCAGAACGCGCATACTATGCCCACGTGATGGTTAGTGCTATCAGGCCAGAGGCCCCTCGAATCAAATATCCAAATCGTAGTGGATTAGGAACGCGCGGTAACAAGCAGAGACTCACGAAAGATGTGACACGTTGCCCCATCTCGAGGACTTGCGGCAAGGGCTAATGCCCGACCACGCCTCATAATTATATCTCAGGCACCTTCCAGGTCAACCCGTCTCCACATCACTCGCAATTATGCTTGTGCGGGTACCCCTCAGGGTCGACCCGTCTTTAGTAACATGGTTCAGTGTAAAGTCATAGTAACCATAGTAACTGTGTGTCCAAACATCAAGGGGAAAACCCGAGGAGTCACCCCCGGTGAATTCCACCCGATGTAATCATCAAGGTGAACGTAAAAGGAATCACCCCCGAGGTTCACACTTGAGGGGTTGCACGACAGAGTCGTATCGGAAGTGGTTAAGGCGGAATCACCCTCGATGACCACGATCGAATAGCTACACTACAGGGTTAACATCAGAAGTGTTGTAGAGGTCTCACCCTTGTCACTCGATAGTAACCCAGCAGTGTCGAGCAACTAAGGGGAAAGTGATGTGCGGTGCCGGGGCCTGGTCTTCCATCCCGTTGATCGGGTCTTCGATGATGAAGCAGGGGCAACAAGGACAAGGTGGGGGTCACTGATGGATCACTAACCAACCTATACTAAGCAGTTTAGGATAAGCAGGTAAGGTAACAATAAGCAGGTTACAAAAGCAGGCTATGCATCAGAATCGGAGCAAACAATAACAATAGCAAAATCTAATGCAAGCATGAGAGAATTGAATGGGCGATATCGGGATGATCAAAGGGGGGCTTCTCTGGTTGCTTTGGCAAGAAGGAGGGGTCGTCAACACCGCAGTCGAACTGGGGTCGCCGGCAGTCTCGGGGTCTATCGGAAAGAAGTAACGGAGGGGGAACATAATAAATAACAAAGCAATCATAGCATCACAAAGCGTAACATGGCAATACACGGGGCTAGAGGTGACCTAACGTGGTAGTAGGTGATACCGGCGAAGGGGGGAAACATTCGGGAAAGTATCCCCGGTGTTTGACGTTTTCAGACAGATGAACCGAAGGGGAAAGTTTGCGTGTTCGCTATGCTAGGGACGTGTGGCGGACGAACAGACTGCGTATTCAGATTTGTCTCGTCATTCTGAGCAACTTTCATGTACAAAGTATTTTCATCCGAGCTACGGTTTATTTTATATTAATTTTTAAAGTTTTATTTCATTTTTAGGAATGACAGAATTAATTTAATTAGGAAAACTAATTATGATGTCAGCAGTCAACTGCCTGTTGACTGGGTCAACAGACGTGTGGGTCCCGTTTGTCACTGGCTAGACTAACTAATCATGATTAGTTAGTTAACTAAGTGATTAGGTTAATTAATCAGAATTAATTAAGTTAACTAATTAATTAATTAATTAATTAATTAATTATTATTATTATTTTTAATTCCTTTTTTAACCTTCTCCTTTTTTTCTAAACGTTCAGGGGGCATGGGGCCCCCATGTCATAGACACAGGGGGCCTTAGCGGGTTAGCGGGCAGGAGGGCGACGGGCGCCTGGGCGGGCACTTGCCTGCAGGGGGCTGCGGCGGGGCGAGTCCATCGGGCGACGGCCAGCATGCGCGGATGGGCGCTGGCGAGGCCACGGCTGGGCGGGGTCATAGCGAAGCGGGTGGTCGCCGGAGCAGGACGCCGGGGCTGTGGAGGGTGCGGCCGGAACATTGCGGGCACCGGGGCGGTGCGCGTGGGCGCGGTGGACGGCCAACGGGCATGCGACGTCGGGGGTGACCGCGGGCGCGGAAGCC